>NC_142615.1:11151578-11473312 GCF_059453375.1 Lepisosteus platostomus | reverse complement strand
CGTCACTGCCATGGACGTGGTGTACGCGCTGAAGCGCCAGGGCCGCACCCTGTACGGCTTCGGAGGCTAAACAGGAGCGGAGCTTCACTACCGGACCCCGACGTATAAACCCAAGTGACCCAGTGACATTTGTCACTGCTGAGGTTGCTTTATGGGTCTATTTTCTATACTGTGCTGATCAATTGGAAATCAAATGGCAAAAAAGACCCGTTCCCGCACCTAAGGTCAAATATTAGGAATCAAAACTGCTTGAGTGTATGGAAGCACACAGCTTTATCAAGATTTCCAAGTGCAAGATCTTTTTATTCATAAAAGACCCTATTTATGTTGTATGAGAAATATTAATATTAATACAGAATCCTTTTTCACCAAATAAATGGGGTTCCTGACTTCAGAAAGCCTTCTAGACAAATACTAAAAGAGCAAAAATTCAATTTGGTAAATGAAATGAAAACACATACCCTACCAAACCTTGAGTACAGGCCATTCAGGATGATAATACAAAACCATTTATAATTCAACAAATAAAACCTGTCAACTGGTAATCACCACTTATCATAAAAAAATAAGTAGCAATACACAGTAGGGGACTCTTGGGTGCAAGTTAAATCCATGCAAGAAGGGGTTTAGTGTTATATTTCCAAATCAGATATGCAAATGAGAGATCTGGCCCAGCCAATCTCAAAGCTCCCATGGTATGGAATGGAGCTGCTCCCCTCTTCTAGTTATTCACACTGGAGTTAGGTTACATATTAGCACATTTCATCTAACAGTTGCTCCAGAAACAAAAACGTAAACAAATGATCTGGAATGTGACCACACCTATGAGAATGTAGTTCAACAGATAACTTGTAAACCTTGTCATAAGATGTTTTTTGTTCTACAAAATATACTTTATTCTGCAAAAAAAACATCTCAAAAGGAACATCTCACACATATTAACACTCCATGTAATAAAAAACAACGGCGGAACGGAGATTGATTGTCCGTTATCAATCTTTGCGAGTGGGGGCGGATTTGCGCAATTAAGAGAGTCCCTCCAAATCTACCACTTGCTATTGTCCTTTAATCTCTGTATAGGGCCCAAAGTCCATTCCAGCGCTCCCTCGCCGTGGGGAAACCCCATTTGGCGACGTGGTGCTTCGTCCTCCTCCTGAGGTCCGCCAGGATCCTCTCCTCCAGCTCCCTCGCCCCCCACTTTATGTTGTGCCGGATGAGAGTGTTCCTCGCTTTCCACAGTCCTTGTTTTGTGAGGGACAGTAGCAGCCCCCACAGGTCCTGTGTCCCCTTGTCCAGTCTGGTGGGTGCCAGCCCCCAGCAGAATGTACTGGTAACTGAGCACTGCATCCTTTCCCAGGAGTTGCATAATGTTGTCCATTCTGCCCACACCACCTTGGCAAAGAGGCAGCTCCAGAACACGTGCTCCTGAGTCTCCTCGACAAAACACGTGTCCCGGGGGCAATGCGGATTCCTGGTTAGCGAGTGTCTGTAGAGGACCTCTCTGGTAGCCAGTCTCTTGTGCACAGCCATCCTCTCTGAAGGCACCAGTTTTGTAGGGTTTGGGCATTTACTGAGACAATTATTAATTGTAGCAGTAAATCACAAAGTTGATTCTTTTGATGGCTTTAGAATCCAACCATGCGACATAACTCAAACAACGCACACACACAGGTACTAATACACGAGGATACATTTATTAATACATAAAATATGCATGTAAACCTAACAGATCTTATCGAGAGGGTTATCAGAATACAAAAGATATATATTCAGTCAGTTACGAAGTGTTACACATATCAAGAGGACATACATTCAGTATATCATTCATTAAGACCGTTTCGTAAAGTGAACTTGGTTACAACTTCTACATTAGATACTCAAAACAAGAACATAACTCTTAGGAATTAAATTGATATCAACTGGTTGGGATTACAATTGAATTCTCGAGCAGTAATGCAGTGAAGTTGAATACTCATCCAATCTCTGGGGATTCAGATCTCCTGCGGGCACAAAGAAACAGTTGCAGGCTGTTGCTGTCCAATCTGCGCTCTCTGGCTCGGTGCCAGGCTGTGCTGTGCGGCTTGCGACGGTGCGCTGCTGTTGCTCACTGACCGGCTAGTTAGTGTTGGCTTTAACTAGCAAAGTTTGTGCACAGGAGAAAAGATGACTGTGGGTCCCAGCAAGTCAGGAAGAGGACCGGTTCGTTCCTGATAAAGAGCTAGTTCTGAATAGTGATTCAGCTGTCCACAGTTCCGACCTGTTCACGAGGCCTGCTGCTGGTTACTCTCTGGCAACCTCCACTCTAGACTCTTAGAACAAAGGAAGGTTCTGGCACTCGGACACACTGGCCGTTCCGTGGTTGTCCGGGCTGAGTCTCAGGATGGTCAGGAGGCGCTCTGCGAGAATGTCCTGCCCTTATGAGCCTTCTGCTCCTGGGCCGTCCTGCCCTGGAATTCTCCTTTGAATTCCCTTTAGGATATTCCACAGAATTCTCCTGAATCCCTTCTGAATCTTACTGCATCTCTCAGGCTCTCTGTGTTGCCTGTTTTTACCTGGAGGAACTTCAGCTCATTGATTGGCTGAAAGTTCGATGGGCACCAGAGTCCCACGTGGGTTACTCGGCCCTACCAGTCCCTGATTGGTTGATCAAGGTGAGATATGAGTCACTTACTCCTGACACTTAGGAATGCAGTCCAGATGTCCAACTGGCACTCCCTAGACAGATAGGCGCCAATGGGTGACCATTGATCATGATAGCCAGGCTTAGCTAAGTGCATCCCCCTCTGGGAGCTGTCCTTATCAAAAGAAAACATCTTAAATCAGCCTGCATGAATAGTTTCTCTGTGGCTGCACCACAGAGATGAACAGAGAAATGGGGCCTCATTTGGGAAGCTCAGAAACACTTAATTCTGCCTTATTTTTAAGCCTCGCCGCTACACCACTCTTTTCTTTTGTCCTTCCGAAGGTGGATCCTCTTTCCCTTCTTGCTGGGAGTTATCCAGGGCCCTTCCTCCGGTCAGGCATTTTGTCCGTCGTCCTGGCGGCCATCTTGAGGCACTGGTGCGGCTGGGGTGTGGCCTCGGCAGTTTCGGTTCTCTGCGGGGGAGGTGCGGGTTCTTTGTTCTCACCTCTCTCCCTTTGTCTTGAGACCGGTTTCTGCTGGTCGGCTTCCACCACCTGCGCAAACGAAGGTTTGCTTACCTTGCATTAGTGAAGGAGGTGTCCCTCGGCGCCGCATCCATCGCACTTTTTGGCTGCCCGGCAGGTTTTTGCCAGGTTCCCCTCTTTGTTACAGTTGTGACATCTGACGATGTCACACGTGTTCTCCTTGTGGCCGGACTGTCTGCACTTCTTGCAGAAATCCGCCATCCTGGGGTAGTAAAGGTACCCCCTGTCGGCTCCGATGTTGAAGCGGGCCGGGGGGTGCTGGAAACCGTCGACGCCCTCTAGGTCCTCTTTCAGGAGGACTCGGTACTGGCGTTTGCCGTACCAGACGCCGCAACTGTCCCTGATCTCCGTCGGTTTTGGCCACCACAGTTACATACCTCCCTAGGTACGCTGTTACCAGTGCCATTGGTACGTAGGGGTTGTACGTGAGGATTGTGATGGTCCTCTGGTTTGTCTTCCTCATAGGCTCCGGCCTGAAATCAGAGAAATAGAGAAATGGGGGTGCTTACCTTTTTCTCTGATCATTTTCGTTGCCTTTTCATATGAGGCGTCCGTGGCTATGTAGGCCTCCATGTATCTCTCTGCCTTGTTGTCTTGCAGGCAGTAGAGATCTCCGGCCACCAACTGCAGGATCCCTCTCAGGAAGGTAATGAAAAAGGATTTCGCAGTTGGCATCGTCTCTGTTTTCTTGGTCCAGTGGAACCGGATCAGTGTCTTCTTGTCTGCCATCTGGAAAGGAGAAAAAAGAAAAAAGGAGAGAAAGAGAGAGAGCAAGGTCCTGTGGAGAGGAGGGTTTAGCTGCTAAAGGAGCAGCGAGTGAGCCCTGGACTTTGTCCTTGTGGGCAAAGCCCAGCTAGGTGCAGGCGCAGGAGGAGAGAGAGAGAGGGAGCGGATAGCGCTTCTGAGTCTCGAGGAAGAAAGCAAGCACCGCGGGCAGGCCACGAGTACCTACTCCCAGCCAAGAGGCCAAGGAGGTGGAGCAAGAGAAAGGGGGAGGGGAGAGGAGAGAGCAGAGAGAGAGAACGTTGCTGCTGGATCCCACCCAGCTCAGCTGCTGCTTGGCCTTAACCCCCTAGGCTCAACCTAGGGCGATACCAGCTCAAGCACTCTTCAGGATCTTCGATCGCCTTCTAGAACTTTGGAAAGACAAGAACTGCGGGCATGCCACTTGAACTTGATCTTAGCCAAAAGGCTGATAAAATTGGATTCCAGCTCACTGGCCCTGCAAAACTTAGTTCAAGACTTTAAACTCTCAGACACATATAGATGTATATATCCCACAACAGCAGGATATACATGGTCAGGGAGGAATAGCAGCTCCAGAATTGACTATTGCTTTGTCTCAGAGAGAGTGAAAGTTGTTGGGGTCACTCTTCAGCCTGTCTTCTTCTCAGATCATCAGGCTTTAGGGTGTAGAGTGGAACTCAAGGGTGGGACTGTCTTTGGCCCAGGCCTCTGGAAACTCAACACAAAGCTGCTAGAGAACGAGGGGGTAGTATCCCGCTACAAGGAGAAACTATCACAGTGGCTGTCCTTGCAGTGTCTGTACGGGTCAGTAAGAGAGTGGTGGGAGGAGGTGAAGGTGAGGACAAAGGCCTTTTTCATGGCTGAGGGAAGGAAGGCTGCTGCCAGACGGAGAGGAGTGCTAGCCAGGAAACAGAGGCAGCTGCAGCGTCTCTACACGATGCTGCACAGTGGCTTCGATGTGCTTGAGGATATCACCCTTTTAAAAAAGGACATCCGGAGCATAGCCGAAGAAAGCAGTCGAGGAGTGCTGTTAAGAAGCAGAGTGCAGTTCTTGGAAGAAAATGAGAAGTGTACTCGCTTCTTTTTCAGGAAAGTGGTAGGCTCCAAGTCTGTCATGGAAAGTGTAGTTGATGAGGAGGGAAGAGAGAGCACAGAGCTGAGTGCTATCCTCTCCTGCATCGAGGCCTTCTTGTCACGGACGTCCAAAGGGACTAACTGTGGGGAGCAGGAGTGCGGAAAAAGACCCATATGCGTAGCGGCGAGACGGGAAAAAGGCCCGGGCTCATTAGTGCAAAGAGTTCAGGAATGCCGTATAGACACCTGTCCCTCAGGGAGCGGACGTGGGGCGCCCTGGTGCTAGGCGGGTCTCAGGACATCCGAACGTCAGTGCTGAGCGAGGACAGAGTGCAAGACCCGGAAATATATAGCCCAAGGGAAAGAGAGGGACAGGAAGGACAGCAGACCAGGAACTAGGGACAGGACAGAGAAGGACCGCCCTCTGGCTGCAGAGGGTGTGACACTTCTACTCAAGACTGTACAGCTCTACAGAGGTAAAGGATGAAGAAATTCATTTTTTTACCTCAAAGCTAGAAAACGTTTTGAGTGAAGAAGATAGGGAAGTACTTGAGGGGGATTTGACAGTAGAAGAGCTGAGAGGCTATGGAGAGCTTACAGAAGGGGAAAACTCCGGGTGCTGACAGGCTCCCTAAAGGGGCGTCTGCTTTTACTACTTGCACAAATGAAGGCAAAAAAAAGCCAATCCATGTGAACGAACGGCGCTTTACAGAGGAGTACTGCCTGACTGGATCGTTGATGAACGACAGAGGTCACTCCGACCTCTTCTCGGTTTTCTTCAATGACTTACTAAGGATCTTCTTCACATTCGCCCATGCAGGGGAAGCCAGTTACACCAAAGCAAACGCAGGAAAGTTCAATTCAAGCAGAGACCAGGAGAGACTTGTTTACACCGAGAGTGGGCGGAGAATGGAACAATGCGCCCAGCCCTGTTGCTGGAGCCGATTCTTGATGAGATCTTGGGCTCACTAAGAAGCCCCCGCTGGATGCTAATCTTTCTGTTGTTCTTGCAGGTCCTGCACTGCATTTGAGCCAACAGAGCTCGTCCTGGTCTGTCGGCACAGCCCAATTGCGAATGATCTGCTCCGTGTACAGAAGGAACGTGCGTTTGGTACAAGAGTGCATGAAGGCACCGGAAATACATTGGCAACAAATGACCGGTCGCTCAAGACCTCTGTGAAGTACAGGAGTGTGCAAAACGATGCTGTTTCCGACCAGTCTCGAACCGGGGACTTTTCAGGTGTTAGGCTGACGTGACAGCCTCTACACTACGGAAACCAGCAGGGACTGCTGCTGGTGTCTCGCTTGCATTTCAGGCTGAGAAAGGGAAGCGTCACTTTAGGAAGGGGGTGCTGCAGAGAGGAACAGAGGGCTCCATGAAACAAAACGCTGAAACCCGGGATCGAACCAGGGACCTTTAAATCTTCAGTCTAACACTCTCCACACCCACCTGCTCCAGCCTTCCTGTGTTGCGGCATGAGCGCACCAAGAGGAGCGGGAGAGTGTTGCAGGAACGTCACTCAGAAGGAAAGCCACCCAGGTGCGCCCTCTGAGCTCTGTCCACGGCTCCAGGCCTGCAAACACGGCTCCAGGCAGGACTCCACTCCGCAGGAGCCGCAGAGCAGAGCAGAGGAGATGGGGGCAGCTTAGCTCCTGTGCAGAGACCTGAGCTGTGGTTGCTGCGGACGCTGTCTTTTCAGTTCTCGGGGTAGGACATCAGGAAGCACATTGAAGCGCTGCGACATGCACTGTACAGATCCCGCCACTACTGGGCCCGATTTCCCCGGATCGAAACCGGGCTGAAACAGGCCTGTTTCGTTTGTTGCCACGCACACTGTTTGGGGATTCGCCTAGCGCTGTGATCGAAAAGACCCACTCACCTCTTAGTGTGGCGGGATCTGCACAGTGGATGTCACAGCGCATCCTGCTTTCACTTCAATGCGCGTCCTGATGTACCCCGGTCTCCCGCGTGACAGGTGGGGATACTCGCCACTATACTAACGAGGAAGACATCGCTCTCTGCTTAGTGTGCAAAACACTTACTTGCAGCATTGTGGGTGCTGTGGTTTAAATGCTATTGGTTTGTGAACAGAATACCCCTATCCCAGTGCATTGTGCCACATTAAATAAACGCACGAGAAAAAGAGATTCAGAACGCAAAGCTGTGTCAGTGTTCTGTGTAAAAAATCGGTTTGAACATCATGGGAGCTGTTTTTAATAAGCTGCTGAGTAAAGAATATTTTAATCTTCCTGCTGTCAGTAGTATTGTGCATATAGTTGACTCTTACCTGAATGAAAACAGGACGTAAAGAAAGGGTTTCAGAATTCAGACAAAGCTTTATTCGCGTGCTTACAGTCTGAGTAATTGGAGACTGCACTATTCTGTTGCCTATAGTCATATACGGGTTTTTCGCATGAAGCCGTATTGAACAGTATTTCTCGCGTTGTGATCTTGTGTATACAGCGGTCCCCCAGGTTCCAGTTAGTGCGTAATTACGCATCGATGAAAAACCGGAGGTTTAAAAAAAGATAATTAGCTCACTGATACTTTGATGTAGAGGCTGTGGAAATATCCACATGTCGTGGTCTTTAAAATGTATTTGGTTTGAAGGCGTTCTGTGCTTCCGTTGCGAAGATATGGACAAAAGAATATTCGTGATTGGTCAAAAAAATGTCATATAAACGAAAAAGTAAAGGCTGAGAAAGCATTCACAATGTATTTTATACACAAAGCAAGTATTCTCGCGATTCTAAGAGGTTTCGTGTAAACGTTACAGGCGTGCCAAAATCGTTTTCGAACTTCAAGCTAACTTTACTCCGGTCTGGTACCGTAGGTCACGTAGGTTAAAATCCAAGTCATGTTTTTTTTCCTATCTTGTGGTACATAACGTACCATTTCAGACTATCACAAAGGGCTTGATTTCGTTGAATGCATGTATTCATTTCCTTTCTGGAAAACTTGTATTTCAAGAAATTCACACAGCTTGCGAGAAATGAAATTCAATTCTTGATTATCAGTGCAGAAGAAATATTACCAGCTTAACCTGAAAGTTGTGATGCGAGACACGGACCCACCATTCCGTCTGTGTGGCGCGTTCGGTTGTTCACTGAAAGGTTGGTGGTTTGAGTCCACCCAGAGACGTGTTTCTTATGTGATGTAAACATTGTCTTCACAAAGGTCGACTGGATTTCTCAGCGAAACCTTAACCATTTTAATATTTGCAGGAAATGCGAGTGCTTAACAGGTGTCAGAATCACCGGGAAATGTCCAATTACTGTATGCCCAACATCGCAACTCCCCAGAAAACCATATTCACCCAAGAAAAAGTCGAGTCGTCATTTATACCCCCGTTGCATCCTCTGCTGAAATATTTTAAAAATACAATGCAGATTTGTTTAAGAACATGCAAGCATTGTTACATTAGCACCGTGCATTTGGACTTTGATATTTTGACATATTTACCTTAATTTTAAACATAAATACTGTACAATCTATTGTAATTTTGTTGTACTATTAAAATATGTTAGCTGAGGATGCAAAGGGGTGAAAGGGAAAGGTCAGAGGGTGTAGTAACACCAAGGTTAGGATTGGTGGAGGTGATAAGGGTGTTGATGGTTTTTCTCTGCAGAGGATTTTGAGTTTTTTTTCCTTCTCTGAAGTGAGAAACTGGAAGAGTTGGGAGTTGAGGGATCTGATGAGGTTAGTTATGTAAGGAAGTTGATGTGGAGCTGTTAGCTGTAAAAACTCCTTAATGTCTTTGATGTTGTCATCAGCGATAAACTGCACTCAGCAAAGATAAAAAGAAAATTATCTTTGCTTACTGCCCTGTCTTTCTCACACCTGAAGAAGGCTCCACAGCCGAAACATTGTGATTCTTTTCTTCTCTTTTTAGCAGGAATAGTCCTTTACTTGTTCCTTTGCAGCCTACGCATGCTGACGCAGCTACTCACCCGATATCTAACATTCCTATAATCACAACTATGAATGTCCACTTTGGGTATTTTTTCGATGATTATTTATTATTATTATTTATTCTGTCATTGAAGCATATTTTATGTCATACTGAAGTGTCACAATCACTGAAAAAATATTTTTTTCATTTAGAAAGTAAGAAAATGATAAATCACTAGGAATTGCATTTAGCCTGTTCTGATCTAGATTTTCTAAATACTTTAACATGCCATGTTCACAATGTCACAACTCATAAATGAAACAGTGAATTGTTGTAATTACAAAAGTACATAGTGTCGGGACATTGAGATGTTTTGGTAATGAGGATGGAGGGACATGCAATGTTCACAGGGTCAAATTTATAAAACGCTACAGTAAAATTTATTGTATTTCGGGATTATGAGAGCCTGTTACACTGTGTCTCACACCTCAGTGTCAGAATTTTGAGACATTTTTATAACCAGGGGTAGGTTCATAGCGATAAGCAGAAAGTGCGATCATCCTTTGCTCATCCTCGGTTAACCATATATTCTCATATGCCATGTTCTGAATGTCCCATTTAAAACTGCTATATTAAAATTAAGACTTTTTATGATCAGAAGGCAAGGTTGTGGTAAATATGCATAAAGTGCAAGTGAACTTGTGTTTTGCCTTTGTCTTGTTATTGTGAGTTTTGAAAATTGGTTTTCGATTTTCTGAAATGTGTTTCACACAAAAATGCAATTTGGATAGTCACTACTTATATATTCCCCTTTACTGAGGATATGTACAGTAATCCATCCCGATTAGTACTTTTAAAAATTACTGTAGAGAGCCATCAGAAAGGGAATGAAAACTTGCATTAAACAAAATCAAGCTGCATGTAATCATCCATAGTGATACATTTTGTAAGACAAGACAAGAAGAAAGACACTGCTGGGATTTGAACGCAGAATCTCCTGTTTAATAGGAAAACACTTTAACCAAATCAGCCAAGATGCTGTCAGAGTATTAACATCATGTCTGCATAAGTGATTACAGCTGACTATCGCTGGAGGACAGTTCACTGTGAACAAGTCAGCCTGCATAATGAGGGGAAGAGACCAGCCTCTGTGATGCACTATAGAGTTACACTAACCTTCTATCCAACTGTTCTATGCTGCATTCTACCCTAATGGTAAATATTGATTTCCGTGCGTGTAATATTCATTTTTTTGTCAAATATTATCAAGCACAAATTTTGTTGTTGAAAATAAGCCTTGTGGTTTTCAATGTTGTGATCCTTTTCCCCCACTGTCACCCAAATTGATACACTGTGCTTTGACAATTCTTCAGGCGATATTGTTTAGAGGAGCTCAGTAGAATTAGTTTGCGTATATAAAGTATTTCTTTTCCCTTTAATCCTTTAAAACATATTACATTTTCAAAATATTGTATCTTTCTTCCTACTAATTGTAGCGGCAATGCTTGTTAATAAGACAGAATTAAGTGTTGCTGTGCTTTCCCAAATGAGGCCCCATCTCTCTCTTCATCTCTGTGGTGCAGCCACAGAGAAGCTATTCAGGCAGGCTGATTTAAAGATGTTTTCTTTTGATAAGGGACAGCTCCCAAATGGGGATGCATTTAGCTAAGTCTGGCTATCATGATCAATGGGCATCCATTGGCGCCTATCTGTCTAGGGATTGCCAGATGGACATCTGGACTGCATTCCTAAGTGTCAGGAGTAAGTGACTCATATCTCAACTTGATCAACCAATCAGGGACTGCTAGGGCCGAGTAGCCCACGTGGGTCTCTGATGCCCATGAAACTTTCATCCAATAAACGAGCTGAAGTTCCTCCAGGTAAAAACAGGCAACACAGAGCTCCAAGACTATTCTAAAGGGAATTCAAAGGAGAATTCCAGGGCTGTGAGACAATTCCAGGGCGGGACGGCCCAGGAGCAGAAAGGCTCCCAAGGGCAGAACATTCTCGCAGCGCGCCTCCTGACCATCCTGAGACTCAGCCTGGACAACCACGGAACGGCCAGTGTGTCCGAGTGCCAGAACTTTGTTTTGTTCTAAGAGGCAAGAGCGGAGGTTGCCAGAGAGTAACCAAACGATCCACCCGAGGTTAGCACCAACAGCAGGCCTCGTGAACAGGTCGGAACTGTGGACAGCTGAATCATTATTCAGAACTATCGCTTCATCAGGAACGAACTGGTCTTCTTCCTGACCTGCTGGGACCCACAGTCATCTTTTCTCCTGTGCACAAACTTCGCTAGTTTCAGCCAAAACTAACTAGCCGGTCTTCAGAGAGCATCAGCAGCGCAACGTCGTGTGATCCACTGTCCCAGCCTGAGGAACAGACAGTCAGCCCGTCTCTCAATAATAATAATACGGTGTGTGATCTCCTGTCCCAACCTGAGGAACAGACAGGAGTGAGCCAGTCTCTCAATAATAATAATACAGTGTGTGACTTCCTTTCCCAGCCTGAGGAAAAGACAGTGAGCCTGTCTCTCAATAATAATAATACAGGGTGTGATCTCCTGTCCCAGCCTGAGGAGCAGACAGCGAGCCTGTCTCTCAATAATAATAATACAGTGTGTCATTTCCTGCCCCAGCCAGAGGAACAGACAGTGAACATGTCTCTCAACAATAATATAAATAAACTGTGTGATCTCCTGTCCCAGCCTGTGGAACAGACAGTGAGCCTGTCTCTCAATAATAATAAAACAGTTTTTGATCTCCTGTCTCAGCCTGGGGAACAGACACTAAACCTGTCTCTCAATAATAATAATCCAGTGTGTGATCTCCTGTCTTAGCCTGAGGAACAGACAGTGATCCTGTCTCTCAATAATAATAATCCAGTGTGGAATATCCTGTCCCAGCCTGAGGAACAGACAGTGATCATGTCTCTCAACAATAATATTAATAAACTGTGTGATCTCCTGTCCCTGTCTGAGGAACAGACAGTGAGCCTGTATCTCAATAATAATAATAATACATTGTGTGATCTCCTGTCCCAGCCTGGGGAACAGACAGTGAGCCTGTCTCTCAATAATAATAATCCAGTGTGGAATATCCTGTCCCAGTCTGAGGAACAGACAGTGATCATGTCTCTCAACAATAATATTAATAAACTGTGTGATCTCCTGTCCCTGGTTGAGGAACAGACAGTGAGCCTGTATCTCAATAATAATAATAATAAATTGTGTGATCTCCTGTCCCAGCCTGGGGAACAGACAGTGAGCCTGTCTCTCAATAATAATAATACAGTGTGTGATCTTCTGTCCCAGTCTGGGGAATTGAAAGTGAGCCTGTCTCTCAGTAATAATAATATAGTGTGTGATCCACTGTCCCATCTTGAGGAACAGACAGGAGTGAGCCAGTCTCTCAATAATAATAAAGCAGATTATCATCTCCTGTCCCAGCCTAAGGAACAGTCAAGAAAGAGCAAGTCTCTCGATAATAATAATACAGTGTGTGATCTCCTGTCCAAATCTGAGGAACAGACAGTGAGCCTGTCTCTCAATAATAATAATACAGTTTTTGATCTCCTGTCCCAGCATGAGGAACACTGAGCCTGTCTCTCATTACTAATAATACAGTGTGTCATTTCCTGCCAAAGCCAGAGGAACAGACAGTGAGCATGTCTCTCAACAATTATATTAATAAACCGTGTGATCTCCTGTCCCAGTCGGAGGAACAGACAGTGAACCTATCTCTCAATAATAATAATACAGAGTGTGATCTCCTGTCCCAGCATGAGGAACAGACAGTGAGCCTGTCTCTCAATAATAATAATAATAAAGTGTGATCTCCTGTCCCAGCCTGAGGAACAGTGAGCCTGTCTATCAATAATAATAATACAGTGTGTGATCTCCTGTCCCAGCCTGAGGAACAGACAGTGAACCTGTCTGTCAATAATAATAATAATACAGTGTGTGACCTCCTGTCCCAGCCTGAGGAAGAGACAGTGAGCCTGTCTCTCAATAAAAATAATACAGTGTGTGATCTCCTGTCCCAGCATGAGGAACAGACAGTGAGCTTGTCTCTCAATAATAATACAGTGTGTGATCTTCTGTCCCAGTCTGGGGAATAGAAAGTGAGCCTGTCTCTCAGTTATAATAATATAGTATGTGATCCACTGTCCCAGCCTGAGGAACAGACAGTCAGCCCGTCTCTCAATAATAATACAGTGTGTGATCTCCTGTCCCAACCTGAGGAACAGACAGGAGTGAGCCAGTCTCTCAAAAATAATAAAGCAGATTATGATCTCCTGTCCCAGCCTAAGGAACAGTCAGGAAAGAGCAGGTCTCTCGATAATAATAATACAGTGTGTGATCTCCTGTCCCAGCCTGAGGAACAGACAGTGAACCTGTCTCTCAATAATAATAATACAGTGTATGACTTCCTGTCCTAGCCTGAGGAACAGACAGTGAGCCTGTCTCTCAATAATAATAATACAGTGTGATCTACTGTCCCAGCCTGAGGAACAGTGAGCCTGTCTCTCAATAATATTAATACAATGTGTGATCTCCTGTCCCAGCGTGAGGAACAGACAGTGAGCCTGTCTCTCAATAATAATAATAATACAGTGTGTGACTTCCTGTCCTAGCCTGAGGAACAGACAGTGAGCCTGTCTCTCAATAATAATAATACAGTGTGTGACCTCCTCTCCCAGCCAGAGGAACAGTGAGCTTGTCTCTCAATAATAATAATACAGTGTGATCTCCTGTCCCAGCCTGAGGAACAGTGAGCCTGTCTCTCAATAATAGAAATACAGTGTGTGATCTCCTGTCCCAGCCTGAGGAACAGACAGTTAGCCTGTCACTCAATAATAATAATACAGTGTGTGACCTCCTCTCCCAGCCTGGGGAACAGTGAGCCAGACTCTCAATAATAATAATACAGTGTTATCTCCTGTCCCAGCCTGAGGTACAGTGAGCTTGTCTCTCAATAATAATAATGCAGTGTGTGATCTCCTTTCCCAGCATTAGGAACAGACAGTGAACCTCTCTCTCAGTAATAAAAATACATACAGTGAGCCTGTCTCTCAATAATAATAATTCAGTATGTCATCTCCTGTCCCACCCTGAGGAACAGTGAGCCTGTCTCTCAATAATAAAAATACAGTGTGTGATCTCCTGTCCCAGCCTGAGGAACAGACAGTGAGCCTGTCTCTCAATAATAATAATAATAATAATACAGTTGTAGTGTGCTCTCACGAGGCACCAGTTCTGTAGGGTTTGGGCATTTACTGGGACAATTATTAATTGTAGCAGTAAATAATAAAATGATTCTTTTAATGGCCTTAGAATCCAACCATGCGATATAACTCAAACAACGCATACACACAGGTACTAATACACGAGGAAATATTTATTAATAAAATATTTATACATAAAATATTTATACATAAAATATGCATCTTATCGAGAGGGTTATCAGAATACAAAAGGTATATATTCAATCAGTTACGAAGAGTTACGTATATCAAGAGGACATACGTTCAGTATATCATTCGTTTAGACCGTTTCGTAAATGAACTTGGTTATAACTTCTACATTAGATACTCAAAACAAGTACATAACTCTTAGGAATTAAATTGATATCAACTGGTTGGAATAACAATTGAATTCTCGAGCTGTGATGCAGTGCAGTTGAATGCTCATCCAATCTCTGGGGATGTAGATATCCTGCGGGCTCTCTGGCTCCATGCCAGGCTGTGCTGTGTGGCTTGCGACGGTGCGCTGCTGATGCTCACTGACCGGCTAGTTAGTGTTGGCTTTAACTAGCAAAGTTTGTGCACAGGAGAAAAGATGAGTGTGGGTCCCAACAGGTGAGGAAGAATACCGGTTCGTTCCTGATGAAGCGCTAGTTCTGAATAGTGATTCAGCTGTCCACAGTTCTGACCTGTTCACAAGGCTTGCTGCTGGTGCTAACCTCGTGTGGATCCTCTGGTTACTCTCTGGTAACCTCCGCTCTAGACTCTTAGAATAGAGGAAAGTTCTGGCACTCTGACACACCAGCCGTTCCGTGGTTGTCCGGGCTGAGTCTCAGGATGGTCAGGAGGCGCGCTGCGAGAATGTCCTGCCCTTGGGAGCCTTTCTGCACCTGGGCTGTCCTGCCCTGGAACTGTCTCGCACCCCTGGAGTTCTCCTTTGAATAGTTCTGTGTTGCCTGTTTTTACCTGGAGGAACTTCAGCTTGTTCATTGGCTGAAAGTTTCGTTGGCATCAGAGACCCACGTGGGTTACTCGGCCCTACCAGTCCCTGATTGGTTGATCAAGGTGAGATATGAGTCACTTACTCCTGACACTTAGGAATGCAGTCCAGATGTCCATCTGGCACTCCCTAGACAGATAGGCGCCAATGGATGACCATTGATCATGATAGCCAGTCTTAGCTAAGTGCATCCCCATTTGGGAGCTGTCTTTTATCAATAGAAAACATCTTTAAATCAGCCTGCATGAATAGCTTCTCATTGGCTGCACTACATAGATGAACAGAGAGATGGGGCCTCATTTGGGAAAGCACAGCAACACTTAATTCTGTCTTATTAACAAGCATTGCCGCTACAAGTGAAAGACTGAAGTGAAATAGAGTGGGGACGAAGGCAGTGAAGAGAGAGAACGTGGGAAGAAGAGAAAAACGCAAGGGAAAAAAGCAGCGTCGTAAAAGAGGTGACGGAGCTGTCCTCTCTATAAGAAAGGTGCCATTGAGCCCTGCTCTCGCTTACGGCCACACCCCCTTGAGCAGGCCCTCTGATGTCACAGGGGCCGTGGTCAGCGTGAGAGCAGGAAGAAGGAGAGGAATAGAGCATTTGTTTGTCTCAAGTAAGACTTTGTTTTTTGTGAATTTTTGTGGTTTTTTGTGAATTTTTGGTTGATTTTTGAAGCCCTCCCCTTCAGCCTAGCGCTGTTTGGGGAGGGGAGAGACTTTTGGTTTTTTGTTGTTGCTTTTTTGTTGCTTTCTGAGTCCTGTTTGTGTTTTAATGGAAGGAAAAAACATGGAGGCAGAGAATGTTATTGTAGTGGAGGAGGAGAGTGGTGTAGGAAAGAGAAGGATGAGGAATTCGGATCGACCCCCCCGGCGGGTTTTTGCAAGGGCGCATACTGTTGTGGTGGATGTGAGCGGTGTGGAGAAACCATCTGCGGGTGCTATTATCGCAGCGGTGCATGGCGTCTGTGGGGAGGGCTCTCTTTTTGCCTGCCGCCCCCAGACGCCAAAAGAGTTTGAACTGACTCTGTACTCAAAAGAACATGCGGACCCTGCCGCTGGCTGGAGCAGAAGGAGGTAGTGGTTTCCTTCCTCCACCTCCCGGCATATATCTCAGACGAGACTATCAAGGAGAAGCTGAGTAGCTGGGGGGTGAGAGTGATTTCGGACATCAGGATGCGCCACTACCCTGGGACCACCATTGCTGATGGCATGTAGCCTCGTTGCCATACAGCACCCGCTTCGCCACGGCAGAGGGGGACCAGTACTTCAGGGTCCTCCACGACCAGCAACAAAGGGTGTGTCATGTCTGCCTGGACTCGGGGCACATTGCCAAGGACTGCCCCGAGTTCCTCTGCTATGAGTGCAGACAGCCCGGCCACCGCGCCAGGAACTGCACCGCTGCCAAGTGCCCGGACTGCCTCCATGCGCTCATGAGCTGCAACTGCGAGCCGGAGCCAGAAGATCCAGCCACCGCAGGAGCAGCTGACCGCAACGCCGAGGGGGTTGAAGATGGACTACGAGTGGCCGCTGCAGCTGAGCATGGAGAGTTGCCAGCAGCGGCGCCCCAGGACCCCAGTGAGCCAGCAACGCCCCAGCCGGTGATGGGGGAGAGGCAGAGGGAGGCCCCTCCAATCCTGGGTACAGCGCAGCAGAAAGGAGCCGGGGACCAGCCAGCATCTCCACCAGCAGGGGCGCCCCGTTGCCCTAACAATCCTGCTGCATCCCACTCTGTGCCGCAAGAGAAGCAGAGGGAGGTTGCTCCACAACATGCGGCGGTGCAGCGTGGTGCAGCTGAGATCCTACGGGCACC
The DNA here is from genome assembly GCF_059453375.1 of Lepisosteus platostomus. Lineage (NCBI taxonomy): Eukaryota > Metazoa > Chordata > Actinopteri > Semionotiformes > Lepisosteidae > Lepisosteus > Lepisosteus platostomus. Next base: position 11,456,379 of record NC_142615.1, on the reverse strand, counting down.
ACCACCACCAGAGGCGGCCCCTCAGCGTACCAGTGGGCTTTTGACACCCCAGCCTGTGCAGGGAGAGAGGCAGAGGGAGGAGGCGACGGCACCAGCACCACCACCACCATCACCGTCAGCGGTTTTCCAGCTTACCAGTGAGCCAGCAGGGCCCTCTTCTGGGTCCAGGCATGAGAAGCCTGCTGGGGTCAGCAAAGGCGCTGCTGCGAGGCGTGTGACCAAGCGGCAGCGGCAACGGCGAAAAGACCCTGGCAAGGTGGACATAGGCCCAGACGAAAAGACGCCCGAGGACCCAGAGGAGCCTGAGGGGAAGCGCCCGGTTGCCCTGCAGCGGCCACAAGACACCGGCCTGCCAGGTGAGGGAGCCTCTTCAATACTCGGTCAGGCACCGTTGGCAGAGACTGAGGAAGGGGAGTTGGATATGGTCGTGGGAGGAGAGGTAGGGGAAGTGGTGGAAGTAGGAATGGAGGATGGGTGTCTGGAGATGGATGGGGCAGGGACGGAGGAAGGGTATTACAGGGCATGAAGATGGAGGGGGAAGGGGAGGTGGTGGAGATGGATGGGGTGGAGAGGGAGGACAGGGAGGAGGGGGAGGGGAGTGGGCAAGCCGGGGTACAACCGCCTGGGCCCTCGAAGGCTGGGATCCAGTGGCACCACATCAGGCCTCAGCCCAACCTGAAGCCCAGTTCAAGAGTTGTCCGCAGACCCATCCCTGATGTCTCTGCGGTGGCGGAGACAGGAGGTGGGGAGGAAGCGGCAAGTGTTGGCAATGAGAATGTGGCAGAAAGAGCGGGGGAACTGTCGCGCGGGCCGGAGAATTAATTTCACTCTTATGGCCATATGCGTGATGGCAACTTTCGCCTCTTTAAACGCCAACGGGCTGAGGGACTGAGCAAAGCTGGGGGCAGTGTTAGCTCTGCTGGGGCGGACGGATGTTGTCTGCCTCCAGGAGACCTTCTGGGACGAGGAGTGTGTCCGGAAGGTGCGAGCACAGTGGGACGGGGAGCTGTTTTACAGCAACGCCTCCAGCCTGTGCAGGAGGGGGGTGGCTGTGCTGGTGAGGGGGGGAGTGTACGAGAGCGTAAGGCTCCTGCACCGCGACACGTAGGGCCAGCTCCTGCAGGTCTGTCTTGGGTTTCCTGGACAGTCCGTGCTGCTGAGCAACATCTACGCCCCCAATGGGGAAGCTGAGCGGCTCGCCTTCTTCAAGCAGCTGGAGGCGAGCTGCTTTCAGCAGCCAGGGCTGGTCATCGGCGATTTTAACTGTGCACTGAGTGCGCTCGATGTCGCGGTTGGGATGACCTTTAAGAGCAGCGCTGCTCGCAGCTTCCTGGAGCGCAGTGCGGAAGCTCACTGGTTCGTGGATGCGTGGCGTCAGGCTTATGGTGCACGGAGGGACTTTTCTCGGCGGCAGGTCGTCGAAGGTGTCTTGAGACAGAGCCGGATCGACCTGTTGCAGGGGCACATGAGTCTCTTCCCGTGCCTGAGCCGGATGCACTATGTGTTCACGACCCTGAGCAACCATGCTGTGCTTCACTTCTCTCTAGCAGGGGCACAGGAGGACCGGGGCCCCGGCCTCTGGTGCTTTAATAAGGTCAGAAAAGCTGGTCTGGTGGGATCATCTCAAATACGCCATCGAAGAGTTCAGTATCTCGTATGGCCTGTCCCGGGGGCGGGAGAAGGCCAGGCGGGAGAGAGAGCTTCGGGCTCGGATCACCTCAGAGCTCGGGCTCCTGGCAGATCACGGCGGGGGCTGCGAGCTCTTGCTGGAGCTGAGGGGTGAGCTGCAAGCCCTGGAGGAGGAGAAGTGGAGAGGAGCCAGGGTGCGCAGCAGAGCCCAGTATCTGGCTGAGGGCGAGAAGAGCACGAGGTTCTTCTTCGTCCTGGAGGAGGAGAGGCAGCGCAGCTCCTTCATCAAGGAGCTGGTGGGAGAGGACGGTGTGCGGCTCTCTGCCCCTGAGGCCGTTAGGAATGAGGTGTTTTCTTTTTATAGCGCCTTGTTCCGGTCCGAATGGGTGGATGAGCAGCAGACCCAGGCCATGCTGGCCAGGGTGAGTACCTGCCTGTCACAGAGCGATCGTGAGCTCTCTGACAGTGCGCTGAACTTGGAGGAAGTGCTTGAGGCACTTCGGGGCTCGTCTCCTAACAAGAGCCCAGGGTGGGACGGGCTCTCCTCTGAGCTCTACAGACACTTTCAGCAGTCCCAGGGGCCCCTCCTTCTGGAGGTGTTCCAGGAGATTGCCAGGACCGGCGCTCTGACCCCATCTATGAGAAGGGGGGTGATCTCTCGTCTACAAAAAGCAGGGGGATCCCTCCCTTTTGAAAAACTTTCGCCTGATCAGCCTGTTGAACTCGGACTATAAGATCCTAACTCGTGTTCTCTCCCTCAGGCTCAGGAAGGTTCTGCCCAGGATCCTGTCGCCTTCGCAGACCTACTGCGTCAAGGGGAGAGACATCGCGGACACGGTGTGCTCCATCAGAGATGTCGTGGACCTTATGTGGGAGCAGCCGAAGGGCGGATACGTCCTGAAACTGGACCAGGAGATGGCCTTCGACAGTGTGGAGCATTCCTTCCTGTTTGAGGTCTTGAAGAGCTTCGGCTTCTGCGAGGCCTTCATCTCCTGGGTGAGGCTCGTGTACAAGGGGATCATGAGCTGTGTCAAGGTGAACGGTTCCCTCACGAGCTTCTTTCCAGTGACCAGGTCAGTGCAGCAGGGCTGCCCTCTGTCAGCTCTGCTCTACTCCTTAGTGGCTGAGCCCCTGGGTCTGGCGATCCCCAGTAAGGAGGGGGTGTGCGGTGTCACCTTGCCTGGGGGCACCGCCACCTCGTTGATATACCAATATGCTGACGACACCACACTGACGTTGGCAGAGGTGGCAGAGATCTCGGCCATTTTGGAGGTGGTGCAGGCCTCCTGCGCTGCCTCGGGCGCCAAGGTAAACTTGGAGAAGTCTGAGGTCATGCCAGTGGGGAGGGCAGACCCTGCCCCGCTCCTCGGCTACCCTTTCAGGGTGGAGACGGGTCACCTGAAGGTCCTTGGCGTCTACATTAGCGCTGATGAGCAGGCCACTGGGCTTCTCCTGTGGAAGGAGAAGCTCATTAAGATGAGGGCCAGGCTAAATCAGTGGAGACACAGGTCCCTGACCCTAAAGGGAAGGGTCCTGCTCGTTAACACACTGTGCCTGTGCCTCTTGTGGTACCCAGTGTCTGTGATGCCTCTTCCTGAATGGGTAGAGAACGAGATTAGGCAACTTGTGGTGGGATTCGTGTGGGAGGGGAAGCCTCCACGGGTTGCTCATGACACCCTCATTGGGGAAATCTCCAGGGGTGGGCTGAAGCTGTGTGATGTAGGCCTGAAGCTGAAAAGCTTTAGGCTGAAAGTAGTGAAGAAATTCCTTGACCTGGATAATGTCGGCATTTGGAAGATTTTTTATGGTACGCTACCTCGATGACTTGTGGGGGCTTGGGGCAGGAGACCCTCCTGATGAGGCTGACTCCGGGGCTGGTAAAACATCTGCCCCCCTTTTACATGGAGGTCCTGCTGGCGTGGGGGGAGTTCATGTCCCAGCATGTCTCCTACACGCCGGAGACCCGGGCCCAGCTTCTGGAGCAGCCTCTGTTCCTCAACCCCCTACTGGTGTCTCGATGGAACAGGCAGCTCTACGAGGCTGGCATATCCAAGGTCAAGGATCTTCTTTATGAAGTAAAGGACAGTTTTCTGCCCACCCAGGCTATTGTCGATGCTGTCCGAGAGGTCGACAACAAGCTGCCTGTCAGTAAGATCCATCAGGATTACGAACAGCTGAAACTCGGTCTCCCGGACAGTTGGCTGGAGAAGCTCCGTCCACAAGACGGGGCAGCAGGCCCAGCCTGGCTGGAGCTGAGGGTGAAGTGGGGGGACCGTGGGGTGGACCTCCTGGAGTGCACCACCAGCATGTTCTACAGGCTGATGGTGGCGAAATGGTTCAGTGTGCCAATCTCTGAGGAGTTCTGTGGTAAGATCTTCCGCCACCTCGAGCCGACATGGATCTGGGCATGTCTGAGGCTGCCTTTCCTGCCCTAGAGATGCAAGCAGCTGGACTTCATCCGTCACAACTGCGTTTTCACCAAGATGGTACTGCAGCGCTTCCATGCTGAGGAGGACTCCCTCTGCCCTGTGTGCAGGAAGTGGACGGAGGGGCTGCTGCACCTCTTTTTTTCAGTTGTGATGGATTGAAGGATTTGAGGACGTGCTTGACGGATCTGCTGGATGGCCTGTTTCACGCTGTCCGAGGAGCTGTTCTTGACTTTCTCATTAAAAATAAGCTTACGTATTTTAATTCAACGTGATTACTTTTCGCTCTCGATAAAACACGTGTGATTTTGGGGCAGGGGGATATGGTGGGGCATTCTAAAACATCACAACCATTTGAAAACTGTCTTGAGCTATGTAGGCATGGTTACGGATTTGGAGTTTATGCTTAAATGAGCCGACTTGCCGGTTTTGAAGTGTGACACCTTAGCTGTCAGGCCCCGATATTGACTGCTGCGAAGATGGCTTCTTTGAGTAGTGAATCATCGGATTCCTCTGCTATGCAAACTGAAGAGGTAAGTTGCTAAAATATTTTTTCTGATAATGGAATTGTTGTTTCAATCTGCGCTTAGCGTATATCATTTTCAACACTTCGTCTTCTTTTTAGCAAAAGCTGACCCCGCACTCAGTGGTGTGTGACAGTGGCTGTCATGTGAGCACGTACGGGGAATCTGGTGTTGGTGAACCGTCAACGACTGATGATAAAGAGTCGCTACAAATAGTCAATATTAAACCGCGGCGAGTGTGGAGGAAACGAAAAACTCTAACACAAAAGAGGCATTAAAATGGTAAATAGTTTAGGTAAAAAGCATGCCTATTTATTTTGTTAAGCCTTCCTTTTCTTTTTTCCTTTAATAGAATAAGGAAGAGGTCGACGCATCAATCTTCAAACTACCATCGAGCTTGAATGTTTCGTGTCTGTGCATATGTATTCGCCAAAATGTTAATAATGATGATGTTCAACTTAGTTTAGCTAATGATGGCTCTAATGAGCCTGATGCTAAGGATCAGATTGTAAAGTCGGTGGAATGTTGCATCTTCAGCCATTGTTTAAAGGGGGTTCTGATTGATGAATGCGAGGCCTGTTTGATTAATCATCCAGGTCAACGGGGTCACACATGCCTGGTTGACGGGTGCGCGGATGGGTACGAAGATGTGTCGTTTGCTGCGTTAGAAATTTATAAGTCTCTCAGTTTAGCCCAAATTTTATCGGCTGTTCTGTACATCGCCAGGGGCCTGGGTGCCTATACCATTACAAATCATACTGAGCGGAGTATAAAACACTTGCTGAGAAACATAATTGACAACCGATCGCCATATGAGTGTGTACGCTCCTTACTTGAAAAGGTAGATGGAAAAATACTAGACGTGACTTTTGGTGCATTGCAAAAGAAACATTATACTTATTTTTACACAAGAGAAAAAAAGATCTATGTAAAACCATGGCTGTGTTTTAGAGACGGGTGAGCCATCGTCCAAAGAATGAAGAATTCCGAATATATACGTTAGAATTCTTACAAAGAGTTCTTTACACCCTTCTTTCTGCAAAGCTTGAAAATAAAATCAATAAACAGAATGCTCATGTCCTTGAATTTGTTAAAGAGATAGATGTGTATGTAAAGAACATGAGTGAAATTACTGTGATTCTGATGTTTTCAGATTAGAATCTGAAGCCTGTCGGATTCAGCGGTGTGTATTCCAAAATACAACGTATTTTATATTGTAACGCAACGGGGGCTCAGGCGGGCGCCCTTGCCGCATTAGGTCAGCCCCTGCACCGTCCGGGGCTCGAACCCGGGACTTCCGCGTCTCTCTGCAGCGACCTAGCCCCGTGAGCCAAAGAGAGATCTCTCCACAGCCCAGTAGCTGTGGTCCTGCTATCACAGGGAAGGGCGGTGACGTCACCCGCTCTGGTACGCCGGCTCTTACACAGCGCCTGTCGGCCGTAAGCGTTACACTCTCCCCCGCTTAAATCGCCGTCCCCGGCGAAGGGCTATCCCGCCCCGCTTCTGACACCAATGTAACGCAACGGGGGCTCAGGCGGGCGCCCTTGCCGCATTAGGTCAGCCCCTGCACCGTCCGGGGCTCGAACCCGGGACTTCCGCGTCTCTCTGTAGCGACCTAGCCCCGTGAGCCAAAGAGAGATCTCTCTACAGCCCAGTAGCTGTGGTCCTGCTATCACAGGGAAGGGCGGTGACGTCACCCGCTCTGGTACGCCGGCTCTTACACAGCGCCTGTCGGCCGTAAGCGTTACACTCTCCCCCGCTTAAATCGCCGTCCCCAGCGAAGGGCTATCCCGCCCCGCTTCCGACACCAATGTAACGCAACGGGGGCTCAGGCGGGCGCCCTTGCCGCATCAGGTCGGCCCCTGCACCGTCCGGGGCTCGAACCCGGGACTTCCGCGTCTCTCTGCAGTGACCTAGCCCCGTGAGCCAAAGAGAGATCTCTCCACAGCCCAGTAGCTGTGGTCCTGCTATCACAGGGAAGGGCGGTGACGTCACCCGCTCTGGTACGCCGGCTCTTACACAGCGCCTGTCGGCCGTAAGCGTTACAATATAGAACCTGTGGTTACACCGTCCCTCTGATCACTCAGGCAAATTTATTTGATCTGTTAGACAGAGTTGCCCAGTTTGGTGTTCATGGCTATAGAAATGGCGAGGGAAAGGGCCTTATGAATGCTTTTTCAGATGCTGCTGAGTTTCTGAACAATGTTGGGGTGATAGCTACAACTGATTTTCTGCACCAACATTTAATTGGTAATTGCAAGCAGTAGTCTGTAACGTGTGTGAAAAGTTCAAAAGTGTATACTGGGATGTTTCCTTTGATGTTTCTGTATTTGAAAACCTACTGATGAAGTAAAGTGGTTCACATTTCACATGTTATTTGTCCTGCGAGTTCTTTCCGTGAGACTTTGTGTGTGTATGTGTGTGTGTGTGTTTACACACCCTTGCTGTATTTTGAGACTTGCTGTCAGGGTCAACCACACTGTCACCGGACCCTGGCTGCAACAGCCCACACCCCGGGATCTCGCGGCCCACTTTACTCAGTGTGTGTGTGTGTGTGTGTGTGTGTACGCGCGCGCGCGCGCGCGCTTGATGTTTTTTGAGACATGCTATCAGGGTCAACCAGTCTGACACCTGGCTGCGGCTGGTGCCGCTTACACCCCGGGAACTCGCGGCCCTCACCAGACTCCCCACACACCGCCGTAACGCCCCGATTCCTTAGGGTTATAATAGAGCGCACTGAAACCTACGGCAGACTTGATCACCTTCCAACCCTCGTCGCTAATACGTGCTTTCATACACTTATTTATAAATTGAGGGGGATGCGATGGTGGGTATTTGGACCCTGAGGCCCAGGGAGTGGAAGGCGGGACAACAACACTCATAATGACACACCATTGGCTCTGGAGGGGGCGGGACATCCACTCGTAATGATGCACCATTAGCCAAAAAGGGGGCAGGACATCTGCCCATGGCGGCCTCCCATTGCCTGAAAAAGGGGGCGTGGTACCTGTCAAAAAGTTTGACGAAAGGTGTCACTTTATTCTACTCCCAGGCCAAAAACAGCCCTCGGCTCATCAACTCAATCCGGAACTCCTGGTCTCACAACCGCATTCCCTCGGTGCTTTCCTACCACCCTAACCCAATTTCTATCCCCAGGACCATCATTAACAATGACTCCATTTTACAGGACGATCCCTCCATCGGTACTCTTTTTTCCCGACCGCCCAATCATCTCTTATCGCTGACCACCACATAAGCTTCTTGTTCACAGCTCCCTCGCACTTGGCACCTTCCCCTGCAACAGCACTCGCTGCATCACTTGCAAATACATATCTAACGACATTCAGGGCATCACAGGACAATTCCGGATTACCCTGACAACATCCTGTATCTCATTTACTGTATCGCTTGCAAAAAATGCCCAGCTATCTACATTTGGGAAACCGAAAGGAGTCTAGGAGAACGCTTCAGAGAACATATTAGGGCTGGGAAGGTTAAAGATTTCTCCAAGCCCATAGTTTTTCTTTTCACCTCAAATGGCCAGGATCTCTCAATGACTGACTTATTTTAATGTAATCTTCTCTATTCTCTTGCAGGTCTTGACTTCATACCTTTCTTCACCTCTCTCCACTTTGCACTTCCTGAGTGGCCTCTCTGCCGCTCCTGCCTCCTCCCCTCTCCCAGCTTTTGTTCTTCTGTGCTATTTAACCTTTGTAACCTGCCCTGTCTTTCTCACACCTGAAGGCTTCACAGACGAAACGTTGAGTTTTCTCTCTTCTCTTTTCAGTATGGAATAAACCTATTACTTGTTCCTTTGCAGACTACACATGCTGACATAGTTTAGTTCAGGTGGGTAGCTGCTTTAATATACATTTGTAAATGTCAATTTAAAACTGTAAAAATAGTAAGATTATAACTCCACTTTAAAATGTGGCAAGAAATAGACACATGGCAGGCTACACCCTGGAAAGGACACCAGTCCATCACAGGGCAAAGATATAAAAAATAAACATATAGGCAGCACATATCAAGCCTTACAAGAAATCATTAACACCCTCAACAAACACTACAGGTCCATTAAACTCAAATACACCAAGCATGGTAGCCTGATAGACTTCCTAGACACCACCACATACAAAGTTTCTTCCTTCAACAACACAGACAAACTGGACATCAAGGTATTTTTCAAAGACACATTCACACGGCTTACTGCACAAGGATAGCTTCCACCCAAAACATACTTTCAAAGGACTGGTAAAATCACAACTCCTACACTTCCACAAAATCTGTACACAACAACAAGACTTTGAGGAAGCCAAATAAACACTCTTCCAAGCTTTATGCCAGAGAAGATACACACAAAGTTTCCTCAAAAATGTGGCACAAACATTTCTAAATAGAAAAACTCCAGATGACAGAAAAATACCCCTCAACACATCATATTTTCAACTCAGCATAAAATCCAACCAAAAACCATGATATTAGAAAACAAACATACTGAGGGAGCACAAAATCATATCTGCACACAGAAAAAAACAAAAACCTTTAGCATTAATTAGACCAAAGCAAGCTAAAACCTGTACACAACAGATCATATACACCAAGAGCCAAACATTTCATAACAGAAAACAACTATCCAAAACAAAGAAACTAAAGAAATCTTCCAGTTGCAAATGGCACTCTCAGAAAACATCAATAACGCCATCTACAGCATCCAGTGCAAAAAGTGCGGGGTGACCTATGTGGGGGGAACGGGTAACTCCATCTGAACCCAGCTGACACAACACAGGTACATCAGGAACCATGGGACTGGAAAGCAACCCCAACTGGACAGAGACAGAAAGAAAGAAAAAGGAAAGGGAGTGGATCAAAAGACTTAATACTATCTTTACACAAGACCTGTACATCAGAAAAACCGGGAGGGTTTTAGTCGTTGGAAGGAGAGTCCTCTCCTTGTCCCAGATGGTCCCCTCTCGGATAAAGTCTGGGAGAAGGAGCTTCGTTCCCCTCTCCTAACTAGCCAGATCCTACAGGGACTGGAACTCTTCACCATACTAACACGCAACAAACAGAAGAATAACTGAAACCAATCAGCTATGGAAACTCACACAGCTTGCACAGTCCTACTAGGGAGGAAAACAAAAGACCCTGATTGCCTATTGAGATGTTAATGGTCCATGCATAATCCCCACCAGGGAAAGCAGAAACCCATTCACCAACTGAAACTGCACCTACTCATACAGAAACGTACAGAAGGAACACAGACCATAGAATACAAACTAGCCCCCTAGGAGGAACTACAACACACTGCCCCTTACAAAACAGGATAAAAACAAGCCAGCATGGACACAGTGTTCCAGAACAATGCCTGAAGAAGACCCAGGCAGAAACATAGCGACACACAGAAAGGCAAGATAGTCTTCCTATGGAGCCACAGATTCTACAGAGTTAAAGCTGCCTAACAGTGGAAACCTAACGGTGTCAACAAAGCTTTAGGCATTTAAATGGTAAGTATGGATCAATCCAGAGTTGACAATGCACGCAACCGTATGGTCACCCTCCACACTGCCTATACAACAAACATGTCAGACAGGATACCTTCCACCAAGGAACCAGGATCATCTACAAAATGATCCAAACAGTCCACCATTTACAAAACACAGCAGTTTTATTGGACGGGAGAACCGAGCACCCGCCAGCCTACGACGGAAGACCGAGGAACTCATAAAACCTGCCAAGCCACCTAAACTCACATATCTGAAGCTGGTAAGCAATGCCAAAAATTGGCTTCACACCACACTGCAGATCCTCGAAGAGCACTACGACGAAAATCTGTCATACAACTAGAGGATCTTGAGCTTCCCCACTGGGAGGAAGCTTTCACACTTACTTCCAACTGATCAAAGAAACATTATGGGAGGAAATTGCAGAACACCACCTTTGGACCCTACAGTACACAAACTATCAATACTGGGTTAGGTAAGGACACTCGGGCAGATCAAATTATCACAGCAGTTTTTAAATTCTACAACGACTTCTACTGGAAAGACTGCGAACAAGACCAAGTAAGAGTTAAGTTGTTTTATAAAGTCATTATTTTAGAGCAAGGTATAATTCTGATAAAAATACAATAAACAATATGGTGAAGCTATTGGAGAGAAAATTAAGGCTCGGTTAAGAAACTGAAACAGTCTTGACTTGTTCCTTTACACAAAAGTTATTTATTTTCAAAAGAGACCCATGAGGATTCCTCTGGTGTGCAAGACCTGCCTGAAGACATTTGACCAGTTTCCTCTTCACCTAAAGAGGGTGTGTATGAAATGAGCCTCAGCAGAGGAGATCAGCAAGGTCCTTCTCCAGGCCAGGAAGGACTTGTTGAATCACTTGAGGAATCGGCAGGTCGGGGATTGCAAGAGCATAGGGCTCATGTGTGGTGAGAATGTGAGACTGGCGGAGTCCATGGACTGTTATATGTGGAATCTTGAAGACACATCAGCAAGGTAAGATATTTAGAATTTATAAGGGTTCTTCTGTTTCATTTCTAACCTTTACCTTTATGTAAGGGTATGTTAAAATGATATACCAGTGGTCCAGATGCCCTGAGCAAGAGGCTGCTGTCCAGGAGGAAGAGATGCCAGAGACTGAAGTGGAAGAGGAAGGGGAAGATGTGAGTTCTGGAGAACTTTCTATTTTTTCCAAATGTATCTTTTGTTTTATACTTGTATTCTAGTTTGTCTTAGAAGTAAAAATGTTTAAATGTGTATTTTGTATTCCTTCTGTCCCCCCAGTTCTTAAAAGCCATCAGCAGGCTTTCAGGAAGATGGTGACCCAGGCTGGACTGGACAGAACGCACTCCCTGGATGCTCCTCACCTGGCTGGGTTTAAACAGGACCTTACCAAGGATCTTGGAGTGGCAGATTGCTCTCAGGAGGTATTTATTTTTTAAAGGCATTTAAAATTGAGCAGTGATATTTCCATAGAACATGTTTTTACTCCTTAGCTTAAAATTCACCCATGTGAAATCTCAGCCATAAACATAGTGACTCTACCTTTATCAGGTAGAAAATGTTTCCAGATTCCTGTTTTTATGGATCCATCTGCATCTTCCTTAAACTTTGTAAAGGGCCTATCCAAAACAACAATTATTGTAACCAAATGAAGACCACTGGACTGTCTCACCAAATCATTGCTAATTATATTAAGAACATAAACCATTTTCCGGGCTACATCCTAAATGATATCAGTGTGAAAGTAGAGGATCCCAGCCTGGCTAACCTCATCATCAACTTCCAAAGTATCCTAAAGGATATTCAGAAGAAGAACAGTAAGAATGTTGCCAAGAGATTACTAAAATTAGGTCATTTTCATTATAAAACTTCTTTCAGTTGTACTTTTAATTTGAATACAAAAAAAGTTGATGAGTACGAATTTCTCAAACAGATATAGACAATTGCAGAGTCCAGAACCAAGTACGAAGGATTGCTGGAAGGTGTTGATGGTTGCAAAGAGAGATGTGTTGCACAGACTGGGCAAGACATCACCTTGCCTGAGCAGCTTCTTGTACTGTATTACCTGCAGGCCTTTCTCCACCTGAAGCACCTGCAGCACCCAGGGGTGGTAAAGAACATGATAAATCTTTGCGCATAGCGCTCCTTTGGAAGTACTTTGTCCAAGTTCAAAAGCAATCGTGGGATTTACTTCATGCGTGCAAAAAGCATGCCTCGCACGACAGATTTAAATGGGGAATGGAGCCTGCTTCTTGCTGTTTTTCCTGTGGTTGCAGTTACAAAGTTGATCGTGCTTTCACATTCTGTTATCAGTATTCACTGGCTGAGCTTTATCAGTTGGTTCGTAAAGGAATCTCTGCTTCGGTTCCAGAAAAGTCATCTGTAGTGTGTTTTTTTCCGTGCCCATGGCAGTCTTTTAAAGCTGGTAGTAATGGCGGCGAAGTTAATTTTTTATCCTCTTTAAAAGAATAAGGACGGGCTGGGGCGAGCTCCATTTACCACTCTTTCAGCTAACCGCCGAACTCGCGAACTGATTACACTGCAGAGCCACAGGCGCCTCGCTTTTCGCCATTCTCTGGGTTAGGGTGAAAAAAAAACTTTGCTGGTATTAGCTGGCCTGCTGGGAGTACCTCTTCCTCACTGATAAGAAAGATTTGTGTTTCATCTTTCGCAAGCTGTATAGATTTCTTTCAAAACAAGTTGTTCCAGAAAGGAAACGAACACTTGCATGCACCTGAATTAAAAGGCATGGGATTTGCCCATAAGGATAAATTCTGTACAGTAAGACAGGAATAAAGGCACCGCTGGGAATCGGACCCAGGATCTCCTGTTTACTAGACAGGCGCTTAGCCAACTAAGCCACGGCGCCGGCAAAGTGCTGTCCTTTGACAGCCACTTGGACACGTCTCAACTGCTCTGAGACATCTGCGTTCGGTGTGCACCGAGCCTGCTCGCCTTGCAAGTTGCCTCATTTACATGCTGTAGCGGCGAGGCTTAATAATAATGCAGAATTAAGTGTTTCTGAGCTTCCCAAATGAGGCCCCATTTCTCTGTTCATCTCTGTGGTGCAGCCACAGAGAAACCATTCATGCAAGATGTTTTCTTTTGATAAGGACAGCTCCCACAGGGGGATGCACTTAGCTAAGCCTGGCTATCATGATCAATGGTCATCCATTGGCCCCTATCTGTTTAGGGAGTGCCAGTTGGACATCTGGACTGCATTACTAAGTGTCAGGAGTAAGTGACTCATATCTCACCTTGATCAACCAATCAGGGACCGGTAGGGCCGAGTAACCCACGTGGGACTCTGATGCCCATGGAACTTTCAGCCAATCAATGAGCTGAAGTTCCTCCAGGTAAAAACAGGCAACACAGAGAGCCTGAGAGATTCAGATTCAGATTCAGATTCAACGAGATTCAGATTCAGATTCAGATTCAGATGCAACAATTCTAAAGGGAATTCAAAGGAGAATTCCAGGGCAGGACGGCCCAGGAGCAGGAGGCTACCAAGGGCAGGACATTCTCGCAGCGCGCCTCCTGACCATCCTGAGACTCAGCCCGGACAACCACGGAACGGCCAGTGTGTCCGAGCGCCAGAACTTTCCTTTGTTCTAAGAGTCTAGAGTGGAGGTTGCCAGAGAGTAACCAGCAGCAGGCCTCGTGAACAGGTCGGAACTGTGGACAGCTGAATTACTATTCAGAACTAGCTCTTCATCAGGAACGAACCGGTCCTCTTCCTAACTTGCTGGGACCCACAGTCATCTTTTCTCCTGTGCACAAACTTTGCTAGTTAAAGCCAACACTAACTAGCCGGTCAGTGAGCATCAGCAGCGCACCGTCGCAAGCTGCACAGCACAGCCTGGCACGGAGCCAGAGAGCGCGGATTGGACAGCAACAGCCTGCAACTGTTTCTTTGTGCCCGCAGGAGATCTGAATCCCCAAAGATTGGATGAGTATTCAACTTCAATGCATTACAGCTGATATCAATTTAATTCCTAAGAGTTATGTACTTGTTTGAGTATCTAATGTAGAAGTTGTAACCAAGTTCAGTTTACGAAACGGTCTTAATGAATGATATACTGAACGTATGTCCTCTTGATATGTGTAACACTTTGTAACTGATTGAATATATACCTTTTGTATTCTGATAACCCTCTCGATAAGATCTGTTGGGTTTACATGCATATGCTATGTATTAATAAATGTATCCTCGTGTGTTAGTACCTGTGTGTGCGCGTTGTTTGAGTTATGTCGCATGGTTGGATTCTAAAGCCACCAAAAGAATCAACTTTGTGATTTACTGCTACAATTAATAATTGTCTCAGTAAATGCCCAAACCCTACAGAACTGGTGCCTTCAGAGAGCCACTATGATTACATATTTGGCGTCCCTGGGCCGGCTTAATCTACAATGCGATACTTCCACCACTAAGAGAAAGGATGAGAAATGGCTTTTATCTGTCACTTTTCATGTCAGAGGATCTCAATCTGCTTTCCCTGTACAAGAGGATGTCCAACTCATGTAGCTAAAGACGTAGACGACAGTGCTCCACTGAAATCTTGATCTCACAACCCTCGGCATGACTCCGCTGTGTTCTGCTTTAGACAAAGGGGGGAAAAGACTTCTTTCATCACACGTTTTGCACTGTTTACGGTGTTTGCAGTGCTCTTTCTTAAATGAAAACCAGGAATCGGCACCATATGAGGTGAGACTAGATAATATTGGAACAAGTAGCCTCGCCATTCCATGCGTGACGTGAGCAAAGTGTAATTCCTGTCTTTATAGTGTGCTTGTTAGAGACATAGCTGGCACCCAGAGCGCTTTAAATCCGGGAGTCAGCAGCCCAAGACAAGAGAGTTTCCTTCGTCTATGTTTTTTGCGTGAAGGGGGAAACCATGCGTGTGCTGCAAACGATCTTAGTATCGAAGTGCCGTCCCACATAGCCGATCCGAACAATCTGCTTTACAGAGGAGCACTGCCGGAGCTTATCATGGCAAACTGAAGACCAGGCTGACCTCTTCTGTGACTCTTGAACACTGAGTCTCAAGGTTGTGAATTCAAGCTCCACGCTGGCGGGAAATTCCATAGGTAATGATCACATTTTCTTGCATGCTAATCAAAAGAAATATTAAGAAACTTTTCCCGATACCAGTTTTTTACAAAAGTAAAGGCACACGGTACATGTGTGCCACATCACGTCCGAGTTTAGTGACAACTACCTCAGAGATTGTAAGCTGGGTAGTTTCAGATCAGATCACTTTTTTTATCAAAGGTTCAAGCAAACCCGAATACTTTTGCAAGAGACATTTCAGAATCCCAGTCAAATCCAGTAAGATTGCTGGATCCTTTGAATTCGACTGAACTATAGCACAGATCTGCAGTCCACCATTAGAATACTGTGGGTGTGTTGTATAAGCCATACTGCCCAAAATAGTTCTAAAACAGGAGAAGCATCCTCGTTTAGGAATGTGGTATAAAGTGAAATGGTCTGGGAAGAGTCCTACGTTTGAACAGTTCAAAATAGACGTAAAGGGGTATTTACGGACTCTTTCGAAATGTAAGAACGAGCTGTGCGGACCTTATCTTTATTTACCTTGTGTAATCGTTTTTCATAAAGCGTAATTGTATTATAGCATGTGCCCCTGACGATTTTCTTGATACGTTATATGTGCTCTTGTTTGTATTGTATGTAGTTTTGTTGTTCAAATAAAACATAAAGGACACAACTTTCTGGATGCGGCTGCTGTAAAAATAAAATGACATCAAGGGTGCTGTACGCAGAGGTCTGAAACCTGCTCCACAGAAGATCTTTATCCAGAGGTGTTAAAGAAGTCGAGATCTCGCCATGAGAGGGGAAGCATCTCAGAAAAAGCAGGTGCAGTCGGTTCCACGGTCATAACGCCACTAATTCGGGCGACAAGAGCAAAACCAACCCGGCTTCCTCCGGGCAAGTAATGAGACAAAGAGACAGTGCACAGTGGGTAGCGTGGCTGAGCGGTCTAAGGCGCTGGATTAAGTCTCCAGTCTCTTCGGGGGCGTGGGTTCAAATCCCACCGCTGCCAGGTGCTTCTGTCGAGACCCCCTTTCAGCTGGCTTCAGATGAAGGGAACTGCTTTTTGGCAGTCTCTCGAGAAACTAAGCAAAGTGTTTAAAGATACTTTCTCAGCTTGACATCAAGGCACAAAACAAAAACCTTCTTGCGTCCTCTCAACCCAAAAGCGCTTTGCCACTTTTTGCGTTATGCAGGGAACGACGTCTGCCCAGATCACTTTTGTGTCAATGCAAATCGTAGTGTGCCCTGCGTTTTAATTTTGGCTGTGCTGGCGTGCTGCTTCTGTCTGTGAAACTTGAATGTTCTGCTTCTTCACACCAAATCGTCGGCGGAGGTTGAGCTTGTTAAATCTTTGCGCATAGCGCTCCTTTGGAAGTACTTTGTCCAAGTTCAAAAGCAATCGTGGGATTTACTTCATGCGTGCAAAAAGCATGCCTCGCACGACAGATTTAAATGGGGAATGGAGCCTGCTTCTTGCTGTTTTTCCTGTGGTTGCAGTTACAAAGTTGATCGTGCTTTCACATTCTGTTAACAGTATTCACTGGCTGAGCTTTATCAGTTGGTTCGTAAAGGAATCTCTGCTTCGGTTCCAGAAAAGTCATCTGTAGTTTGTTTTTTTTCCGTGCCCATGGCAGTCTTTTAAAGCTGGTAGTAATGGCGGCGAAGTTAATTTTTATCCTCTTTAAAAGAATAAGGACGGGCTGGGGCGAGCTCCATTTACCACTCTTTCAGCTAACCACCGAACTCGCGAACGGATTACACTGCAGAGCCACAGGCACCTCGCTTTTCTCCATTCTCTGGGTTAGGGTGAAAAAAAAAACTTTGCTGGTATTAGCTGGCCTGCTGGGAGTACCTCTTCTTCACTGATAAGCA
Organism: Lepisosteus platostomus; assembly: GCF_059453375.1. NCBI lineage: Eukaryota > Metazoa > Chordata > Actinopteri > Semionotiformes > Lepisosteidae > Lepisosteus > Lepisosteus platostomus. The sequence continues at coordinate 11,439,368 of NC_142615.1, read as the reverse complement.
AGATTTGTGTTTCATCTTTCGCAAGCTGTATAGATTTCTTTCAAAACAAGTTGTTCCAGAAAGGAAACGAACACTTGCATGCACCTGAATTAAAAGGCATGGGATTTGCCCATAAGGATAAATGCTGTACAGTAAGACAGGAAGAAAGGCACCGCTGGGAATCGGACCCAGGATCTCCTGTTTACTAGACAGGCGCTTTAGCCAACTAAGCCACGGCGCCGGCAAAGTGCTGTCCTTTGACAGCCACTTGGACACGTCTCAACTGCTCTGAGACATCTGCGTTCGGTGTGCACCGAGCCTGCTAGCCTTGCAAGTTGCCTCATTTACATGCGATAGTTCCACCACTAAGAGAAAGGATGAGAAATGGCTTTTATCTGTCACTTTTCATGTCAGAGGATCTCAATCTGCTTTCCCTGTACAAGAGGATGTCCAACTCATGTAGCTAAAGATGTAGACGACAGTGCTCCACTGAAATCTTGATCTCACAACCCTCGGCATGACTCCGCTGTGTTCTGCTTTAGACAAAGGGGGGAAAAGACTTCTTTCATCACACGTTTTGCACTGTTTACGGTGTTTGCAGTGCTCTTTCTTAAATGAAAACCAGGAATCGGCACCATATGAGGTGAGACTAGATAATATTGGAACAAGTAGCCTCGCCATTCCATGCGTGACGTGAGCAAAGTGTAATTCCTGTCTTTATAGTGTGCTTGTTAGAGACATAGCTGGCACCCAGAGCGCTTTAAATCCGGGAGTCAGCAGCCCAAGACAAGAGAGTTTCCTTCGTCTATGTTTTTTGCGTGAAGGGGGAAACCATGCGTGTGCTGCAAACGATCTTAGTATCGAAGTGCCGTCCCACATAACCGATCCGAACAATCTGCTTTACAGAGGAGCACTGCCGGAGCTTATCGTTGGCAAACTGAAGACCAGGCTGACCTCTTCTGTGACTCTTGAAGACTGAGTCTCAAGGTTGTGAATTCAAGCTCCACGCTGGCGGGAAATTCCATAGGTAATGATCACATTTTCTTGCATGCTAATCAAAAGAAATATTAAGAAACTTTTCCGGATACCAGTTTTTTACAAAAGTAAAGGCACACGGCACATGTGTGCCACATCACGTCCGAGTTTAGTGACAACTACCTCAGAGATTGTAAGCTGGGTAGTTTCAGATCAGATCACTTTTTTTATCAAAGGTTCAAGCAAACCCGAATACTTTTGCAAGAGACATTTCAGAATCCCAGTCAAATCCAGTAAGATTGCTGGATCCTTTGAATTCGACTGAACTATAGCACAGATCTGCAGTCCACCATTAGAATACTGTGGGTGTGTTGTATAAGCCATACCGCCCAAAATAGTTCTAAAACAGGAGAAGCATCCTCGTTTAGGAATGTGGTATAAAGTGAAATGGTCTGGGAAGAGTCCTACGTTTGAACAGTTCAAAATAGACGTAAAGGGGTATTTACGGACTCTTTCGAAATGTAAGAACGAGCTGTGCGGACCTTATCTTTATTTACCTTGTGTAATCGTTTTTCATAAAGTGTAATTGTATTATAGCATGTGCCCCTGACGATTTTCTTGATACGTTATATGTGCTCTTGTTTGTATTGTATGTAGTTTTGTTGTTCAAATAAAACGTAAAGGACACAACTTTCTGGATGCGGCTGCTGTAAAAATAAAATGACATCAAGGGTGCTGTACGCAGAGGTCTGAAACCTGCTCCACAGAAGATCTTTATCCAGAGGTGTTAAAGAAGTCGAGATCTCGCCATGAGAGGGGAAGCATCTCAGAAAAAGCAGGTGCAGTCGGTTCCACGGTCATAACGCCACTAATTCGGGTGACAAGAGCAAAACCCACCCGGCTTCCTCCGGGCAAGTAATGAGACAAAAAAAGAGGGCCCAGTGGGTAGCGTGGCCGAGCGGTCTAAGGTGCTGGATTAAGGCTCCAGTCTCTTTGGGGGTGTGGGCTTGAATCCCACTGCTGCTAGGAGTTTTTGTGTTACAACCACCAAATGGAGCAATGTGTTAAAAGCTACTTTATCAGCTTAACATCAAAGCAGGGAGAAAAAAGTGTTTCTTCTTCTCAACACAATTTATCGTTTCCACCTTCAGCAGGGAAGTTTGTCTACCAAGATCACTTTTGAGTCAGTGCAAATCACAGTGCGCCCTCAATTTTAATGTCGGTTGTGCTCCTTTTATCTGTGAAACGTTAATATTCTGCATTTTCAAGTCGAGTCATCCTCAGGGGTAGAGCTGATTATGTCTTTCCGCATAGCGCTCCATCAGAAATAACTTGTCTAAGTCCAAAAGAGATTGTGGGTTTCACTTCAAGCAATCACAAAGCATACCTCACATGTCAGATCTAAATTGGGAATTTGTTGGTTACGAAGCTGAACGTTTGTCCATGTTCTGCTAGAGTATCCACTGGCTTGCCTTTATAAGCAGTCTTGGAAAGATAAGCTGAGCTTCATCTCAGGAAAAATCATCAGTACTGTCATTTTATTCTGTGTGTATGGCAGTTATTTAAAGTATATAAAAATCACGAGTTCATAGACTTATCCAAATATCAACGGGACCTTGTAAACCTGTCAGAAGAATTCCTTCAATCCAATAGTTTCACTCCAGGGACAAGGCAGGGAAACATAGAGAATTCTTATTTAAAGACAACATCCGTATTGGATTGCATGTAAGCAGGCACCACTCAGAATTCCTAATATGATTTTGAATTCAGTTTTGCAGTGCTTTAGTGCTTTACTACTTTCAGAGAGTCCTTTATTGACCTTGCTGAAGCAGAGAAGCGACATAATCACAATTGTGACCAGTTTTTCTGCTGTTTCTGGTAAATACTGATTATTATTTTGTATTTTGATAAGTATTTTTCGTAGCGTTCTTCCTCAGCTTTTTAGTTATTTGGTGAGCAAGAACCACTGAGAACGAGTCTGAATCAATCAAGAACAGATATGGTACTGCTGTCCTGTGTATTACTGCTTCATCCTAATTGAGCTTTTCAGTGTTGAAGAAGACGTTTCCAATTTCGATTGCTGGTTTCAGAGGATGTGCTACAAGATCACAGATTCATTTGAAAAGATTTGGAGATGCATTGGCTGGGATTCAAACCTGGCTCAATTGCATGAAGGCACCTATACTCAGCAACGAGAGGAAAGGAGAATGGGCCAGAGGTAGTGTGGCTGAATGGTCTAATATGCTGGATTTTAGGCTCCACTCTCTCAGGGGCATGGGTTTAAATCCCACTACTGCCCAATGTTTCAAGACCTTACTTCCTGTGATTTGTAATATGGTCAGTAAAAGCACTTTATGTAAGTATCTCTTATGTCAGCGCTACAAGTCACTTACTGCTCCACAGGTCCGGGGTTCAATCCCTGGCATCTTCAGGTGTTTTATATAACTGTACTCACATTGAAATCTTCTGTTGAGTGAGAACTCTTTGCTCGTGTTCATAGAGAGCCAGGTTTACCTTTTGAATCTCACCCGGGATTTCCTGAGAGATGATTCAGCGAGCGAGTCCTCCCTCTGGACTCCGCACTGAGCTGAAAGCTGTACGAATTCCTCACTGTGTGTCCTGTACTGTTACAGGTGGTCCAGCGTAAATGTGCAGCACAGTGATATGAACAACTTGAACTTTTTCTGTATGTGAAGGAAAATGCAAAAGAGCATGTAAAGTATTGATCATATAAAATATCCATGGTACAACTCGATAAAAAACTGAAGCACAAAACAGCGACTTTTGATGATTACAAGAGATTCAAGAAACACAACCGTCCGCAGATGGGTTCGGATCCTGAACACTTAAGTCAAAAGAACAAAAGCGAAGTAAACTCTCTTCATTGTCTTATAGTTTATGTAATAAAACAATTTTTTACTTTCTTTATAATTTCTTACTGTTGATAGACGATTTATTGAATTTTAACAGAATCACAATTACAAATATTTGGGGTTAAACTGTTATTCACATACTCTAACAAAGAGAAACGTTAGTGTCTTCCGGGGTGTGAGCCAATTTCTCAAAACATTAAAAAATAAGTTATAGAAATTGAATTGTTCTACTTTTTAGGCTTGCATAGTCTTATTCATATTTCAGTAAGCCTTTTCTTCTGTAGTAATTTCATTTGATATTAAAATTAGTCCTGATTTACAAGAATTTTGTAATAAGTTTCAGTTTAGGAAAATCGTGCCCAGAAGCTACCAAAACTGGTAATGTTCACATAATGTGTAATGCCAAAGCAACAGTTGGGGTGGGAAACAAAAGGCATTTCTTGGTATGAATCCTAAAACTTCATAGATGGCGTTCTAGGACTTCTTGCTTCAGATAAAGCTGTCAATACATCATAGATTTCTACTCAATCAATATTAGCAGTGTTATCACTACCGAACACTAAATATAGATCCTGGCAATAATTCATGAGTTGTTTGTAAGAAAATTGTTTATGGTTTTTTTTTAACATATTTTCAATACCAGACAAAAAGTCGAAAGTTTCAATTTCATGCAACTGATGAAATCTCTCTTCAATGGAAGTTATAAGTACAGTACATCCAAAATACTGCGGAATCAATCAAATTTACATGTTTCTTGTGGATCCAGAAGATCATTTTGAGACTCAAAACATGCCTGTCTTTTCTTTTTTCGAGGACGAAGGAGTAGCAGCAGGAGTAGCAGTTATGGCAAGAACGTGTTTAGAGTTCAGCACTTCTCATTTCTAATGCAGAGCCATCGACTCGGAAAGCACCGCCCGCGATAAAAGAAATTGCAGAATTGGTCTGTTCATGCTGCCTACACGCTTTGAATTGCTGGCATTTTCTGCAAGCGTTCCTTTTTGAGGGTTCATGAAATTCCTCACATTTGAGCCAACACTAAAATATTTCATTCGGGGTCGCCTAATTCATAGTGCAAACCAAATCTACAGGGGAATGCTGTGGCACATGAAGCCGTTTGTTATTCTGTTGTGAGGTGTGAGGGGCGGAATGCAAATCGAGTTGGTGAATAGAAAATGAAACAGGAGTGACTTCTTGAGCTACGAATTCCAAAAAGTATGAAAACCTGTGCATTTTAACAGTGCAGAATACTCACAAATTGCACTGAGTTGCTTGCTTTCTTCTGCTGCTTTTATATTTCAGTCATTCACTGTCAGCTAGCACTGGAACAATTCAAGAGAGGTAAAAACAGAAGCTGTCAGGAGTGGGATTTGAACCCACGCCTCCATTTGGAGACCAGAACACCCAAGCCAGCTGGAAAGACACATGTCCTTGAGTCTGGCGCCTTAGACCACTCGGCCACCCTGACAAGCAAGAGCAAGTGGTGTGCTGAATGCACCAGTAGTTGACTAAACTGAGTTTCTTCCCTGAAATTATTTGCTTGCGAAGAGCCAAGTTGCCTTGAATGGATCTTGGAAATCAAATATACGGATGGATTGTTATTCGGTTGTGAGTTTTGAGGGGCATATTATAAATTGAGTTGGTGAAAAGGCGCTTTTTGTTAGTCTGTCGGGAGGCTGCACAAGGTGTTTAGAGGGAGAACTTCTAAAAGGCAGGCTCTCTATGTTTAACATCAAGAAAGATTTTTTTTCTCAATGGAAATGCTCTTTGGCGCTTTCAGCTTTACGTAGGGAACAACGTCTGCCAAGACCACTTTTGAGCCAGTGCAAATGGTAATGTGCCACCAAGTACATTTAATATTGGCTGTGGTAGCGAGCTGCTTTTGTTTGTGAAGCTTTTACTTCATTAAGCTGAATCATCGGCAGGAGTAGCTTATTAAATCTTTGCTCATAGCTCTCCATCAGAAATACCTTGTCCATGTTCAAAAGAGATCAGAGGATTTACTTCATGCTTTCACATGGCATACCTAACACGAAAGATTTAAATGGGGAATTGATTGTGCTTCTTGATGTTGTTCCTGTGGTTGCCTCGGTTACAATGGTGATCGTTCTACCACGTTCTGCTAGAGTATCCACTGGGTGGGCTTTATCAATTGGCTCGGATAGGTCATCAGTGCTCCGTCTCCAGAAAAATAATCAGCACTGTCTTTTTTCTGTGCGCATGACCGTCTTTTAAAACATATAAAATCACGAGTTCATTGATTTCTCCAAATAACAACAATACATTTTAACCCTTCAATCCAATAGTTTTACTCCAAGTAAAAAGCAGCGCAATATATAGAGAGATGATATTCAAAGATTTCAACGTTCTTTTTGGATTGCCTGTATGCAGATATCGCTCAGAATTGCTAATATGATTTTAATTCGGTTTTTCTCTACTACTTTCAGAGTCTTTTATTGACCTTGCTGAAGCAGAGAAGTGACATAATCACAAATGCGGCCAGTTGCGCAGCTGTTTCTGGTTAATAATTAATGCGAAAAAAAAAACAGCTCCTTGCATTAAGAGCAAGAGCAACCAACGCGCTCGCTTGTTGAGTTGGGTATTTTCCGAGCTACTCTTCCTTAGCTGTGTAGAGGTTTGATGGGTTTACTGAGACAATTATTCATTGCAGCAGTAATCACGAGGTGATTCGTTGTGGCTTTTAGAAAATCAATCGTCAGAACAACTAACAACGCACACACACGGGTTCAATACACGAGATACAGTTATTAATATAAATTGTGCACCAAACATATACCAGTCTGCCTGGATACAAGCGGCAGAACTTACTGTGAGGGTTATCAATATACAAGGTATATAATGTCGAAGAGATGCAAACACAAAGAGATACACAACAGAGAATATATGTCAATATATATCGTTCGGTTACCAAATCGCTAATCAGTGTTATTCCCCACTGTTACTCTAAACTCGGAAGTAAATGCAATACTCATGAATTAAATTGATAACAACTTGTGTTGAGGTACAATTGAATTCTCGAGACGCAATGTAGAACATGGGGTTTACTTATCCACTGTGTATGGATTTGGAATTTCCCGGCACGAACACCAAACCAGCTGACAGGCTCTGTTGCAGCCTCGGTTCCAGCGGTTGTCCAATGGGCGTTGTCCCGGCGTCCTCTGGCTACCGGCCAACCAGTCGAGGTGCAGCTCGGAGTTGGACGGGCGCGCAGGGCAGTTGTTGCTCCGAGGGGATCTACCAGCAGTCCGGCTGGCTAGTAGAAAGTATCTATGCACAGAGTGTGACCGCAAGTCCTCACAAGTCACTCTTTTGCCCGGGAAGAAGCTGGTTCGTTCCCGGACCAGCGCTGCTTCTGAATAAGCTATTCAGGTTGTTGACGAGGGTCCAACTGTAGGCTGCCGTTGATCAAGCAGAGCATTCACGTTGGTAGAATTCTGAGTACGTACGGGATCCTCGGCCTCACGCTTAGAACAAAGTCCAAGTCCCAGTGCAGACAACAGCAGTTGTCACGTGATTGTCTCTGAGGATGCGCGGAAATGGCCAAGGAGAGCCCCGATCTGAGCTTGCGCTCCCTTTTTGACCAAGACACAGATGTGTGCTGATTGGTTGAGAGTTTGGCGGGCATTGGAGACCCACGTGGTGTTACCACGCCCTGCCAATCCCTGATTGGTTGATCAAGGTGAGATATGAGTCACTTACTCCTGACACTTAGGAATACAGTCCAGATGTCCATTCGGCACTCCCTAGACAGATAGGCGCCAATGGATGACCATTGATCATGATAGTTAGGCTTAGCTAAGTGCATCTCCGTTTAAGAGCTGTCCCTTATCAAAAGAAAACATCTTAAATCAGCCTGCATGAATACTTTCTCAGTGGCTGCACCACAGAAAGGGAGAGTGAGATGGGGCCTCATTTAGCTTTTAAGATTTTTGGTGAGCAAGAACCACTGAGAACGAGTCTGAATCAATCAAGAACACATATGGTACTGCTGTCCTGTGTACAACTGCTTCGTCCTAATTGAGCTTTTCAGTGTTGAAGAAGATGTTTCCAATTTCGATTGCTGGTTTCAGAGGATGTGCTACAGGATCACAGATTCAATTGAAAAGATTTGGAGATGCATTGGCTGGGATTCAAACCTGGCTCAATTTCATGAAGGCACCTATACTCAGCAACGTGAGGAAAGGAGAGGGGGCCAGAGGTAGTGTGGCTGAATGGTCTAATATGCTGGATTTTAGGCTCCACTCTCTCAGGGGCGTGGGTTTAAATCCCACTACTGCCCAATGTTTTAAGACCTTACTTCCTGTGATTTGTAATATGGTCAGTAAAAGCACTTTATGTGAGTATCTCTTATGTTAGCGAATTCCTCACTGCGTGTCCTGTACTGTGTAGCACAGTGACAAGAACGCCTTGAGTTATTTTCCGTATGTGAAGAAAAATGCAAAAGAGCATGAAAAGTGTTGATGGTATAAAATATCCATGGTACAACTCGGGAAAGAACTGACGGACAAAACAATGACATTTGATGAGTACAAGAGAAACACAACCGTCCGAACATGGGCTTGGATCCTGACCGCTTGCGTTAAAAGACAAAGCAAAGGATATAACCTGTAAATGTCTTCATGTCTTACAGTTTATGAAATAACACAATTTCTTACTTTCTTAATAATTTCTTACTATTGATAGATGCTTTTTTTAATTTGAACAGAATCACAATTACAAACATTTGGGGTTAAACTGTTATTCACATACTCTAACGAAGAGAAACGTTAGTGTCTTCCGGTGTGTGAGCCCATTTCTCAAAAAATAAAAAAATAAGTTATAAATATTGAATTGTTCTATTTTTCAGGCTTGCATAGTCTTATTCATATTTCAGTTAAGCCTTTTCTTCTGTAGTAATTTCATTTTATATTAAAATTAGTCCTGATTTACAATTTTTGGACATGGTTCATCTTAAAGAATTTTGTAATAAGTTTTAGTTTAGGAAAATCGTGCCCAGAAGCTACCAAAACTGGTAATGTTCACATTATGTGTAATGCAAAAGCAGTAGTTGGGGTGGGAAACAAAAGGCATTTCTTGGTATGAATCCTAAAACTTCATAGATGGCGTTCTAGGACTTCTCGCTTCAGATAAAGCTGTCAATACATCATAGATTTCTACTCAATCAATATCAGCAGTGTTATCACTACCGAACGCTGAATATAGATCCTGGCAATACTTCGTGAGATCTTCGTAAGAAAATCCAAAAAAGTACAGAAGCAATCAACGTTTCTTTTGGATCGAGAAGAGGATAATTATGAGACTCAAAATATGCCTGTCTTTTCTTTTTTCGAGGACAAATGGATTATTGAGGTGTAAAGATGGGTTCAAAACCAAAATCATCTGCTATTGCTGCTGTTTCTTTGATAGTTTCTTCAAATCCTTCAATTGATCATTGATATCGAGGAATAATATTATACAAATTGTGGTTTTCTGTTAATTGCCAATTTTATTGTAATTACATCTTCGTTTACAGATGTCTTGCATGTATCACAAGGTATAATAGTCGCCGTGTGTCCTCAGCTAAAATGTTTTAAAAAGTACGACAAAAGTTCAATATGCTTAACATCATTTATGGTTATATCTATATTAAAATGAAGGTAAATATACCAAGATATTAAAAAACAATTTTACAGTCCTAACCTAATAATGCTTGTGAAGTTTTCTAATAAATCCGAACTGTAATTTTGAAATATTATTGCTCATTACTTGCCCGGAGGAAGCCGGGTGGGTTTTGCTCTTGTCGCCCGACTTAGTGGCGTTATGACCATGGAACCAACTGCACCTGCTTTTTCTGAGATGCTTCCCCTCTCATGGCGAGATCTCGACTTCTTTAACACCTCTGGATAAAGATCTTCTGTGGAGCAGGTTTCAGACCTCTGCGTACAGCACCCTTGATGTCATTTTATTTTTACAGCAGCCGCATCCGGAAAGTTGTGTCTTTTACTTTTAATTTGAACAACAAAAATACATACAATACAAACGAGCACATAAAACGTATCAAGAAAATCGTCAGGGGTTCATGCTATAATACTGTACTGTTTTCAGGTTCCCTCAGGAAAAGGACAAGTGGCGACGTGATAGTTAACCAAGCGACAGCTTTATTCTTTTATCGAAACCACACAAAACCAAACACAGGACATACACACACACATGAGGAGACTGATGGAACACGTTCACATATTTAGGGTGGTAATTACTTAAGAACAGGCTATACACTTATAAGGCTACACAGGACACTAAAACTACTATAACACTATTCACATATGCAGAGTCAGCTGCTGGTCATCAAGCTGACCCTCAGACTCTCCCCGGCTACAACTCCCAACCTGCTCCACGGTACCATGAGTGCCTAGGTGCACTTCCTCCTCACCACCGGGCCAGGGGGGTTACACTGTCCCCACCTGAAGCGTCTGGCGTCCCGCCGACATCGAACACCCCCCTCAGGCTATACTCATACTAGGCTAAAGGCTGTGGAACTCTGCGTGAGCAGCTGTTACGAAGCGGTGGTTGCTGGCGGCCCGCGGTCACCCCATTGTCGGTCGGCTCCGGCCCTGGCTGCTCCTCCGGAGCCTCCCCGCGGGGCTCCTCCTCCCGGTCCCAGTAGGGGGCCAGGCGGTCTCGGTGCAGAACCACCACTCTCCCCTGGTAGCAGTCCTTGCCTACCACCCTGAGGACCTCAGCGGCCCCCTCCCACAAAGGCGCCAGCTTAGGTCTGAGGCCTTTGCGGCGGTGCGGGCTGTACACCCAAACCAAGTCCCAGGGCAGGAAGGCAGGCCCCCTGCAGAGCAGGTCGTAGTGCCGCTTCTGCCGGACTCCCGCCTGAGTCAGATGGGTCCGGGTTAAGCTGTCCGGTCGTAGTCCGGTCCAGCTGGTGGTGCCGACTCGTCTCCGGGCGGCGGGCCGAAGACCAGGTCCACCAGGGTTTGCATTTCCCGGCCCAGCATGAGTGAGGCCAGGGTACACCCGGTAGATTCCTGGACTGTGGTCCGATAAGCCCAGAGCTCGAGGGGGAGGTGGCGGTCCCAGTCCCGTTGGTGACAGGACACCAGGGAGGCCAGCTGGGTGGGGAGCGTCCGATTAAACCGCTCCACAGACCCGTCGCTCTGGGGATGCAGCGGGATGGTCTGAGTCTTAGAGATCCCCAGGCGCTGGCACACTCTGGCGAAGACCTGGGACTTGAAGTTACGCCCCTGGTCACTGTGTAACTCCTCCGGCACCCCCAGCCTGGCAAACATCCCCTCCAGTAGTGCATCGGCCACCGTGGGGGCACTCTGGTCCAGGAGGGCATAGGCCTCCGGCCACTTCGTGAAATAGTCCATTGCTACCAGGATATAGTGGTTTCTGGCCTCGGTGCGCGGAAACAGGCCCAAAACATCCACCCCCACCCGCTCCATAGGAGCCCCCACCTGGTGTTGTTGGAGGGGGGCCCGAGAGCACTCGAGGGGACCTTTCTGCGCCACGCACACCGCACACGTTTGGCAATACCGCCCCACGTCCCGGTGGCAAAGACCCCAATAAAAATGGCCTCGGAGACGCTGCAGGGTTTTTTTACAGCCGAAATCCCCCATGCCCGGCTGGCCATGCACCACTCTGAGCACAGCCGCGCGGAGCGACTGTGGCACCACCAGCTGCCACCATATCTCGCCACTGGAGGGTACCTGCCACCCCCGGCGCAGCACCCCGTCCTTTACCTCCAAGGCCTCCTACAGGACGCAGAGGGCCTTGACGGACTTTGGGTGCTGGGGGAGCTCCTCTCGCACAGGCCGCGCTCCTGCTGCCTTCCAGCGGAGCACCGGCCCCACGTCAGGATCAGCTGCCTGTTGCTGTGCCAGGTCTGACATGCCCACCCCCAGCAGCCCCTCCAGGGCTGTGGCCGAGGTGCTCGCCTCCGTCACTCTGCAGACGGCTCCCTCACACTGCTCCCACCGGGCGCAGTAGTGGCAGTCCGCAACCTCACAGGGGCGCCGCGAGAGAATGCCGGCATTGAGATGGCGAGATCCAGCACGGTGCACAACAGTGAAGTCATACTCCTGCAGGACCTCTATCCATCGCACCATCTGCGCCTCCGGCTCCTTAAAGTGGAGCAGCCAGGTGAGGGACGCATGGTCGGTCCTCAACAGGAATCGGGTCCCGAATAGGTATGGCCTGAAGCTCGCGACGGGTCACGCAGTAGTTCCTTATTCAAAGCCCGACTGTAGTAGGCAACTACCCGCTCCCATCTGGCCCCTCCTGTGCCAGCACCACGCCCACCCCCAAGTCACTTGCATCGGTATCCAGGATATACGGTAACCACGGATCGGGATAGGCTAGCACGGAGGGAATGGGAATGACAGTAAAGTGCCAGGGGCCCTGGCCGATGGAAAAGGCTGTCTTCGAGCGAGCATTGGGAGCGAGCGGTACCTGTCATTACCTGCTTAGTGAGCCCAAGATCTAATCAAGAATCGTATACAGCAACAGCATTTGGCGCATTGTTCCATACTCCGACCACTCTCGGTGTAAACAGGTCCCTCCTTGAAATGCACTGGTCTCTGCTTGAAATGCACTTTCCTGCATTTGCTTTGGTGTAACTGGCTTCCCCTGCATGGGCAAATGTGAAGAAGATCCTTAGTAAGTCATTGAAGAAAACCGAGAAGAGGTCGGAGTGGCCTCTGTCGTTCATCAACGATCCACTCAGGCAGTACTCCGCCGTTTGTTCACATCGATAGGCTTTTTTTTGCCTTCATTTGTGCAAGTAGTAAAAGCAGACACCCCTATTCTGCCGTGACACGGATTCGAACCGGGGTTGTAGCAGCCACAACGCAAAGTACTGACCACTATACAATCACGGCGAGTTACCAATACACACGTGCAGGGCAGAAAAGGCTGTGCTCTCTTCGTGTGACAGGAGTCGGAAAAGTCCTGATGTTGCATTTCAACTGAGCCCCAGTATACATCGACCCTTCGACACTCTAAGTGCAAACAGCAATTACAGTTTGCTTGCATGACACACGGAAGAAGGCTGCATGCTCCCATATGGGCTAGTGGTTAGGATTCCTGGTTTTCACCCAGGCGGGCCAGGTTCATTTCCCGGTATGGGAATGTGTCAGTTTTGCCTCCTGCTTTCCAAAAGATCAGCACCGTGTACGAAGGAGCCACACTAAAACCACTCGATCATGTGCAAAACGTGCAAGAAGAAGGGGCGCATGTTTCCAACCGAGGACCTCTCGCTTGTGAGCCGAAGTGATCATCACTGCAGCTCGGAAACCTGCAGGAGGTGGGAGGGGTGACTCTGGTAGATAGTGTTGACCTTCGGCAATAGGATTTATACTCTCCAAGATGATATTTGCACTTTCTGGAGAGGAGATTTTCTCCACTTCAGTAGCCCGATTGCGTCGATTGTGTGGAGAGGGCTGTAGAATGTGGCGCCGCCTTTCCTGCTCCGTCCATGACAGGCGTGTTGGTCTCTGGTGAGCACGGTCAATCGGCGCACTCCAACAAAGGCACTGGAAGCAGCTGAATAGCATTGGCGAAGCTCAGCACTGGGTCACTGTGCATGGTTTCCCATCGTTTCCGTTGTGTAGTGGTTCTCACGTTTGCCTCACACGCGAAAGGTCCCTGGTTCAAAACCGGGTGGAAACACAGTGGCCACGCTCACTGTTTGGGGATTCCTAGTGTGGGGATCTATGGGATCTGCACAGTGCATGTCGCAAAGCTTCCTGCTGTCACTTCAATGCGCATCCTGATGTCGAGTCGTGTGCTGTGCACAGGCTCTGAAAGTGATTAAAAGGTGCACGACGCTGTGAAAGAAAATGCAAAGAAGTGAAAGGCAGTCCTTTCTATAAGGAGGTAGAAGGAGAGCAACTCGCTGTCGGGGAATCAAACCACGGTCTCTAACGAGGAAGACATCGCTCTCTGTCTCCCGGTATTTCACATCTGAACGGAAAACACAAACGACCAACTCGGAATGACATGCTTTTGATGCTTTTCAAAGCCTTCTTTGTGCACGACAACTGCGCCGCCTAGCAGATACAGCTTCGGCTGTGGAGACTTGTTCGGCTGGCGTTCTGGGAGTCGCGTTTTTCAGAATTGTATTGAGATCGTTTTCCACAGAGCTCAGATGTCAAAGCACAGCAGCAGCTCTTCACAGCGATCATCTATAACGCCCTTTCTCCCGCAGCTCCGTCCTTATTGGAAGGAAGCAAGAGTGAAGTAGTGCAGGGAAATAGACTGTGTGTAGTGTCTATGTGAGTATTAATGATCATGACATTACTGATAGTTTCAGTATTAATGCTAGTATTCATGTTAATATTAGTGAGAGTATATCTGGTAGTTTTACTAATAATACAAGTATACATGTGACTTTGTGATGATAGATACTTTTAAATTTAGTTTTAATGCTAGTTTTCATGTTAAATTTAGTGATAATTATACTGTTAGTGTCAGAGTATTAACACTCATCATCATGTTAGGTTTCATGACAGTATTACTGTTATTATACATATTATTAGTCTAGTAGTTGTTTTTGTCAGTGTTAGTAACAATGATAGGGTTTGATGATAGTGTTAGTGTTGTAATATTGGCAGTATCTGCATTAGTGTTAGTTATAGTGTATCTGTACCTAAGAGTGGATGCGGTGTCTATGTGTGTACAGATGCAGCCATTCAAAGTGAGCGGTACAGACACGTACCGCAGGTAAGATGACACGGGGTACCGCGGTGCGTGATTGGTTGACCGACAGGGGCACTCGTGGTCCGTTGGTCTGTCGTAGAAAGACTTACTGTAAACGTCTTTACTGTGCCCGTTGTAGATATTGAATTTTACCACTGAAGGGAAATCTTAGTAGCTGAGCATAAAAAGAATAGGAGCATACTGTAACGCGTGTGAAGGCCATAAACGATATTAATTTTGGAACATAAACATACAGTACATGGCTGGTCTTGGTACTTTAAAGAAAAAAATACACACCAGTATTCCATTTCTCCCTAAACATTGTAAGCTTCGAAGTCTTTAACTAACGTGATACTGGAGTCAACAAGCATACTTTTAGAATTTGATTAAAAGGGAATATAATATGGAATCGCGTATCTCAAGAATTTAATAACGGTATGATTATATCCGTGTACTGCGGCAGGGCTGTGTAGGGCTGTATCGCCTGCCTGTTCATGCGAGCTGTCTTGTAGCCTACTGGTCTAGGTGCGTGACTACCAGCTTGCAGGTTGTGTGTTCAAATCCAGCTGGTGCTGGACCTTCCAGTTTTATTTATTTATTTTTTAATCGCGTATATGGCGCTGAAATATGTGTGACACACTGGTGGCCTGACACGGTGAGGTGCCCTGGCGCCATATATTTCATGGATATTATGGAATATAATGGATGGATATCTTAGTTATCTTTCTAGTTCACAGGTTTGCATGCATAATTTAATTTTGAAAGCCACTGAGACATCAGGTACTACTGTTGTATTTATGAAAAAGAAACAAAACAAAAAACATACTAACAACTGTGCCATCCTACTCCTTAGTTAATACATTTTATTATTCATAAACAGTTAACATTGTTAGCAAAATATTTTGAATTATATTTAACCCTATTTTTTCTTTAGTTTTGTATTTAACTTATTATATGATAGTCAGACTTAATGTATATTTGAACAATGAAAATATATTTTTACAAGATTTTACATTAAGCACTTAAAATTATTATGGTTAATAATAGTAAACTGTAACATGCTGTAGCAAGATCGGTTAAACTGCGAAGAAAATGCTTTCAGAGAAAATGTTTCAGGTGTGAAGAACATAGATCTCCAATGCAATTTCAACCAAACCTGTTCCCACACACCCTGCCCCCACTACCATTAGAATATACACAAACATTTTAGCGTTTCATTCTGAGCAGAAGACCCTCACACCTGAAGAGTGCTGGCTGTGACGAATTAAACCGGTTTTACAGGTTTCAATCACAGACCATGTGACATGGGACTCAGTAAAGTAACACACAGCGCCACTGGATTTGATAATACCTAACCAAAATCCGCAATATGGAAACAGAACCTGTGTGATTGTTGATAGATGATGTACTCGTAACATTTTTTCAAGACGAACTACAACATTTAAAAAATGACTTGTATGTACTTGATATCTCTAATCAATCCACGGGTTCCAGCACAAAACAAAAGTAAAACGCATACCGTTTCGCGCTTCTTATTAGTTGCTCAAAAGTAATTTGACCGTATGAAATGCATAATATAAACCTAGAAACATATACGTGAGCAGTACTTAAGCACTGTAGTATCGGTGTTAAGACATACCTCTCAAATACTGTAAATCAAGTTAAAAATATCTCAAGACCGATTCTGGTCGTAATGAAACCATGCAAGGGAGTTTTTATGTCCGTTGCAGTTCTTTTGCAACATGAATATAATTATATCGTTATTAATTTCTTGAGATACGCGATTCCATATTATATTCCCTTTTAATCAAATTCTAAAAGTATGCTTGTTGACTCCGGTATCACGTTAGTTAAAGACTTCGAAGCTTACAATGTTTAGGGAGAAATGGAATACTGGTGTGTATTTTTTTCTTTAAAGTACCGAGACCAGCCATATACTGTATGTTTATGTTAACATTTCCCTTCAGTGGTAAAATTAGATATGAATATTCAATACTTAAACGGGCACAGTTAAGACATTAAATATACATATACATATTGTATACAGTACAGTTTGCATACGGTAATATGTTTATGTTACGCGATTAAAAAATAAATAAATAAAACTGGAAGGTCCAGCACCAGCTGGATTTGAACACACAACCTGCTAGCTGGTAGTCACGCACCTAGACCAGTAGGCTACAAGACAGCTCGCATGAACAGGCAGGGGAAACAGCCCTACACAGCCCTGCCGCAGTACACGGATATAATCATACCGTTATTAAATTCTTGAGATACGCGATTCCATATTATATTCCCTTTTAATCAAATTCTAAAAGTATGCTTGTTGACTCCGGTATCACGTTAGTTAAAGACTTCGAAGCTTACAATGTTTAGGGAGAAATGGAATACTGGTGTGTATTTTTTTCTTTTCATGATAGGTGTCGCATTTTAAATCATTTTCGTAGTTAGAAATTATGAAACGCCCAGTTAAAAGCAAGGAAGTTTTTATGCCCGTTGAAGTAAAACAAAATGCCTGACAAAGTATGGCTTGGACAGATTCCAAGTGCTTGTACAAATGTGCTTAAGAAATTATACTTTGAGTACACAGCTTGTCCAAAGTCATCCATTATTAATACTATTAGTAATATCTTCAGTAAAGGCTTTGATGCATAAATATTTCTGATAAAGGTAGGTTGTGTACTTTTGTCCAACTGAGCAATCTTGCTTTCATAAAATATACCAACATTTTAATGACTGATGATTAACATGCTGTAATACACAGTTCAAAATTAAAGGCTCAAATGCTGTACATGAGACGTTAAGCTCCCCCTGGCGGTTTTACAAGGCGACGCCGGATAGTTAGTCACGTGACACACGTGAACCGCGTGATACCCCGGTGGGCGTGTCGCGGTATGCCGCGAAATACCTCACCCATTTTGAATGGCTGCATCTGAACATCCCCGACATAGAAGGTTGTGGAAGTGACTTAGAGATGTGCAGGTGCTCACAGAACACAATCCATCTTTTGCATCTTTTTAGTGCTCTTGATTAAACTATGCATAGTAAAACAGCAGTACTGATGATTTTCATGGACTGATGCACACTTGTTCACAACTCCAGTGATAAAACCTTGTCTGTAAATATTGTAGAACGTAAAAGGGTGAAACAACGCTCCAACCGCAGGAATGGTAACAGAAAGGATAATTTTCTTATTTAATACGTCCTTTTGAGATGCCTTGTCAACGCACACAGACGTTAGAGCTGAACAAATATTTTGTACACAAGACGGCAGTGCGATATTAGAATTCCTGTCTTCTTGATGGATTCAGACTCCTTCTCAGAGGTCCATGCTCACCAAATAAGTTTACAGCTGTAGCGGCAATGCTTGTTAATAAGACAGAATTAAGCATTGCTGAGCTTTCCTAAATGAGGCCCCATCTCACTCTCCCTCTCTGTGGTGCAGCCACTGAGAAAGAATTCATGCAGGCTGATTTAAGATGTTTTCTTTTGATAAGGGACAGCTCTTAAACGGAGATGCACTTAGCTAAGCCTAACTATCATGATCAATGGTCATCCATTGGCGCCTATCTGTCTAGGGAGTGCTGAATGGACATCTGGACTGTATTCCTAAGTGTCAGGAGTAAGTGACTCATATCTCACCTTGATCAACCAATCAGGGATTGGCAGGGCGTGGTAACACCACGTGGGTCTCCAATGCCCGCCAAACTCTCAACCAATCAACACACATCTGTGTCTTGGTCAAAAAGGGAGCGCAAGCTCAGATCGGGGCTCTCCTTGGCCATTTCCGCGCATCCTCAGAGACAATCACGTGACAACTGCTGTTGTCTGCACTGGGACTTGGAAGCTCAGATCGGGGCTCTCCTTGGCCATTTTCGCGCATCCTCAGAGACAATCACGTGACAACTGCTGTTGTCTGCACTGGGACTTGGACTTTGTTCTAAGGGCGAGGCCGAGGATCCCGTACGTACTCAGAATTCTACCAACGTGAATGCTCTGCTTGATCAATGGCAGCCTACAGTTGGACCCCCGTCGACAACCTGAATAGCTTATTCAGAAGCAGCGCTGGTCCGGGAACGAACCAGCTTCTTCCCGGGCAAAAGAGTGACTTGTGAGGACTTGCGGTCACACTCTGTGCATAGATACTTTCTACTAGCCAGCCGGACTGCTGGTAGATCCCCTCGGAGCAACAACTGCCCTGCGCGCCGCAGTTAGATTCCTCCGCCCGTCCAACTCCGAGCTGCACCTCGACTGGTTGGCCGGTAGCCAGAGGACGCTGGGACAACGCCCATTGGACAACCGCTGGAACCGAGGCTGCAACAGAGCCTGTCAGCTGGTTTGGTGTTCGTGCCTGGAAATTCCAAATCCATACACAGTGGATAAGTAAACTCCATGTTCTACATTGCGTCTCGAGAATTCAATTGTAAATCAACACAAGTTGTTATCAATTTAATTCATGAGTATTGCATTTACTTCCGAGTTTAGAGTAACAGTGGGTAATAACACTAATTAGCGATTTGGTAACCGAACGATATATATTGACATATATTCTCTGTTGTGTATCTCTTTGTGTTTGCATCTCTTCGAGATTATATACAGTGCCTTGCGAAAGTATTCGGCCCCCTTGAACTTTTCAACCTTTTGCCACATTTCAGGCTTCAAACATAAAGATATACATTTTTTATTTTATGTGAAGAATCACCAACAAGTGGGACACAATTGTGAAGTGGAACGAAATCTATTGGATTTTTGAAACTTTTTTAGCTAATAAAAAAATGAAAAGTGGGGCGTGCAAAATTATTCGGCCCCTTTACAGCAAACTCACTCCAGAAGTTCAGCGAGGATCTCTGAATGATCCAATGTTGTCCTAAATGACTGATGGTGATAAATAGAATCCACCTGTGTGTAATCAAGTCTCTGTATAAATGCACCTGCTCTGTGATAGTCTCAAGGTTCTGTTGAAAGCGCAGAGAGCATCATGAAGACCAAGGAACACACCAGGCAGGTCCGTAATACTGTTGTGGAGAAGTTTAAAGCTGGATTTGGATACAAAAAGATTTCCCAAGCTTCAAACATCCCAAGGAGCACTGTGCAAGCGATCATCTTGAAATGGAAGGAGTATCAGACCACTGCAAATCTACCAAGACCTGGCCGTCCCTCTAAACTTTCAGCTCAGACAAGGAGAAGACTGATCAGAGATGCAGCCAAGAGGCCCATGATCACTCTGGATGAACTGCAGAGAACTACAGCTGAGGTGGGAGAGTCTGTCCATAGGACAACAATCAGTCTTACACTGCACAAATCTGGCCTTTATGGAAGAGTGGCAAGAAGAAAGCCATTTCTCAAAGATATCCATAAAAAGTCTCGTCTAACGTTTGCCACAAGCCACCTGGGAGACACCCCAAACATGTGGAAGAAGGTGCTCTGGTCAGATGAAACCAAAATCGAACTTTTTGGCCACAATGCAAAATGATATGTTTGGCGTAAAAGCAACGCAGCTCATCACCCTCAACACACCATCCCCACTGTCAAACATGGTGGTGGCAGCATCATGGTTTGGGCCTGCTTTTCTTCAGCAGGGACAGGGAAGATGGTTAAAATTGAGGGGAAGATGGATGCAGCCAAATACAGGACCATTCTGGATGAAAACCTGTTGGAGTCTGCAAAAGACCTGAAACTGGGACGGAGATTTATCTTCCAACAAGACAATGATCCCAAACATACAACAAAATCTACAAAGGAATGGTTCACAAATAAACGTATCCAGGTGTTTGAATGGCCAAGTCAAAGTCCAGACCTGAATCCAATCGAGAATCTGTGGAAAGAGCTGAAAACTGCTGTTCACAAACGCTCTCCATCCAACCTCACTGAGCTCGAGCTGTTTTGCAAGGAAGAATGGGCAAGAATTTCAGTCTCTCGATGTGCAAAACTGATAGAGACATACCCCAAGCGACTTGCAGCTGTAATCGCAGCAAAAGGTGGCTCTACAAAGTATTAACGCAAGGGGGCCGAATAATTTTGCACGCCCCACTTTTCATTTTTTTATTAGTTAAAAAAGTTTCAAAAATCCAATAGATTTCGTTCCACTTCACAATTGTGTCCCACTTGTTGGTGATTCTTCACATAAAATAAAAAATGTATATCTTTATGTTTGAAGCCTGAAATGTGGCAAAAGGTTGAAAAGTTCAAGGGGGCCGAATACTTTCGCAAGGCACTGTACCTTGTATATTGATAACCCTCACAGTAAGGTCTGCCGCTTGTATCCAGGCAGACTGGTATATTTTTGGTGCACAATTTATATTAATCACTGTATCTCGTGTATTGAACCCGTGTGTGTGCGTTGTTAGTTGTTCTGACGATTGATTTTCTAAAAGCCACAACGAACCACCTCGTGATTACTGCCTCAGTCTCAGTAATTGTCTCAGTAAACCCATCAAACCTCTACACAGCTAAGGAAGAGTAGCTCGGAAAATACCCAACTCAACAAGCGAGTGCGTTGGTTGCTCTTGCTCTTAATGCAAGGAGCTGTTTTTTATTTTGCATTAATTATTATTAACCAGAAACAGCTGCACAACTGGTCGCATTTGTGATTGTCACTTCTCTGCTTCAGCAAGGTCAATAAAAGACTCTGAAAGTAGTAGAGAAAAACTGAATTAAAATCATATTAGCAATTCTGAGCGATATCTGCATACAGGCAATCCAATAAGAACGTTGAAATCTTTGAATATCATCTCTCTATATATTGCGCTGCTTTTTACTTGGAGTAAAACTATTGGATTGAAGGGTTAAAATGTATTGTTGTTATTTGGAGAAATCAATGAACTCGTGATTTTATATGTTTTAAAAGACGGTCATGCGCACAGAAAAAAGACAGTGCTGATTATTTTTCTGGAGACGGAGCACTGATGACCTATCCGAGCCAATTGATAAAGCCCACCCAGTGGATACTCTAGCAGAACGTGGAAGAACGTTCACCATTGTAACCAAGGCAACCACAGGAACAACATCAAGAAGCACAGTTAATTCCCCATTTAAATCTTTCGTGTAAGGTATGCCATGTGAAAGCATGAAGTAGATCCCCTGATCTCTTTTGAACATGGACAAGGTATTTTTGATGGAGCGCTATGAGAAAAGATTTAATAAGCTACTCCTGCCGATGATTCAGCATAAAGAAGTAAAAGCTTCACAAACAAAAGCAGCTCGCTACCACAGCCAATATTAAATGTACTTGGTGGCACATTACTATTTGCACTGGCTCAAAAGTGGTCTCGGCAGACGTTGTTCCCTAATTTACGTAGCGCCAAAGAGCATTTCCATTGAGAAAAAAAAAATCTTTCTTGATGTTAAACATAGAGAGCCTGCCTTTTAGAAGTTCTCCCTCTAAACACCTTGTGCAGCCTCCCGACAGACTAACAAAAAGCGCCTTTTCACCAACTCAATTTATAATACGCCCCTCAAAACTCACAACCGAATAACAATCCATCCATATATTTGTTTTCCAAGATCCATTCAAGGCAACTTGGCTCTTCGCAAGCAAATCATTTCAGGATGGAAACTCAGTTTAGTCAACTACTGGTGCATTCAGCACACCACCTGCTCTCGCTTGTCAGGGTGGCCGAGTAGTCTAAGGCGCCAGACTCAAGGACATGTGTCTTTCCAGCTGGCTTGGGTGTTCTGGTCTCCAAATGGAGGTGTGGGTTCAAATCCCACTCCTGACAGCTTCTGCTTTTAGCTCTCTTGAATTGTTCCAGTGCTACAGTGAATGACTGAATTATAAAAGCAGCAGAAGAAAGCAAGCAACTCAGTGCAATTTGTGAGTATTCTGCACTGTTAAAATGCACAGGTTTTCATACTTTTTGGAATTCGTAGCTCAAGAAGTGACTCCTGTTTCATTTTCTATTCACCAACTGGATTTGTATTCCGCCCCTCACACCTCACAACAGAATAACAAACGGCTTCATGTGCCACAGCATTCCCCTGTAGATTCGGTTTGCACTATGAATTAGGCGACCCCGAATGAAATATTTTAGTGTTGGCTCAAATGTGAGGAATTTCATGAACCCTCAAAAAGGAACGCTTGCAGAAAATGCCAGCAATTCAAAGCCTGTAGGCAGCATGAACAGACCAATTCTGCAATTTCTTTTATCGCGGGCGGTGCTTTCTGAGTCGATGGCTCTGCATTAGAAATGAGAAGTGCTGAACTCTAAACACGTTCTTGCCATAACTGCTACTCCTGCTGCTACTCCTTCGTCCTCGAAAAAAGAAAAGACAGGCATGTTTTGAGTCTCAAAATGATCTTCTGGATCCACAAGAAACATGTAAATTTGATTGATTCCGCAGTATTTTGGATGTACTGTACTTATAACTTCCATCGAAGAGAGATTTCATCAGTTGCATGAAATTGAAACTTCCGACTTTTTGTCTGGTATTGAAAATATGTTAAAAAAAAACCATAAACAATTTTCTAACAAACAACTCATGAATTATTGCCAGGATCTATATTTAGCGTTCGGTGGTGATAACACTGCTTATATTGATTGAGTAGAAATCTATGATGTATTGACAGCTTTATCTGAAGCGAGAAGTCCTAGAACGCCATCTATGAAGTTTTAGGATTCATACCAAGAAATGCCTTTTGTTTCCCACCCCAACTGCTGCTTTTGCATTACACATTATGTGAACGTTACCAGTTTTGGTAGCTTCTGGGCATGATTAAACTGAAACTGAAACTTATTATAAAATTCTTAAATCAGGACTAATTTTAATATCAAATGAAATTACTATAGAAGAAAAGGTTTAACTGAAATATGATATGCAAGCCTGAAAAATAGAACAATTCAATTTATACAGATGCAGCCATTCAAAGTGCCCGGTACAGACACGTACTAGAGGTAATTGGCTACGGCGTCGCGCATTTTGGCGGAATATGACGCAAGATGACGCGGGGTACCGCGGTATGTGATTGGTTGACCGACAGGGGCACTCTTGGTCTGTTGGGCTGTCGTAGAAAAATTTACTGTAAACGTCTTTACTGTGCCCGTTGTAGTATTGAATATTCACATGGAATTTTACCACTGAAGGGAAATCTTAATAGCTGAGCATAAAAAGAATAGGAGCATACTGTAAGGCGTGTGAAGGCCATAAACAATATTAATTTTGGAACATAAACATACAGTATATGGCTGGTCTCGGTACTTTAAAGAAAACATACACGAAACATGGTTTCATTATGACCAGAATCGGTCTTGAGATATTTTTAACTTGATTTACAGTATTTGAGAGGTATGTCTTGACACCGATACTACGTAAATACTGCTCACGTATATGTTTCTAGGTTTATATTATGCATTTCATACGGTCAAATTACTTTTGAGCATCTGATAAGAAGCGCGAAACGGTATGCCCAGGGCGTTTTAGTTTCGTTTTGTGCGGGGACTCTGCTTTAACTATATCGCCGTGGATTGATTAGAGATATCAAGTACATACAAGTCATTTTTTAAATGTTGTAGTTCGTCTTGTAAAAATGTTACGAGTACATCACCTGTGAACAATTGCACAGGTTCTGTTTCCATATTGCGGATTTTGGTTACATAATATTATTTTCTAATTTCACGTTGTGAATATATGATTTGGGCCAACAGAGCCGCAAAGAAGTACATTATGGGTTGTTGTTTTTTTTTTTGCAGTTTTATCTAGAACAAGCGATGCTTAAACCTTTGTCTGATTCTTGTGAAACTATCCACACGAGAGTTACCTAGGAGTTGACATCAGTGATGTCACTGATAGGATGTTTCTAAAAATCCATCCACTGTAAAACGTCTTCTCCAGTTGTCCTGCATATGTATTTGCTAATGAAGCTGTGTGTTCTGAGCCTGGTTCTCTACATTTCTGTATGAACCAGCTTAGAGGGCTAAAGCCAGCCTGTGTTTAAATTGAGTGTAAGGTAATTTATGCTTCTAAAGTCATGGTCAGCATTTATTATTGTACTGTGCTGTAAACTTGTTCTGTGCCTAATTACATTATTTTATAGCTTTATCAAATCTGTACATTGTCTGTCGATAATTTTTCTGTAGTGCTTTTTCAGCCCTCAGCATGTGACTGCGCTGGCAGCGCTGTGGGTTAGTTTGCTGATTCCCATGTTATACGGTAACTATGACTTTATTTTTTAACAAATATTTCTTTGAAAAAATGAAATGTTTCCCTTGGTCAGAGATTAAATAAAACCTCACTCGCACCAAACAAATTTATATTTCTAAATATCACAACATGATCGAATTTAAGTATTTTTAATAACAATGAATAGTCACCTATGCGTTACAAAATAAACATTTATATTGATTTGAATCGCGTTTTGATTTAAGTCGTAAACGCGTGTTTAAATATATGTGTTTAAAGGCGATATATTGTATAAAAGCACTGATTCTTATGGAATGTGTTCCGCCGGGGATTCAAAAAATTTATTTTTTTTAATCGCGTATCTTAGGAAAATCTCAGTATTACTTTGTTCATGCACAAACAGTGGCATGTTACATTATTAATTTGGGTGTCTCCTCTTGCCAGAAAGCTCTAAATTGCATTTTGAGTGCGGGTTTTTGACTTTTTCTAAATTGCAACCCATAAATAAACTGCGACACTTTAAACTGCGACACTTATCATTCAACCAGAGCTCGAAATACCACAAGGACCCTCAAGAGCACAGCAAAGACTGTATTAAAAGACTGTATCACACCTAAAGAAGTCTATTTTAAATTTCTTGGCGCAGTTCATTGTGCAATTAACCCTTGTATGTGCTGTCCGCGCTCAAAATGCAATTTAAAAAAAGTCAAAAACCGCGCTCAAAATGCAATTTAGAGCTTTCTGGGAAGAGGAGACACCCAAATTAATAATGTAACATGCCACTGTTTGTGCATGAACAGGGTTATACTGCTATTCCCTTTGATACCCGATTAAAAAAAAAATAAAAAATGTTTTGAATCCCCGGCGGAACCAGGCATCCATATGAATCAAGTAACAGGTTTATTCCATGCTGAAAAAAAGAAGAAAGAAAACACATTCCATAAGAATTGACTGAGCTCCGCTCTGTACCACGCAATGATCCCCCCAGAGTCTCAGCCCCGGGTTATTGGGTTTTTAGACAGAGGGTAAAAAACTCTCTCTCTGGCTTGACCTCCCCCTCCCTGTGTATTGTCTGTTTTTTTGTTAACAAGGCTCGCCAGCTAATATGAATCGAAACCTGTCTTTCTAGCTTTTAAAGTCGTGCGAAGTGTAAGCCACAATTCAAATAGAGAAAAAAGAGCTGACTGGCAAGATTTAAGATGTGGCTGTCAATGTTGGATTAAAAAAAACACATTGCCAGACGTTTGTTGCATTGCTTGAAAAATAACTTTATTTCGAGAGACTGGATAAGTATTTCATGTGTTTTTTTTTTAACTTCCTGAAAAACAACTAATAATTTAACTATATGTGCAAACGTTTTATGATAAGTCACTGTTGTGAATGTCTGTGGACATGTGCTGGCTGGACAGTAGGCTCTACTGTACACAGAGAGGGGCAGGAGGAGTGGACAAGCCGGTACATACTCTTAGAGTTTGATTAATAGGGAATATAATACAAACGTTGTTTGGTGTTAATGTGTTGTTAAGTGTGAATTTGTACCTGTTTCCCTGAGGTCTGGCTTTTTTTCTGGAAAACCATAACTCTGGTCTTGTCCAGATTGACTGTCGGCGCCCAGGTCTGACAGTGCTGCTCCAGCAGCGCCAGGTTCTGGCGCAGCCTCTGTTCTGTGGGCGACAGCGGGACCAGGTTGTCTGCAAAGAGCAGGAACTCGATTTCCATAATTAATGCAGATCAGTAAATCAAGGGACAAAACAATTATTGCGCCCGGCTCCTCAATGGGCTTTGACGTGCTAATGCGTTGGTTTAACAGTCCGGGTGTGGCAAGCCTCTAATGTCTCCCGACTTCGGCAAGAGGCACCCGCCTTTCATTGGAAGACAATGAACATTCTAGCCGTACATGTGAATATAGCATAAATACACAAAGGGATTGGGTGAGCTCCCATCACAAAAAAAACTGCGAACCTGCACTACAGCGACCACAGTACAGTATGGAGACCAAGACCTTTTACGGGAAGAGACGGGGTGCTTCTGCCGCCCCAGCTTCCAAAGAGCGAAGGGTAAGCAAATACAGCAGACTTCATCTGAAATACGTGATTACAGCGTATATTACAAGGTATTATTGCCGTTTTGAATTTTAAATTCAATTATAATTATTTCTTTGTAGCCTGTTCTTCAAGAAAACACCGCACGGGCGAAACGATCTACCACCAGGACAGTAAAAAAGAAAGCGGTAAGACGGAAAAAAAGAAAAGTTTATTTTGACTTCTGTTCCGCGACTGATGAATACTACTCTGTGACTTTATTTCTTACATGAATTATGTTATTTTGCCACAGGCCGTGGGTCTCTGCTCTCGGCCACTGGCCAGGGTGCCAACCTGTAGAAGCAGCACCTGTGTGGAGACAATTCGGCAGCAGCGGGAGCAGTACGATGCATTACTGGGGAGGACTGGGAGGCTAGAGACACTCTTGAAAATGCAGAGGAAGGAGACAGTATGTTCCAGCAGTCAAACAGTTGAGCAGCTGTCTCTCGAAAAGTGCCTCTCCCCGCCGCGCAGGTTGCAATTCCTGGCGGAAGCTCTGCCCCCCGCAGAGCACACACCGCCTCAGTACACTCCATCCCGGCCTCTCCGTTCACCACCGCATGGGAATTGGTTGATGCTGTCCCCGTCATCTATCTCCCCCCAGGAAGCACAGCAGAAGTCACAGACGCCAGTGGGAAAAATAATTCTCCCAGATGTCCAACTGCTACCCATCACTCAGGAGATGGAGGGAGGGTTGTACTTGCAGTGCATCGGCATAGACGGGAAAACAAGAGCCGACCGCTACGCCACCCTCATGTTTCGAAATCTTGTGACTTTTGAAATTTACTGGGGGTGGACCACGTCTGTAAATTTTGATGGGTCCAGAGGCAAAAGTGCCTTGCCTTGCAATCTCCGGGAAACCATTAGTAGCATGGTGAATCGGAGATTCTCAACCCTTACTTTGTGCGACTGGAAAATAATTCGTGATCAGATCAACGAAATGCTTCGTAGAAGGAGGTGCTCTTTTCCTCTCGTCTAACAGTCTGTCCACAAACACAACATTCCTGTTAGACAAGAGGAATGTAAAAAAACAATTACTTTTGTCAATGGAAACCTGTGTGTGTGTGTCTCTCTCTGCTGGATGTCCCTCTCACTCTCTGCTGAATGAATAAAAGCATTTTTATTAAAAACGCGTTTGCGTTTGTCTGGTATTTACTTTTGTCCCTTTTAACTGTTTTTCCCATCTACGTTTTTGCTTTGAGATGCCACTTTTAAAGGTGATATGTAAAATAATGTTTTTTATTATTGTTATAGAGAAACATGATCAGATTTTCCCTGGTTCAGAAAAAAAAGATCTAAAGTGCTACATCTAACTTTCTTAATTCAATGTATTTAAAGCAGTGAACAACTGTAGATGTAACATAACACTCAGAAATACAATCGAGAATAGTTTTGTGGTGTTTGTTTAGATGAAATATTCCTAAAACGTATAACGTAAGAAAATTAAAGACGATTAAAATCTGTAATCTTTCCACTTGTACTGTATGTCATCGGAAAGTTTCTGCTTTGTGTAAGGATGGTATCAAAAAGTAATCTTAAGTGGTGAGAAAGCTGTGCTCAATGTATTTAAGGGACTTAAAAGTAAAAGGAGATGCTTCATATTGCTTGACTAATTTTAAAAACTAAGTTATAAATGCAGACGCTCCCTCGGTGCCACGCCGGGTGTAAAGATCAAAATATACATTCGTCCCGGGCAGAGGCCAAAGAGGCCCGGCTGGGGTGCATGGGGAAGAGCAGGACAGGAGTGAAAGTGGTCAGGGCGGGGTTAAGGAAGGCGTACAGTCTGGGCAGGTATAGATTACACTTTTCTAAAATGTATTTGAAAAATAAAAACGATTACAATCTAATCCTTCCACGTTTGATCCCAAAATCCCAAGGAAAATAAATCTAAACGGGTAGAAAGCTATGCTGAAAGTTTATTAAGATACTTAGAAGACAAAAATACTGTATCAATTTATGTTGCATTAGTCTGATTATGATTAAAAAAACACATAATAAAAAATGAGTTTGCGATTTATATCAAAACACGATTTAAATCAATATAAATGTTTATATTGTAACGCATACTGTCCAGCCTCCATTTCTCTATAAAAATTTACTCTATTACACACACACACACAATAGAAGCAGGAAGCAGAAGCAGGGACCGTTATCAGAAGGGAAGAAGGTGACTATTCATCATTATCAAAAATGACTTGGAATCGATCATGTTGTGATATTTTGAAATATAAAAGTCAATTGATTGTCCATAATATTGCTATTCTATTTTTTTGAAGAAATGTTTGTTAAAAGAAAAGTCCAGCACCAGCTGGATTTGAACACACAGCCCGTGAGTTGGTAATCGAGCACGTAGACCAGTGGGCTACAAGGGAATTCACATGAAGAGAGAGGCGAAACAGCCCTACGCAGCCCTGTCGCAGTACACGGATATAATCATATCGTTATTAATTTCTTTAGATACGCGATTCCATATTATATTCCCTTTTAATTAAATTCTAAAAGTATGCTTGTTGACTCCGGTATCACGTTAGTTAAAGACTTCGATGCTTAAAATGTTTAGGGAGAAATGGAATACTGGTGTGTATGTTTTCTTTAAAGTACCGAGACCAGCCATATACTGTATGTTTAAGTTCCAAAATGAATATTGTTTATGGCCTTCACACGCTTTGCAGTATGCTCCTATTCTTTTTATGCTCAGGCACTAAGATTTCCCTTCAGTGGTAAAATTCCATATAAATATTCAATACTTAAACGGGCACAGTTAAGACATTAAATATACATATACATACTGTATACAGTACAGTTTGCATACGGTGATATGTTTATGCTCCTAAATCAATCTCTTTTATGAGCATGTGAAAGGCATGGTGAATCGATTCTCATAAATTACTGTACTTTGCATGATTGGAAACAAATGCGTGATTGCGAAATGCTGTGGTGTTACTTTTACAAAGACGGTCAATGAAAAAATGAATGTGGACCAGGGCAATACTTTTGAGTTTACACTTACAGCTTGTCCACGGTCATTCATTATTAATACTATTAGTAATATCTTCGTTAAAGACTTTGATGGCGACAGCTCAAACACGAGAGGTTGAGCTTTATTAGCTCCACCTTGCGGAAATTCCGGATACTATTATTTTGCTTGCCGTATTATAGGAGAATTTATGGTAACTAGCGGTATTTACCGGTAACTCGCGGTAGACTGCATACAGCGCACCGGAAAATAATGCGGTATCGCCCTCGCATTTTGAATGGCTGCATCTGTATGTGTAGCAATCTCTCTCTCTCCTTCTCTTCCTGGTGATCTGAAGGGCAGGACTTTGTCCTCTTAGTGGCTCTTGATAAAATATTTACTGGGTTCAGTTAATGATTAGGATGGTTTTGACCATCATGGCCTCAGAGATGTTCTTGATTTTGCCTGTAACAGATGAGGAAAGGAATTCTAGTTCGCACAAGCAACAGGAACATTATTAAAGTGTAGCTCGGGGTGAGGAGTGTCAGACTGTACTTAGACCTTGATCTAGCAGTGGTTTAGCACTGTGAAATATTTTGCAGGGCCTTTTCCATTCAGAGAAACAGACTGTTTTGTCTCAGCTAGTATCCTCCCTGAGTGCTGCTGTGAACGATGTGTTAAGGGACTTTTGGGAGTCAGGGCTCTGATGGGACTGAGCTGTTTCTATTTTTAATTTTTCTGTGTGTAGGGCAGTATGCTGCACTGGGTTAAAACAACTGCATCATGTCATGTTGTTGATATAGTATGTCTCCAGCTATAGATAAAAACTTGAGACACGCCATTCCCGGTACTGAGCAGTCAGGCTCTGTCCTCACTGGTATTTACAGAACACTGCATGGTCAGTTTCTGGGAATGAGATAATTTTGTCTATATGGCCAGGTTAACACCCCACTGGTTGACTGGATAAGGCCAAAGTAAACAGCTGTTATTGAAATACTGTATATTACTACAGGGCCTGTATCTATCGCCATTTAAAAAAACTTCAGCATCATAGTTTCTGAAGCTGGTTTAAAAAGCAGGTAAGTTTCCACACCACTGGGTGGACTTATATGACAGTTTACTACATTCAATATTACAGTACTACAGTAAAATGTACAGTCTATTCTATACAGGGATCTGTACGAACACCATCCCTGGCCATTAGACTGACCACAGCATCCAGATTCTACAGCTGAGATAACAGCACTAACTACAGATGCAGCCATTCAAAGTGCGCGGTAAAGACACCGCAGTACAGATACCGCAGGTAAGATGACACGCGATACCGCGGTGCGTGATTGGTTGACCGACAGGGGCACTCGTGGTCCGTTGGTCTGTCGTAGAAAGACTTACTGTACTGTAAACGTCTTTACTGTGCCCGTTGTAGATATTTAATTTTACCACTGAAGGGAAATCTTAGTAGCTGAGCATAAAAAGAATAGGAGCATACTGTAACGCGTGTGAAGGCCATAAACGATATTAATTTTGGAACGTAAACATACAGTATATGGCTGGTCTTGGTACTTTAAAGAAAAAAATACGCACCAGTATTCCATTTCTCCCTAAACATTGTAAGCTTCGAAGTCTTTAACTAACGTGATACCGGAGTCAACAAGCATACTTTTAGAATTTGATTAAAAGGGAATATAATATGGAATCGCGTATCTCAATAATTTAATAACGGTATGATTATATCCGTGTACTGCGGCAGAGCTATGTAGGGCTGTTTCGCCTGCCTGATCATGTGAGCTCCCTTGTAGCCTACTGGTCTAGGTGCGTGACCACCAGCTGGTAGGTTGGGTGTTCGAATCCAGCTGGTACTGGACTTTTCATTTTCATTTTTATTTATTTATTTTTTAATCGCGTAACATAAACATATTACCGTATGCAAACTGTACTGTATACAGTATGTATATGTATATTTAATGTCTTAACTGTGCCCGTTTAATTGAATTTAAAAAACATATTTAACACGAACATTAAGCTGCTTACATCTTCCGCCTGAGAACAGTCACCCGTTGCTACCCAACGCAGAATGGTGATTGGCTGACACCATCTGACACCCCTCTGATTGGAGAAAAAAGACGTGCTGGTGTGCTATACCAGGAAGAGGATTCTTTCCATTCAAAACGTGTATTTTAAAAGTTTAAGAAGTAAAAACCTTACAGCGTACACAGATTTCTAAACTGATCAGGATCGTTATCTTTGTCTCATGCATAATAATGTTCACCGCTCTGTCCAGCAAATTAATAATAAACTTTATTTTATATAGCTTTTTAAACGAATAAGTAATTAGATTGCTCATAAACCTAATCACTTGCTTTTTCTTTTTATTTAGGCTCAGATTTCAACTATAGATCGTATTATTAATAACCATAATAACAACCAACCAACAAAAACAACCATATAAACATAATACCAACCAAAAACATAGATAACAACCACAATACAAAATCAAATAATCAAACCATTTTACACTCGCAAAGTCATCCAATTATCATAATCCCGCCCCTTATGCAAAACCAAACCTTCCTCCCATCCCAGTTTATCCTGTTTATCATAAACAAAATCCACCTCAATTTTCAACATAAAGCATTACACAAAATCAATACCTCAACACTCCATACTCAACAACGATAATTCACAAACAGCCAGAACATGTAACTACACATTCCCAAACATACCTACTTTCCATAGCCCCGCCCCTTATGCAAAACCAACATCCCTCCCCTGTTCTCTCTCTCCCCTGGCGGTTGTAATTGTTTTTATTTTCAAATAAATTTTAGCAAAGTCATGTATTTTAAAAATCTTAAGATTTTTCTATTTATGTCTTTATTTAGTGGTTTCATTAGTGACAAAGGCTAAACTTTCTTGGAAAAATGTCTTTTATGTAAACCATGTTTGCTATTAATTCATTCAGGGCTAAAATATGTTCATTGTCTTCTAATGAAAGAAGGGTTCCTTTCGCCGTAGTCGGGAGCCTAGCCTTTAACTAGTAAGTACTGTATTTACTGGGTTTTTGAGGGGGGGGGGGGTGTCTTTCGCTGGAAATCTCGCCTCCTACTTTGAAAATACCCGTGAAACCGGTTCAATTCGTCACAGCCAGCACTCCTGCAGAGAGTTGGGTTGTACTTGCAGTGTATACAGTACACGCGTTATGCTCTTCGTTAATGTCTGTGAAGTTTTATTTAATCTCTGAGCCATACTGATTCTTCTGGAAGCACACCAGTATTCCACTTTCTCCCTAAACATTTTTAGGATCAGAGTCTTACATGTGGTTATTTCGAAAACGTTTGTACGTGCTCCTTCTTACCATGTTACTGTTTACCGTTACTGACCATATTAAGTTTAAGTGCCTGTGGGCACTTTTACTGTCCGTGGGGGGTGGACCGTCTTTCATTAGAAGGTTAGTCTGTTCTACTTTGAGAATGTAGGGGGGGGGGTGGGAAGTGCCCGCGGTCATTTAATTAGTATTAAAATCTTAGTTATCTTTCTAGTTCACAGGTTTGCATGCATAATTTAATTTTGAAAGCCACTGAGACATCAGGTACTACTGTTGTATTTATGAAAAAGAAACAAAACAAAAAACATACTAACAACTGTGCCATCCTACTCCTTAGTTAATACATTTTATTATTCATAAACAGTTAACATTGTTAGCAAAATATTTTGAATTATATTTAACCCTATTTTTTCTTTAGTTTTGTATTTAACTTATTATATGATAGTCAGACTTAATGTATATTAATGTATATTTGAACAATGAAAATATATTTTTACAAGATTTTACATTAAGCACTTAAAATGAATATGGTTAATAATAGTAAACTGTAACATGCTGTAACAAGATCGGTTAAACTTCGAAGAAAATCCTTTCAGAGAAAATGTTTCAGGTGTGAAGAACAAACCTGTTCCCACACACCCTGCCCCCACTACCATTAGAATATACACAAACATTTTAGCGTTTCATTCAGAAGACCCTCACACCTGAAGAGTGCTGGCTGTGACGAATTAAACCGGTTTTACAGGTTTCAATCACAGATTGGGACTCAGTAAAGTAACACACAGCGCCAGTGGATTTGATAATACTGTACCTAACCAAAATCCGCAATATGGAAACAGAACCTGTGTAATTGTTGATAGATGATGTACTCGTAACATTTTTTCAAGACGAACTACAACATTTAAAAAATGACTTGTATGTACTTGATATCTCTAATCAATCCACGGGTCCCAGCACAAAACGAAAGTAAAACGCATACCGTTTCGCGCTTCTTATTAGTTGCTCAAAAGTAATTTGACCGTATGAAATGCATAATATAAACCTAGAAACATATACGTGAGCAGTACTTAAGCACTGTAGTATCGGTGTTAAGACATACCTCTCAAATACTGTAAATCAAGTTAAAAATATCTCAAGAACGATTCTGGTCGTAATGAAACCATGTTTCGTGTATGTTTTCTTTTTCATCTTGAAATAACTCATTTCTAAATACCTTTTTCACTGTTAACATCTTGTAGCAACTTTGCGACAAAATATACACTCTGACAGTTCATCCTGCTACCAACATTAAATAAAACAAATCTTAAGATTTCTATATTTATGTCTTTATTTAGTGGTTTCATTCGAAGCTTACAATGTTTAGGGAGAAATGGAATACTGGTGCGTATTTTTTTCTTTAAAGTACCGAGACCAGCCATATACTGTATGTTTATGTTAAGATTTCCCTTCAGTGGTAAAATTAGATATGAATATTCAATACTTAAACGGGCACAGTTAAGATTGTATACAGTACAGTTTGCATACGGTAATATGTTTATGTTACGCGATTAAAAAATAAATAAATAAAACTGGAAGGTCCAGCACCACCATTATGTTTATATGGTTGTTTTTGTTGGTTGGTTGTTATTATGGTTATTAATAATACGATCTATAGTTGAAATCTGAGCCTAAATAAAAAGAAAAAGCAAGTGATTAGGTTTATGAGCAATCTAATTTCTTATTCGTTTAAAACGCTATATAAAATAAAGTTTATTATTAATTTGCTGGACAGAGCGGTGAACATTATTATGCATAAGACAAAGATAACGATCCTGATCAGTTTAGAAATCTGTGTACGCTGTAAGGTTTTTACTTCTTAAACTTTTAAAATACACGTTTTGAATGGAAAGAATCCTCTTCCTGGTATAGCACACCAGCACGTCTTTTTTCTCCAATCAGAGGGGTGTCAGATGGTGTCAGCCAATCACCATTCTGCGTTGGGTAGCAACGGGTGACTGTTCTCAGGCGGAAGATGTAAGCAGCTTAATGTTCGTGTTAAATATGTTTTTTAAATTCAATTAAACGGGCACAGTTAAGACATTAAATATACATATACATACTGTATACAGTACAGTTTGCATACGGTAATATGTTTATGTTACGCGATTAAAAAATAAATAAATAAAAATGAAAATGAAAAGTCCAGTACCAGCTGGATTCGAACACCCAACCTACCAGCTGGTGGTCACGCACCTAGACCAGTAGGCTACAAGGGAGCTCACATGATCAGGCAGGCGAAACAGCCCTACATAGCTCTGCCGCAGTACACGGATATAATCATACCGTTATTAAATTATTGAGATATGCGATTCCATATTATATTCCCTTTTAATCAAATTCTAAAAGTATGCTTGTTGACTCCGGTTTCACGTTAGTTAAAGACTTCGAAGCTTACAATGTTTAGGGAGAAATGGAATACCGGTGTGTATTTTTCCTTGTGATATTTTAAGCTCTAGTTGAATGATAGGTGTCGCATTTTAAATCATTTTCGTAGCTAGAAATTATGAAACGCCCTGTTAAAAGCAAGGAAGTTTTTATGCCCCGTTGAAGTAAAACAAAATGGCTGACAAAGTATGGCTTGGACAGATTCCAAGTGCTTGTACAAATGTGCTAAAGAAATTATACTTTGAGTATACAGCTTGTCCAAAGTCATCCATTATTAATACTATTAGTAATATCTTCAGTAAAGGCTTTGATGCATAAATATTTCTGATAAAGGTAGGTTGTGTACTTCTGTCCAACTGAGCAATCTTGCTTTCATAATATATACCAACATTTTAATGACTGATGATTAACATGCTGTAATACACAGTTCCAAATTAAAGGCTCAAATGCTGTACATGAGAGGTTAAGCTCCCCCTGGCGGTTTTACAAGGCGACGCCGGATAGTTAGTCACGTGACACACGTGACACACGTGATACCGCGTGATACTGCGTGATACTGTGACACGCCCACCGGGGTATGCCGCGAAATACCTCACCCATTTTGAATGGCTGCATCTGTATTCCTCCATAGTGGGTTTTTATCACTTCAGTTAGCAGTGACCATGACAATAAGGCTGAGCTTCACCTCTGAAATTATTACAGTAGTACTGAGGTGTTAACTATTTTAATTAGCAGTCCAGGACAGCTTAAACTTTCACTTTATCCTGTCTGTCCGTTATTTCTAACGGCCCAGGTCTCAGCTCAGATAGCTTAGCTTACCCAGCACCTGAGACCCCAGAGTCTCCTTTCCATTACAGATGAGTCAGAGCGGTTCTCAGGTGAGACTCACTACAGCACCAACACCCACCTGAACAATCCAGTCACACTGAAAACCTGCAGGCATTAATATGTGGACCTACACAATTCACAGGAATAGGAGACTCACTTGCTGAAAGAAAACTCCATACTGTTATGCCACGGCCCCGGAGGACTCATCATTCCACCTCACATTCCAACACAGTTCCTGTTCCCTGTCCGCCGGTTCCGACCCGGCCTTCGTGGTTTTAACTTCGTGTTTTGATGGATCTCCTGGTTTTGGACTTTCTCGTGTGTTTTGGATACTCTAAGGATTACTCTTTGGGATTGTTCGCCTCGGCCACACCTCCCCCGTGCACCAGCGCACCTTGGACACGCCCCCTTGTCTTCAGCCCCGTATTCCTGCATGACGTTTCCCCAGTGTTTCCCCACTCCGTCGGACTGTGTCGTCCGCATAGGGTCCGGAAAGAACTGTTTGTTACATAGGAGTCAGGACTCTGACGGGAGTTAGCTGATTGCAATTGTAATTTAAGTATTTTTCTGTGTAAAGAAATGTACGCTACACAGGGTTAAAAAAATTACATCATGTCAGACAGGAGGTATGCTAGAGGTAACAGAAGAGACGAGACTGGCTGTTGGTGATACAGTATGTCTCCAGGTACAGATAAAGATTTGAGACACACCTTTCCCTGTATAGAGCAGTCAGACATTGCCCTCATTGGTGGTTATAGAGCACTGTGTGGTTGGTTTCTGAGAATAAGATAATCTTGTCTGTATGGACAGGATAAAGTCAAAGTAAACTGACATATTTTATGTACTGCACATTTCTACGGGGCCTATCTCTATAGACATTTCCACAGTATCTCCAAACTTCCTCCTCATCACTGGGCAAGGGCGCTACACTAGTTTAACCCATCAATCCCAATCCAACAATATTTAGACAGGTTTATGAGCTGCACCTCAGACCCTTTAATATAACCAGATTATGTGAGTTGTCTCAATTGCAGGTGTTTTATGGAAACAATTCAATTAACATACAAAGTAGTCTAAAACCTGTTCTGATTAACTGTTTAGTGCTTATATTTCAAAGTTTTATATTAGAAAAATGTAGTAGTCTCTATAGGAAGTTTTCTTTCTTTGGGATTTCCGCGAATAGTTTATCAGTATGAAAAGTTGAAAGTGAAAGGAAGGATAGTTACTTACTCCCTGTTCTAGTCATGATAAAACTCGAAAGTGAAAGGAAATGTGTGTTTATAAAACTCCAGCGCGGTAATCCCCTTCACCACCTTACCGATTCGCACCACAGAGGAGGACCGGAGGATACAGGTGAGATGATCATTTGTTTCGATCAGTCACAATCTCAAACTCAGCACAGCCTTCGGACAAGGAGGTATCGTGTGGCGCAGATTGCTGGCATGTTAGATTTCTGCTTTAAATTAGTCTGAACTAATAATAGTTTTGAAACTAACAGAGAGAGCCCCCACTCTGGACCTGTTTCAAGTACAAGAAATGAGATTAGTTTGGAGTCTAGGCTTTTTTTGTTACTGACAGGAGATTTAAACGTAACTATCGAAAACTCCAGGATAAAGGGCGCCGGACAGGATAGAGCTGTACAGCTTGTAACTGTCGCTTCCTCCTGTTCAGATACAGCTGTAGGAACGGTTTTAAACAGACTCGCATTATACAGAACGCTGAGTTCACCGCATTTAACAATATGCAGCGATCGAATGGATTAACCCAAGTGTCTCCAACCTACGGTATCTTTATCCGGCCCGAGAACAGAGGAAAGCGTCACCACTACATGCTTACGCGCAAGTGTTAAATTAAATAACCTTTACCTCAGGTTCACGTTTGTTGTGCTTGAGTTTTCTTGCATTGTTTTTTTACATCGAAATGTCAGCTAAGTGGAGAAATGTTGACGAAGAGTGCCGTATTTTTAATGAGAAAACTATTTCGTGATTGAAAGCAATATAAAGCGTTGTGCTTAATACGCAGAGAAACCGTCGCTGTTCTCAAGGAGTATAATATCCGAAGGCATTACGATACGAAGCACAGAAATACTCAGATGTGATTGGCAAAATGATTTCAGATAAAGTAGAAGCACTGAAGAAAAACTTAATTTATCAGCGTGAAATATTTAAAAAAGCGATCACAACAATCAGAATCCATTGTAAGGGCGAGTTTCAAAATAGCACGTCATAGCTAAGGCAGGGAAACCATTTACTGATGGGCAGCATATACAAAGAAAAAGTTGCTTTGCTCGAACAAATATACCTGTCATCTAATACAACTGCTCGTCGCACAGAAGACCCGGGAAAAAACGATTATTTTGCACTGTATTCATCATCTTTCATCAGCAGGCTTTGTGCGATAAAAAATTACAATTATCTGAAGTAATGGATAGTGACAGTGAATTTTATACGATAGTCCTCCCTTAATCATCGTCAGTTTAAAAACTTCCTATCTGAAATCGAAAGTGAATATCCGGACGTTCCGTACCACTGAGGGGTTCGCTGGATCAGCAAACCCAAGTGCTAGAGATTTAGTGAATTACGCACAGAATTCGATATTTTCATGACTCAAAGGACACGACCTATTCTATCATTTCAGATTTGTTTCAAATTCTATAATTTCAGATTTGTTTTCACTCGTAAAATCCTTCAGACAAAAATTCTTCAGACAATAATTCTTTTTGGACAAACAAGTGGCAGCAAACAATTTTGTTCAGTTCGCAACTTGTGAAAAGTACAGAAATGAATGTGCCGAACCTTTTCCGATCCCGTTCACTTTAAATGTGATTTCACATTTGAAGCAGAAATTTCAGGACCGTTTTCAAGATTTTAACAGTATCTCACAGAACATAAGATTGTTCAAGAACCCTTTTGCAAGTGAAGTTGAAGATCTTCAGCCTGAATTGCCGCTCGAAGTAATTGACTTTGCTGCGAATGACTTGTATAGGGATCTGTTTAAGGAAAATGATTTGTTAAACATAAATCACTGCCTGAAAGGTGTTTTAAGAACATTCCACGAGCAACTTTTCTAAAGTTTTCTGTCTTCTGCCTCCACATTTTGTGTGAACAAACATTTACAAAGATGAAACAGACATTCTGTCACTGAAGCAATTCCAAATATCGCATTAAATTTGCACACATGTATGTGAATATTTCTTCTAGTTTTATTTGTTCATTTGAATATTACAATATAAGGGATTTCATTTAATTTATTATAAGTGTAAATTGTGTTGTTTATTACGTATTCCTCCATCATAAAATACCTACCCTCCCTGTGTCTGGCCATCTGGCCTTTCTTCCGAAGAAAATGTGGCCCTCGAGGAAATTAAAATCTGATTAGGACTGAAAATCTTTTTTTCCAGTCAATCTTTTTTTCCAGTTAAACAGATTCAAGAAATGTTCTAATTTCATTTTCAAATACTTTGAAACAATACAAAATCCATAGAAGTGTCTCCTCCCACATTTACGTTAGAGAAATGGGTATCTGTTTGCTTTAAATTAGACATTTTATCATTTCTGATTTCTCCTCTTATCGGAGAAGCTACAGATATAAAAATATTTAACCTAACTGACTAACGCAAATGCATTTTTTTGTGGTTAAAAGCAACATATAATATAGCTGATTTATTGTGCACACCAGATCATCGTTGTAGAACTGAGCTGTGGTCAGGACCAGAGGGGAACCGCACAGAAATTGAATCGTACTGACCAATTCCAGCACAAAGGTAAGCGAAGGAAATCACTCCTAATACCAATTGCAGAGGACTTGGCAGCTGAAATTAGTCGCTATCTCTGCACTAAAATATATCCTCTGTTGCAACAAACACAAACAGCTGCTGCCGTCTAGAGGTTACTACACTAACCAAGTTAGTACAGTGCTAAGCAGATCGCAAGGGAAAGTTCTGAATGACGGAGAAACGCATTACTGAAATAATATCGTTAATATGAACTTAATTTAAACATTAGTGACTGTTAATATACTGTATTGAAATATAAAACTGAAATTGTATTCCAGTCTTGAAGCAAGTGTCATCATTTTGATCATTTGTGATAGATTTCTGGGAGACATACTGTGACGTAGATTAATATTCTATGGAGTGAAGTGAACTAAAATCTAGGCAAATACACCTTAGTAAATGGGACTCCTATAATGTTTTTGCTTTCTTCTAGTTCTGCTTCTAAGAGTCCCAGTAATCCTATGTTTGCCTTCATAGTATTTCATATACATAAATGTAGCTGTCAAAATCTCAACATTGAATAGTTTGGAAGCGCAGATAGAATAGATTAGTAACGATGGCACAAGTGCCCAGAAATGCAAAGGTGTTTATTGTGAGGATGTGTCTTTCGACCTTTTCGGCTCATGATTACAAGACAGGCCACTGTGTCAAGATCATTCAATTTCAACGAACTTTCAGATTTAGCACGCTCTGCTTAAGCTCCGGAGTACTTAATGCGGTACTATCAGGAGATCATCTCCAGCTCTGAGTTCAGATGCAACGAAAACTGCTGGGGACCAAAAAAAGCTGGGGACCAAATGAACTTGTGTTTAGTACGTTGCTGAGGGTTCAGCATCGTTGTTGTTCAAATTAGCAAGAACTGCCGGTGCTCTGAATCAGAGCTTTTCAATTAGTCTGTTCAGTGCGTTAATATGTCAGCCATAATTATTCATTTATCTGTCTTGTGTTAATATATAACTGAATGTTCTTGGCAATTTAATGTTAATTTGAATTTAAGAACGGCATTTATATTGAAATAAACCAAAGAAGGTAACTGCTTATGAGATACTCAATTGCATTTAATCACAAACGAACAAACGATAATAGCAGGTGCGTGTTAAGCTTGAACATGTATTATAGCAGTTTTTATTTCCATTGATAAATTATACTGATTCATACAGAGATCCTTCAGACAAATAAAGCAAACACATTGCTATTTCGGTGTTATAATAGGCATAAGCTACTTTTGTGTCTGCAATAATTTTAACGTAAGTGTTATGCAACTTCAGGGGCTGCATTTGTTGTAATGTTTGTTGTACAACTCATCTACATTAAGAGTTTTTAATTAAAATAAAGGCGCGTAGTGCATTTTCCTTACAGCTGAGTGAAAACAAATGTTACACAAAGCATCATCTAATGTCCAACAGCGTTAGTCATTTTATTTTTTAAATAGAATTAACATCAATATGTGGATTTGATCTACAAAAACAAGTTACATTTACAGCTCTAAAAAGGAAAACTTAGAGCTCTGTAACAGATCTTTTCAGTTAATTGCTGTTCCTCTGATCTTGAAATTTTAAAACCACCTTTTCCTTGCCTTTCATGTGGTCTGTGTACTATTCCATTAACAGCACCGTCACTGCGGCATGTGCGGTCTTGCTCAACCTTGTTACCGACTGGATGGGCCTCCTGTTCGTCTCCAAATCTTTCCGCACATTTCGACACCATTATTGTTGGACCACAGCCACAGATATGAGAAAGGACACTGTTCCAAAGAATTGTCTTAGATTATCACTTTTAATAATATGTTTTTTTTTTCTTTAACTTACCCATACCTTTGCCTATACAGTACAACTTATTCTTTGCATCCCCAATATCCCTGCTTTCCCTGAGAAACACAAGTGAAGAGTCAAATCCCAAAGAAAAATACAACAAATCTATTCAATTAACTCCCAGATGTAACAGAACACATGTAAGAATTACACTCCATTTCAATTTGTATTTCCTTGATTTCAGTTCTCTTCCCTCCCCTGGTTATCTGAAAAATTAACTATCACATACAAAAGGGTTAGTGTTAGGTTAAACATGCATTATCTGTAGTACAGCTACTGATAAAGATAGATATTAAACTTCATTATTAACAGATTACACTTTTATTAATAAATACTTGTATTGATAAATAATTGTTGTGTCTGGAAAGCCCCTCAAGTATTGTAGGTAAATTTTACAATAAATGTCAAGCTAAAGATGCTAAGTTCATCATTTAGTGAAGGTATCATTTCCACTATGTTCAGGAAAGTTCTAATGGGATCCCGTGCTTAGTCCGCTACTGAGTTGCTTAAAACCTGTGAAGAGGTGGTTTAAATTAATCTACTACTACAATAATATCTAGAGGGCAGCAGTTGTTACTTTGGGTTCATTGTAATTCAGGACAGGTTCAGAATGGAGCTGTGGACAAATTTCAGCCATGTTCATTGCATTTGATCTTAAGTTTGCTCACTAGTTTTGCACAGGCTGAACTCCAGTTGGTTCGCTGCTTTGGGGTCGATACAATTGGTCCCTTGAGTTATGCCACCAGGAGAAATTATTTCCAGATTTGTGTTTCTTTTGTAAAACCCAAAGCACTGGAAACACATTTTGCTGAGATTAAGTTAAAAATAAGGATATTAAATTATCAAAACATTAAACAAGTGAGATCCCATGTAAGTAGATAAACATCCTGTTTTATTGTTAATTACGGTTAAACCAGTAAATCTGAGATACTGAAGTTTGGAAATATGCAGTACATACTACAATGTTGACAGATAAAATTGTATTATTCAAAGTTTAAGGCTGTTTTAAATGCACAGTGGAAACAAATGTAGTGAGACTGAAACAGAGCCCTTCCTGTAGTTGTGACAGTGTGTCCCTTACTATGAAAATTAAAACAAGCAGCTATGCAGTTGTTGGACATGTTAATATATCTTGTTGAATGGAGAGTGCAATTTTTATATTGAATTTCTCTGTGCAACTGTCTGGTGCTACAGCTGCCTGTCAGTTCCCAGGTGTGTGAGTCACTGTTCATATGACACCACACTACCCAAATTAATTAACATTCCTACATGGCAGAGTCACAGTGGAGCCTGTGTAACATATTTTCTTGAGAAGAGGAAGGTAAGCAGTCCTTTTCCTCACAGTGAGGATAGTTTTACATGGGTCAGCTCTGCTGTTATTATCAGGAAAAGACAGGTGTGGAAACATGCTCACAAGCGAGTCATGAACACGCAATGTATACACATTGGATAATATGAGCACATATCTTCTAGACAATTCCTGGAAATAATAAAAACATTAAGAAAGAAAGGCAAAACAAAATGTTAGATTATACATCTATTAGAGCAGAATGCAAATCAGGGAATGTTATATTAGTTTCAATTTAAGCTGTCAACCAGGCCTCAACTGTCTGTACTTACAAAATTAATACAGAATGTTTCAGGGGACATTATTCCATCTGGAAATGGCCTCTGGACATATGACAAACAGGAGTACTAAAAGGTTAAAATCACATAATATAGTAATAGTAAGGCCTCATTTGGTATACTGTGTACACTTTTGGTCACCACACTAAAACAACAACAACAACAACAACAATATATATATATATTCCTGTTAGAATTAGGTCTGATAACTACCAGATACAGTTTGGGACTCAGGAGAATGTCCTACACTGACAGACTGAAGGACCAAAGCCTTTATGTCTCGAACAGAGAAGATCAAGGGGATTTGATAAAGTATTCAATATCCTCAAAGGTACTGACAAATTCATCACAATTAAATACAAATTAGAAGACACAAGTGAGGACTACATGGAAGTATATGTAAAGCTGAGAACAGGAAGCTGTGCATCAGATGGTTTTGGAGGGTTGCCTGAATCTTCAATAAATCATGTACAGCACATGTGACTAAAGGTTAGGCACTGCTGTAAGCACTTTCCAGCACAAGACCAAAACCATGTGTCCGAGGTTACTGAAACACCAATAGAAGGATAAAACAGG
The DNA here is from genome assembly GCF_059453375.1 of Lepisosteus platostomus. Lineage (NCBI taxonomy): Eukaryota > Metazoa > Chordata > Actinopteri > Semionotiformes > Lepisosteidae > Lepisosteus > Lepisosteus platostomus. The sequence goes on along the minus strand of NC_142615.1, from coordinate 11,395,322 downwards.
TCTTGTGATCTGGTGTTTATCACCACACCAACCCTTAGATGACCATATCCTCTGAAAACACAGCCAGTTTAATGTGATAATTACCACTGTGCTGAATATTCCTAATTCAAGATAAAGGTGAGGTTGATCTGTGTGAATTCAAATCCAGATTCCTTCAGTTTATTAAAACAGATGAGTTTATTAGAAATACAATTAATACAACAAAGGCCTTTGGAAAGGAAAGTGGAAATGGTTGGAAATAGAGAATTTGAAAAGTGCAAGTTGCTAAGTTATAGAGTAGTGTTAACAAAGTCAAATTCTAATTTGAGGCAGAAGGCATCATGTTACATTAAGTCTTTATCAAGATAAACCAAACACAAAGTTAATAAATACATATATATATTAAGGAACAGTGCAAACTAAAAAAGCTTTGCGTCCGTATTGCTTATGTCTTGGATAGCGGGGAAGTAGGCATCATCTGGTGCGGATTTGTTAAGTAGAAGACTGCTGTGACTCTGCTCAGAAGCTGATCCAGAGTTGCTGTGGAGCTCATGTAGATGGGCTGCTGGCTGGAGTGGGTGGAGCAGTGGATCAGACTTTACTCCTCTTGTCTAGCTGAGCTCTTTGTTACTTCTTCTCCCTTGTCTGCTGACTTCCTTTAGACTTGACATCCACTAGTAGGACCTAAGGTCTTCTAAAACTTCCAGACTTCCAAAGTGTGGCTCTTGGCTTGCTCTATTGATTAGCCTCAGACAAAGACATACCAGAGTCTTTTCTTCCAGGGTTCTGATTGGCCAGTTCAAACCTGTGATTTGCATATCTTGCCTTCAGAAATTTTTATTGCTTCTAACAGGAAAGACAGGATAAAATATCCAATAATTGAGAAAACTCAAAACTTCTTCTGAGTAAAATTTACAAAGTTAATATTAGATTATTAGATTTCTGACCTACTCATGCTTTGCCCATTCATTTGATACCAAACAAGTACAGCCTGTTTATTTCTGAAATGATAATGATTAATTATATTGTATTTTAATTTAATAATTTAGGTTTAAGCTTTCGTAAGGGAATGAAACATGTGGCAACACATCCAGTACTTAATATAGTCTTTTATCAATACAGAATGAAGGATGCAATTTTAATAGGTCAAAATTCTGACTTGCTTTACAAGCAATTGGAGAGGATTGTATCCTCATGTATTCACTAGACTCAAACCTGGACCCTCAATCGATGTTGATGGATCAGAAAAATCTGAAAAATCCTTACAGTAATGCTTGTTGTAACCAGGATTCCAACTGTTCCATCTGTTTAATTATGAATTGCTCTTTAATTTAAGACCATACAAGTGATACAGTAGTTACAGGCATTTGCTCAGATATCCATTGTTTCTCTTAGTTTAATGCAGTTGGTTCTGTTTCTTTTAAATGTGATAAATAAAATATCTATTTATGGATGATTTTAAGGTATGTTTGGTCAGTTCCTTTAAAATGAATCTTAAAAAAAGTCCTTCTTGCATTTCTTACTAAGTAGTGGCCCTTAAATTATGGCCTTGTGTCAGGTGTTGGGAAATCACCTCTCTTGACTTGAGAATCACTAGCCCTGTTTTGTTCTTGGCTAAATGGTTTTATGTCTGTTTCAGTACAATTCTTATCTCTCCTTGAGAGAGGTTCACAGTCCTTCTAGCCTTTGTAGAAACTCAAAGAATAATAAATTCCCCATTATTCAGAGATGCAGGCATGCAGACTTGTTAGCAAAGTGTGGAACAAGCTAGACAGTAATATGGTTAAATTTAACAGCCTGTGTGACATTGTGTGGGTTTTAGCGACACCTTTCACCGGTTTCAGGCTCAATATCCCAGACAGAAGTAGAAAGTCAGCTTGTAGTCGGTCCATACTTAGCTTTTCGGAAGGTTTTTAGGGCAAATGTTAAAACTCAGTTAAGGATTTTATTTCTCTGAAGTAGAGAAGAGAGGATTATCTGAGCTGAAGGCTCATGGTCCTGGCATGAATGCTAGAGTAGCCACTTGAGCCTTTAATATAATGCTCCTAATTAAAGGTGATGATGATTAGAGAGATATTCACTTGGCTGTTAGGGAAGAGTGATATTGGTTTTCTCGTGTGGGGCCCTCTGGTGGTGATTAGAGATTTGGGTTGTGATTCGGGAGGTGAATTTATTTTGTTTTCTATGTGACACCTGTCTTTATTTTTCAAGAAACAGCTGAATGAGTCCCCAGATCAATTAACTAACTACCAAATGGGAAAATTAGCCAAATGGCATTTTTCATATTTGTATTGCTCTAATCGAGTATAACCATAGGCAAACCAGTTTTCCCACAGGTCACATTTTTATGCCATCCAGTCAGAGCTGACTTCATGGTTGCAAATAATCTTGCATAAATCAGACCTCTGTCTACTCCCTTAAGTTATTTGTGATCACAAAATAATGAATGTTGCCTAGCTGCTGTTGAATCAGGAGTTAGTCACCAACTTATAACACTGTTCCATTATATAATCACTTCCAAGTTATGACTTTGACTTATAATGCAAATTTCAGAATCAATTTGTATTGCTGGTTCAAGGAATTGTGATAATGTGTAAAACTAATCAATATACATTAACTGTTGACAGCTATAGTACGTATACATGTTTTTACAGTCAATTTGTTGTGGCACAGGTATCCTGAATGAATTAATAAGAATCAGAACCTATAGAATTTTTACAAAATTCACATAGTATAAAATAGTGAAAAATGAGTTAATGTATTCTTAAGTTAGTTTTCTCTTATTTTACCAGGAGCAGAATAGGCATGATGGCAACTCCACAGATATTCATTGAGATCCAGAATGATAAAGTTGTACTCAATGAGAGGGCAGCTGAAGTTCTGTCAGGAATGACAGGTGTTGCAGAGGTGATTGGCATTGTGGGTAAGCACAGGACTGGAAAGTCTTACCTGCTGTCTCGGTTCTTTAATGAAGACCAAGGATTCAAAGTTGGACATGGAGTGGAAGGATGTACCAAAGGCATTTGGATGTGGTCCAGACCACACCCTTTCCACACAAATGCCTGTCTCCTGCTTCTGGATACTGAGGGATTGGATGACTGTGAAAATAGGCTCATAACTGATAAGACTATATTTTTACTGACAACACTGCTGTCCAGCAGTATAATCTTCAACATCAAAGGATGTATCGACAGAAGCGCTATTGAAGAAATTCTGTATCCTTGGGAAGAAAACATTTTAAACTATACAACAATATAAATTACTAAAAAAGAAATCTTGAGCTTTACATAATCCTCCAATTTCATGAGCAGATTTAGTTTTCAGTTTAAAGTGAATTCTGGGGTGAGCTGTGGTGATCTTTGTTTATGCTGATTTGTGTCACCCATGATGCCCAGTACTGTTACTGTACCAGCTGTGTGGAGTTGTCTAATTGGAGAATTAGTTAATATCATTGCTGGGTCACTTCACTTCACCCCTTTCAGTACTGAACCACAAGTACATATGTGCAGTCAGAGTGTTAATGAAGTCTGCTGTAAAATATTTTTTATAATCTTATGACAGCTTCTAATCATATTCTAATCATATGAAACTGAAACTGAAACAATCTAATTATCTAGAACTGCAAAAGTCCAATAAAAGCCAAAATAAAAGCCAAAATCAGATTTCTGGAGCATTTCAACAGGACATTACAGGAAAAAAAGGACAATGAAGACTTATATTGGAATTTAAAACAAATATCAAAATTATTGTTTCTGACTAACAAAGAGATTATAAATAAGAAAATATTATTATCCATGTTTAAACCAGGTGGTGCATTGGCACTGTGATTATCATTGCAGCCTTGCAGCACTGGGGCCCTTGGTGTAATTCCTGGGGTGCTCTCTGCATACTCTTTGCATGGGTTTCCTCCAGGTGCTTAACCAAGTGGTTTGGTAGAGTTGGCCCTGGTGTGAGTGTATGCCCTGTGATGGATTGATGTCCTGTCCAGGGTGTATCCTGCCTTTTGCACATTGATTCCTGGGTAGGATCCATCTCTCCTGGGACTCTGAAATGGACAAGTGCTTATTGTAAGTGATGCAGTGTTAAGAATTTTTCAAATAATAATAATAATTGCTTACACTTATATAGCGCTTTTCTGGACACTCCACTCAAAGCGCTTTACAGGTAATGGGGACTCCCCTCCACCACCACCAATGTGCAGCATCCACCTGGATGATGCGACGGCAGCCATAGTGCGCCAGACCGCTCACCACACATCAGCTATCAGTGGGGAGGAGAGCAGAGTAATGTAGCCAGTTCATAGATGGGGATTATTAGGAGGTCATGATTGGTAAAGGCCAATGGAGAAATTTGGCCAGGACACCGGGGTTACACCCCTACTCTTTTTGAGAAACGCCCTGGGATTTTTAATGACCACAGAGAGTCAGGACCTCGGTTTTACGTCTCATCCGAAGGACTGTTCAGTGATTTAAAAATATCAGCAATGTTAAACTCTATTTTTTAATCAAAGGCCATTATCAATGTGACGTCATAGATTTTTTTTTTTCCTGAAACCCAGTACAGCTGCCTCTTACAAGTTGTACATCAGATGTCTCTCGTCAGTGAGGAGAAAAATAAGTCACTTAAAGATTACCTTCCGAACTTGTTCTATATACTGATAAGAGATTTCCAGTTTGAAGAATTTGATCATGATAAGTTTAAGGACAAGTTTCTGAATGCCTTGGATAAAGAAACAAAGACAAAATATAAGGAAGTCTTTGACAAAACAGAAATTCATATTCTGCCACAACCAGCTCTTGGGAAAGCGCTCAAGTAAGTATACTTTTTATTTATATATAATAATATAATAAACTATTCAGGAATTGCCAAATACTTAAACATTTTGTTCTTGTTTTTGAAAGTTTGCTGTGCTTTATATAATTTCTCCTTTCCAGTGTGTGTACAGTATTTGAAAGGAAGGGTCAAATATCATCTGTACTCAACAGACTCTGCTTACTTCTGTCTGTAATTTCCTCTCAAACTCAAACCTTCTGTTTTTGTTGTCCCCTCACATCCTTGCTAATGTATTAGGATTTGTTTTGGTGAGGAAAAAACAAGTGAGACACAATCTATTCATAGATCATCTTTTCTTCCTTATTTGCTTTTCACCTCTGCTAAACAGTTTTGTTTTCTGTCACTTAGTCTTACCCCTGTACCCCTATTATTTTGATTTGCCTGACATCATAATATGATATTAATTATCACTCTAATTATTATAATAATTATAACATTCTACTGTTCCTAAAATCCTATTCTATCTTACCTGATGGATCCACATTTTAAGTAGTAAACTATAATTTATAAATTTAAGTAAACTATAATTTCTATTTACATTTCTTTATTATATGTAAGTTTGGTAATAAGAGCATGCTTACTTAAGTGTTTTTAACATATGTACTTGATTCTTCTTCAGAAAACTCCCGGAAATGAAAGATGAAGATTTAGACCATGACTTTCTAACATCACTCAACACCTTTGTGACCACTGTTCGTGATAAACAGTCTGCTCCCAAGGCAGTGAAAAGTCTCATCTGCACACCAGGAGGTAAAGCCTTCACAAGCAGCTCTGTTAAATGACAGTGGATATTCAGTTATGCGACTGTTGTCAATTACATCTCTTGATTTTCTTGTTCAAATTCTAAAAATGGAATGAGCTGACGTAAAAAAGCACTTTTTTTAGCACTTTGGCTTTACACTTTGGACAGTACACCTGGCTGAGGAACTGACAGTGCTGGTCGGAGATTAGTGTTGCCTCCTTACTGAAGGATGAGCCAGAGGAACCTGCTGCAAAGGATGTTGGGGTGGAGGGAGGGGTCTGTTACATTGGCACATTGAAAATGTCTCCATTTTCATCCTTTGTTTTAGCATATTTATGGGACAAATTAACCTATTTTATACTGGGAGGTAATAAAATAAAACACATGGTTTTGGTTCCCCAGAAGTATATAGTGTATTCAAGAGTGATCATTAAATGAGTAAACTAAGATGTCAATGCATAGAGAGACTTGGCTGAACCCATGTTCCCAGGCTATAGGGTGAGGAAACTGTAAGCCCAGTTCAGAGAAGAGTGGCTGAGGGGCTGGTGCAGAGGTGGAGACAGGGGGAGGAATGAATTCATGAGCAAGGAGGAGAAAACGTTTACGTTTACAGTATATACACTGATATAAACTGATGTCAGTGCTGGTATACATTAAATAAATAATAGTAAGGAAAAATTGTCACATTTTGTAGCAATAATGTTTTGTGATTGTATGTATGATTCTTCTTCTTATAATACTTTGAAGAAACTAGAATTTAAAATGCAGTCCTCATCAGAATTCAAAGAACGAATAATTACATTGCAGATTTCTAATTGCAGTTTCATTTTTATTCCTCAGTTTCTGGTGAAAGATGTGATATTTTTCCTGAAAATACATATTTGCTTTGTTACATTTTCATGCAGAATGTGTTTTTTTTAAACAGGGACAACCAATGAATTTTTACATCATTAATGTTTCAAATAATTCTGAATGTTATCACTGCAATTGTTGCAATACTAATGTGTTTCATTACTGTATATTGATAGTAATAATATGAAAAGTGTGTTAATGAAAGAATGTGTATTTTTTAATTAAGGAAATTACTTCAGGAATGCTCACAAATTAGAGCAGCTGAGGGAAAATCCATCTTTGTTTTTAATGTAAACTACATTAAAAACTAATTTTATTAATTTCTGAAAAATCAGTTAACCAAATGTAAAAACTCGTCTCAGCACTTATTTTACTGCTGAGAATATAAGAAATGAGATATAAGCAATCTTCTGGGAAGAAGTCAAAATGTAATCTCACCCCCTTCACCAGGTGGAAGAAGATTTCCCAGAGAGAAAGAAATGCTTCTGTAATATCAAAAAAGTCCATGTGGCCACTGACAGCAGCACCTGGAGGACACAAAGGTTCTCCAGTATTGGACTCATTCAGTGAAGAAAGGAAACTCAGCCCCTTGGTCTTTAATTTCCTTTGACATGTTGCCCCAACTTTATGTCTGGGAATGTCAATCAGATGTGTCTCTTAATGCCTCAAAGTGCAAATATGGATCTCACACAAAGCATGATAAATATTAATGTTTACTGCCCTGTAATATTATTAAATATTTTTAAAATCCAGGAAATATTACAAAGAACTTTTCATTATTTTATTAAGTGTTTGAGGCATTAAAAGCATTACAGGTGCTGTCAGTTCCAGTAATTACTGGTTGTATTTTTATGGTTTTTCAGTATAAATATACACATTTTGTTTGTTCTCATTTGCTTAATCTCAACATATCACCACCTGACATTACTCTTTTCCCCTCTGTGAAGCCTTTGTGGAGCTGGCTCGCTCCTACATCAACATGCTGAACAAACAAGACAATGTCTGTCTGACAGTAGCTGCTCTGGAAATGAATGAGGCCTGGATAAACAAAACATTTCTATTAGCAAAAGATAACATGGAAAATATTGTAACAGAGATGGAAGTTCACCTTCCACACAATGAAGATGCACTGTGCAAAGACTACAATGAAAAATGTGACAAAGTAATTGAGGAGTTCATGAAAAAACTGGAATATACCAGCGGCACGAATCAAAAGGAATTAAAGAAGAAGGAGTTACAGGTAAATCTAAAAAATAGTTTGTCATTAAATACTAAATACTAAATTAAAATATCAGTAGAGAATGAATACTGTACTTGATTTCATTGTTAAATAGTTCTAACTTGTTTACTTTGTTTATAAAAAGCATACACAATTGCTACATATAAATATCAATAAGGCTGAAATGCTAATATTTTCTGAAAACCTGAATATCTCCCATCTTCCTAAATAATTTTTTAATCTAGTGAAAATAATTACACTGTTTATTGAAGAGCAATGAAAGTATAAGTGTCTAGGTTTTACATTAATAGCTACTTCATTGCATACATGAATATTAATTAGTCAGCAGATAGGTGTGTTATATGTTCTTTGGGATAGCAAAATACTGAGCTCAAAGCACAGATGACCGATGTTAACGAGTTCCTTAGAAATCTGTATAAAAAGCCAAAATACATGGGTTTTTTTGATGCAAGAATGGTGAAGGTTTGCCCTGCTTGAGTAAAACAAATTGCCTGGTTAACAGCAAGACTCATTCATGCCATCAGTAGTCCAGGAAAAAAAAACCAGACAACCACAGACGTATTTACTGATCTTTAGGAAGTGATGTAATAGAGAATTAGAGTACCAGAGGTTAAAATCAACTGTGTCACATTAAGGAACAGCAATGCATTGCAACACATTCACTAATATTTCCCAAGTAACATTCGCCTCCTAAATTAATTTTCATCATGCCATGCTGTGTGTTGTATCACATTTCGCAAAAGTTTTTCAAATTGATTTATCATTAACAGAAAAAGAATACATAGATGCACAAGTTTGATAATAAAATAAAGGGAAAAGTGACATTATGGTTTTGTATGCCTTAGTAGATATGGTCTAGTGCAGAAAAAGGAAAGAACAAAGTGTATATCTTCATTGAAGCAGCAAACATATTGTTAATTGAAACTTTAGGAAAAGCACTTTAGGAAACCTGTAATTATTGTTTATATTCCCTTTTCTTTGCTTATTAAAACATGAATTTCCATCAAATTTTACCATTCCACTTAGAAACTGAAAGACCAATGGCTGAATGAACTTTGTAAAAAGAATTGCATGAAAAGATTTACGAATCTAAAGGATAAATACACTAGAGGTCTTCAGAATCACAAAGACAAAGAAATATTTAATGAAACAATGAAGAGCATAAAGAAGATCAGAGAAGAATACTTCAGGTTTCACAGTAAGTTAAATTGTCGGCTCAATTTAATTGAAAACAATACTTTTAAAGTTGTTTTATCAATTGTTACAGTTTACGTCTGTTTTTTTAAGAACATTTCAGTACACAAAGAATGAGCTCCCATGGTGCTCTTAGTTTTTGGCCTGACGTGCTTTGTGCACTTGAGTGTTTAAACTCAGTGTTTAAACTTGTTTCCACAAGGCTGTACCTTTAAACTGTTGCTTGGTATGACTGCGGACCAGCAATTGACTTTAAGTTGTCTTGTGTCTTCCACAAGCGCAGCAGAAATTTAATTCTCTGCTCAAGGATCGTGGTATATTTATATGATACAGTATACAGTATATACAGAAGCAGCCATTCAAGGTTCACAGTACAAACCCGTACAGCACGCAACTAACCACAAGCCACCTCGGCATATGCCACGGTACGTGATTGGCTGTCCAAAAATACCGACAGGGGCACTCGTGGTGCATTGGTCAGTAGTGAAAAGATTTAATCATTTAATCTGTTTACTGTGCACATTTTAATCTGCTTAGTATTGAATATTTATGTGGAATTTTACCACTAAAGGGAAATTTTAGTAGCTGAGCATAAAAAGAAAAGGAACATAACGCATCTGAAGGTCATAAACGATATTAATTTAGGAACATAAACATATTACTGTATGTAAACTGTACTGTATATGGCTGGTCTTGGTATTTTAAAGAAAAAATACACACCAGTATTCCATTTCTCCCTAAACATTTTAAGCATCAAAGTCTTACAGTACATGTGGTTATTTTGAAATGTTTTTACTTGCTCCTTCTGACCATATTACTGTACATTTATATACTTCGTGAAAAATTGATATTTTTAACCTTTGCTAATACGCTCGTTATCGGATAAACAAAAGCATACTTTTAGAATTGGATAAATAGGGAATATAAAATGGATTTGTGTATCTAAATAAATTAATAACGGTATAGCTATAGTTCTATATTGATATGTGTATTGCTGTTTCAGTGCATGTCTTATGATTTGCCTTGGCGGCATGACAGCTTAAGTGACTGATGTGTAAGCATGAGGTTGGATGTTTCAATCCAGCAATCTCTGTGAGTTTTCTTTTAACAAATAAACATTTCTTTGAAAAACTAAAATAGCAAATATTATGGACACTACAGTATATTGACATTTTTTATATTGCTAAATATCACATGTTCGTACCGTATGTACAAAGTGGTACCACAGGTTGTAGGGCGTAAATCCACATGAGCCCGAAAGCCCTACATTAACGTTGTGCATTCGCCTGGCGCTGCGCGGTTTACATCTCTCTCTGCAGGAGTGCTGGCTGTGCCGAATTAAACCGGTTTCACTGTTTTTTTCAAAGTAGGATAGGATGAGTCTTCCAGCAAAAGACACTCCACCTTCCCACACGGACACATGTTTTCTTAGTAAAACAGGTTCACAGTGCGAAGCTGTGTCAGTCTTCTGTGTAAAGAAAATCGGTTTGAACACCATGGGGGCTGTTTTTAATAAGCTGCTGAGTAAAGAATAGGAATTTTCCTGCTGTCAGCAGTATTGTGTATATAGTTTTTTGTACAGGCTGTGAAAAGTTTCACAAAAAGAGGTCTTTAAAATTAGGCTGGTCAAATGATTATTTTAATTCTTAAAAAATAAATCAAAAACAAGATATAATGTTGTGTTCCTACTTAGACATTGCACGACTTTAAAAGCTTAAAAAACAGGTTTCGATAGTTATTAACCACTTTTAAAAAATGGGTGATTTTTCTTCCTCATGATCAGCTTAGAATCTCTTTTTATGCTGTAAGGTTTTTACTACTTAATTAAACGTTTAAAATACACGAATTTCATAAACACAACACACGTTTCGATTAAAAAAAATAATATTCTGTTATCTTCCTGGTATGTAGAACAGATCAGCAGGTTTTTTTTCCCGTATCAGAGGCTCTGAAAACAGTGTGCTGCCCACTGCACTGTGTCAGAGGGAGAGGTAGCATTGGAAAGGAGAAAGCGCAGAGCTCAATAATGCACAATGGCTGTGAAGCACCAATTGCATTCATAACTTAGTGTTTAAAATTAAACAACGTCAATAATTTTCTTTGACTTCTAAGTCCCTTTATTATCATCAAGCACAGGTTTCTTTTTTGATGCCATCGTTAGACAAAGCAGGAACTTATTGTACTTTCTAATGACATTACATGTGGAAAGATTACAGATTACAGATTTTAATCGTCTTTAATTTTGTTATACATTTTAGAAAAGTTTCATCTACGCATACACCACAAAACTATTTTCGATTGTATTTCTGAATGCTATGTATAAAAAAACTTTTGAATGGCTGCATCTGTATTACAGACATTTACAACAAAGACATATCATAAAACATTTACATATATTGTTAAGTTATTACTTTAAATATATACTTTAAATTACTGTAAATATATTACTTTATTTTATATAACACCTTTACAACTGGCATCTCAAAGTAATACAGGATTCTGGCTATCAAATTCTGAACATATTGGAGATTGCTAAGTGTGGAGTTAAATAACCTAGTGAACAGGATGTGCATCTATTAATTGTATTGAAAAAAGCCTTTCTTGATTTCTCTAGTTCCTAGTTTCTCTATGTTCCCTTTAAAATAAACGATTATCCCACAATGCTGTGTACTACATGGCCGGTAGGGAAACTAAAGGGAAATTTTAGTAGCTGAGCATAAAAAGAAGAGAAGCATAAAGCGTGTGATGGTCATAAACTATATTAATTTAGGAACTGCATCAGAGATATTTTTTTAACTGCACTACATTGGGGAGAATCAGTATAGCTTACATTTATATAGAATGTATAGAAATACATTTTTCCTGCATCAAAGTTTAACTCGTTCAGAGTGCCCTACATTACAGCCCCAGTGCTGCAAGGTAGCAATGCTAACCACTTCACCACCGTTAAAAATGGATGGATATCTTAGTTATCTTTCTAATTCACAGGTTTGCATGCATAATTTAATTTTGAGAGCCACTGAGACATCTGGTACTACTGTTGTATTTATGTATTTATAAAAAAACATACAAAAAGCACACTAACAACTGTGCCATCCTATTCCTTAGTTAATACATTTTATTTTTATAAACAGTTAACATTTTTAGCAAAATATTTTGAATTATATTTACCCTATTTTTTCTTTAATTTTGTATTTAACTTATTTTATGATAGAAAGATTTAATGTACATTTGAACAATAAAAATATGGTATTACAAGATGTGGAGAAAAGTGCAACAATTTATTACAGTGCTAAATTTAATATTATTGATTACTAATAGTTTATGCTAACACCTAACTTTCTTAAGTAGATGTATTAAAAACAGGTGGGTAGCTGCGTCAGCATGCATAGGCTGCAAAGGAACAAATAATAGGTTTATTCCATGCTGAAAAAAAGAAGAAAGAGAACACAACGTTTCGGCCGTGGAGCCTTCTTCAGGTCTTGAGTTTCCTTAACTCAGTATATCTTGTGGAGAAGGGGACACAGAATCTCAGTCTGGTTACCAAAAAAAAAATTGTTCAAATATTTAGTTGTTAGTTTACAGTTTTTCTTTCCTACTGATGGCAGAGCTGAAATCCGATGGAAGTAGATCCCAGACACAGTCTAATGTTTTAAGCAAGCCTTCCTTCAAGCCAATTGAAAAGCAGTTCAAAAGGCTTACACATTAAGCACTAATACCTTCAACACTGTGCTATGGTTTACCTGTTCTAGAGAATTACCTTTATCAGTTCATGTGATATGAATGTCATGAATGTGAACTCAACAATCTCTCCTTTCTGGTGTGAGATAATAGCAATTTATTTAGGTTCTAGGACTCACAGAATACAAAGAGATTTCACTTCTGACAGCTTAGTCTTTCCTGTTGTACATGCAAAGATGTTCTTTCTATCCAAGATCCAAAACTGTATGAGATGTATCCGATTTGTTTGACTTTTAGTGCTGTCCTAAAATTATACAATCATTATTTTCATTTGAACTAACCTTTCATTTTTTTAATAATCCTGTCCTGTTGTATATTGCATCGACAAAACACTGTGATTAATGAATACAAAGTTTTGCTATATTTTACTGGTGCTTGTACTGTATTACAGGGGTTGTCATGCATTAAGATTCCAAAACAAAAATAATTTAAAATTTCTGAAATTCTCACTGAACTTAATGAACATAAAAGGTATCAGTCATTCACTTGAGAACTACACATGTGTTTATAAAGACACATTTTCTAAAGATTGTGTACATCTTTAAACATTGATATTCACAGGCTAAGTTTTTTTTTTAACGTGCTTTATGCTGTTGGAGTAAAGCACTTAAAATGTTTTCATTTAGGGTCTGATGATATAAGCAAGACTGTGTTTTCTGAACTTGGCACCCTTCACCTGGACCCTTTGCTTAAAGACTCCTTGAAGGTAATTGTCATTAAATTAAAAACTTCTTATTGAATTGTTTGGTCCACCGGTTTACTGAAAGACCTGTTACAGAATAGTGGTACTATTGATACAGATGCAGCCATTCAAAATGCGCGGTACAAACCCGCGGTATGGTAATCTACCCACAAGCCACCGCAGGGCACCGCGGTAAGTGATTGGCTGGCCAAAATGACCGACAGGGGCATTCGTGGTGCATTGGTTGGTAGTGAAAAGATTTATTTCATTTAATGTCTTTACTGTGCACATTTTAATCCGCTTAGTTTTGAATATTTATATGTAATTTTACCACTAAAGGGAAATTTCAAATTAGCTGAGCATAAAAAGAAGAGGAGCATAACGCATCTGAAGGTCTAAAGGTTTAATCTAAATTAAATATTAATTTAGGAACATAAACATTACTGTATGTACGTAAACTGTACTGTGTATGGCTGGTCTTGGTAGTTTAAAGAAAAAATACACACCAGTCTTCCATTTCTCCCTAAACATTTTAAGCATGAAAGTTTTATGAAACGGTACCCAAATATGTGATTGCTGTATAGGATGAATTTTAATCTTAAAAAATTATTTAACACGAAAATTAAGCTGTTTACATCTTCCGCCTGAGAACAGTCACCCGTTGCTACCCAACGCAGAAACACAGCCACTAACTAGCAAAGAGAGGACATTAGCTAGCCAATATGATAAAAAAATAAATGATTATTTTGTTTATTTCTTTTGCACATTTATTTGAACATTTCCATCGATTGTACAAGCACTTGTAAACTGTCCAATCCCTAGTTCATCAGGCATTTTCTTTTATACTGCGGGCATTCTCCCGGTCTGGTGCCGGTCTGTGTCTTCTAGGATATAATGCCAGCGAACTCTTGTTTTTATGTCCACTATAACAGACAATCTCCTTTGCTTTTAACCGAGCGTCTAACCCCTCTGATTGGAGAAAAAAGACGTGCTGGTTTGCTATACATACTGTACCAGGAAGATGATTTCTTTCTATTCGAAACGTGTATTTTAAAAGTTTAAGAAGTAAAAACCTTACAGCGTACACAGATTTCTAAACTGATCAGGATCGTTATCTTTGTCTTATCCATAATGTTCACCACTCTGTCCAGCAAATTAATAATAAACTTTATTTTATATAGCATTTTAAACGAATAAGTAATTACATTGCTTATAAACCTAATCACTTTTTCTACATAAACACAGCGTACTTGCTCTCTGAAAATGCTTTTTCTTTTTATTTAGGCTCAGATTTCAACTATTATAAACTTTCTTGGAAAAATGTCTTTTATGTAAACCATGTTTGCTATTAATTCATTTAGGGCTAGAATATGTTCATTGTCTTCCAATCGAGTCGAGTTGACATTAAAAGCTTGCCACGCCCGGACTGTTACACCAACGCATTAGCATGTTAAAGCGATTTCATTGAGAAGCCTAGCTTTCTTAACTAGTAAGTACTGTACTTCCTTGGTTTTGGAGGGGGAGGTGTCTTTCGCTAGAAATCTCGCCCCCTTCTACTTTGAAAATACCTGTGAAACCGGTTTAATTCGTCACAGCCAGCCCTCCCGCAGAGAGAGGGGTTGTACTCGTTAATGTCTTAGCCGGAACACATCATTATATCTCATTTTGTATTTCTATAAAAAAATCGTTTGCCCAGCCTAACACTATTGTTGTTACTGTTTTTATCCTGTAAAGCGCTTTGAGGAGCACAGCTTTCTCACCACTTAGATTACTTGTTGATACCATCCTTACACAAAGCAGAAACTTCTTGTATTTTCCGATGACATACAAGTGGAAAGATTACAGATTTTAATCGGCTTTTTTCTGAACCAGGAAAAATCTGATCATGTTTCTCTATAACAATAAAAAACTTTATTTTACATATCATCTTTAAAAGTGGCATCTCAAAGCAATACAGTAGATGTAAACCACAGATTACAGAGTAAATACCCAGACAAACGCAAACGCGTTTTTAATAAAATTATTTTATTCATTCAGCAGAGAGAGCGTAAAACCTGGGCGTAACAGCTGTTCCTATTTCTGATCACTTGCTCTCTGGATAAACGTCTCACCTGTCCTGTTCTTTGTTTTCCTAATTTGCTGATTATGCCTTCTGCGATCCACTCCTGCCCTCACACCTAAAGAAGACTATATTAAATTTCTTTGCGCGGTCCATTGTGCAATTAACCCTTGTATGTGCTGTCCTTAAGGTGATATCACATAAAGGTGATATGTAAAATAATGTTTTTTATTATTGTTATAGAGAAACATGATCAGATTTTCCCCGGTTCAGAAAAAAAGATCTAAAGTATACTAGTTTGTCACTAGTATACTTTTAATACAGTCTTTGCTGTGCTCTTGGGGATCCTTGTGATATTTCGAGCTCTGGTTGAATGATAAGTGTCGCAGTTTAAATAATTTTCGTAGTTAGAAATTATGAAACGCTCTGTTAAAAGCAAGGAAGTTTTTATGTCCGTTGCAGTAAAAGAAAATGCCTGACAAAGTAGGGCTTGGACAGATTCCAAGTGCATTTTTGCAATTTACGTTGCATTGTCCATTGTGCTGCTGTAATACAGTTTAAATAATTTAAAGTCTAAACAGTATCAGCTTTATTTATGGGTTGCAATTTTAAAAAAGCCAAAAAACGCACTCAAAATGCAATTTAGAGCTTTCTGGCAAGAGGAGACACCCAAATTAATAATGTAACATGCCACTGTTTGTGCATGAACAAGGTTATACTGCTATTTCCTTAGATACGCGATTAAAAAAAAACATTTTTTAATCCCCGGCAGAACACATGCCATAAGAATCAGCGCTTTTATATATCGCCTTTAAAGGTGGCTTCTCAAAACGCCTTACAGGATAAAAACAGCAATAACAGCAACAACAACAATATTGTATTTCATTGCACTTTGAAAACCAAGTAATACCTTAACTATATGTGCAAACGTTTTATGATATGTCGCTGTTGTGAATGTCTGTGGAGTGTATCTTATTTGCCTGTCTGTCCTGGCTCTCTCGCTCGCCCTCCCCCCTCTCTCCCTCAATTCAATTCAATTCAAGGTGCTTTATTAGCATGACAGATGGATACAATCAGTGTTGGGTATTTACTTTGCTTTGAGATGCCACTTTTAAAGGTGATAAATAAAATCAAGGCTTTAATTTGCTTTAACTCCGCAAGTCTGAGTTCTCGTGTCTGTCCTATCCGAACTTGAAAGTATTACAATATGTATCTTTATAGCAGGTGGTGTACAGCTTTTTAGTATAGATTACACTTTTCTAAAATGTATTTAAAAAATAAAAACGATTACAATCTAATCTTTCCACGTTTGATCCCAAGATCCCAAGAAAAATAAATCTAAACGGGGAGAAAGCTATGCTGAAAGTTTATTAAGATACTTAGAAGACAAAGATATCAATTTATGTTGCATTTGTCTGATTGTGAATCAAAAAACACATATATTTAAACCCGCGTTTGCGATTTAAATCAAAACGCGATTTAAATCAATATAAATGTTTATATTGTAATGCCTAGGTGACTATTCATTGTTATTAAAATGACTTAAATTCGATCATGTTGTGATATTTAGAAATATACATTTGTTTGGTGCGAGTGAGGTTTTATTTAATCTCTGACGCAGGGAAACGTTTCATTTTTTCAAAGAAATGTTTGTTAAAGGAAATTCATGGCTCCCATGGGATTCAATCACAGACTGTGTGACATGGGAGTCAAGAACCTAATCCACTGCACCACCAGCAAGGTCACATGCAGAGTGCTGAAAAAGCACTACAGAAACATTATCAACAGACAATGTACAGCGTGCATTATTCTTGTGTTGCGGTACATGAATATAATTATATCGTTATTAATTTCTTTAGATACGCAATTCCATATAATATTCCCTTTTAATCAAATTCTAAAAGTATGCTTGTTGACTCCGGTATCACGTTAGTTAAAGACTTCGATGCTTAAAATGTTTAGGGAGAAATGGAATATTGGTTTGTATTTTTTCTTTAAAGTACCAAGACCAGCCATATACTGTATGTTTATGTTCCAAAATTAATATCGTTTATGGCCTTCACACGCGTTGCAGTATGCTCCTTTTCTTTTTATGCTCAGCTACTAAGATTTCCCTTCAGTGGTAAAATTCCATATAAATATTAAATACTAAAACGGACACCATAAAGACGTTTACTGTAAATCTTTCTACGACAGACCAACGGACCACGAGTGTCCCTGTTGGTCAACCAATCACGTACCGTGGTACCGCGCGTCATCGTGCGTCACAATGCGCGACGCCGTAGCCAATTACCTCTGGTACGTGTCTGTACCGCGCACTTTGAATGGCTGCATCTGTATGTTTTCTTTAAAGTACCGAGACCAGCCATATACTGTATGTTTAAGTTCCAAAATTAATATCATTTATGGCCTTCACACGCATTACAGTATGCTCCTATTCTTTTTATGCTCAGGCACTAAGATTTCCCTTCAATGGTAAAATTCCATATAAATATTCAATACTTAAACGGGCACAGTAAAGACATTAAATATACATATACATACTATATACAGTACAGTTTGCATATGGTAATATGTTTATGTTCCTAAATCAATCTCTTTTATGAGCATGTGAAAGGCATGGTGAATCGATTCTCAAAAATTACTGTACTTTGCATGATTGGAAACAAATGCGTGATTGCGAAATGCTGTGGTGTTACTTTTACAATACTTTGAATTTACACTTACAGCTTGTCCAAGGTCATTCATTATTAATACTATTAGTGATATCTTCGTTAAAGACTTTGATGGCGACAACTCAAACATGAGAGGTTGAGCTTTATTAGCTCAGGAAATTCCGGATACTATTATTTTGCTTGCGGTATTATAGGAGAATTTACGGTAACTCGCGGTAAACTGCGTAAAGCGCACCACAAAATAATGCGGTATTGCCCGCGCATTTTAAATGGCTGCATCTGTATATAAATCACAACGTCTTTCACTAGTACAAACTTATGTGCAAAAATTGCTTCGGAAAATAAGATGCATAACATAAAGCATTGGAGAAATGCAAGAACACATTAAGAAACAGTCTCATGACTTGAATGATCTCCTAATTTTGCAGTGCAGTGTTTTGTCACTGTCACTTATTAAGTAGACCACAGATTTTGCTTTTAATTATCTTGCAGTCTGTGGGAGAAATTGTTTTGAAATTGGAATTTACATGAGCTAGAGTTTACAGTTTTTCAGGGTTGAACCTAATTTACTCTCCAACTTTTTTGGAAAAAAGCTAAATATTTTAGAGGCCACAGCACACCATATTTATATATTAGTGTAATAAAAAAATGTATATGCTTTTGTATAATATGGTTTAGTCATAATAGATATAATAGGTCAACATTTAACTCACAAAGTAAAACAAATATCTGAATTTCACATTAATTAATCTGTGGAAGAATGTCAATACTTTTCTGAGGATGAATTAACAGACATAAACTGTTACACTAAGGAGAAATCAGCTGAATGGATCTACTATCACTATCTTACCATCATCACGGATTCACTGAATAATACTTTAGGTTCTTTGTCATTTTTTCCAAAACTGTAATTTATGATGTTTTAAATGAACACAACAGATCTGGTAATTGCATCTTAACGTAAAACATTTGAAAACACATAAATCTAAATCAGTATAAATATTTTATTTTTTTATTATGATAGCAGTTGGTACGCTATCAAAAAACTAAATAAACTGCATTTACCTTTTTAATCACAAATTGGAAAAAAAAATTAAACCTGAAGGCACATGAAATCTGGTAGATATGTTCTGGATGTGGGTAAATAACGCAATGAGAAACCTAAATATAGTCTGATCAAGAACCATTGATCACAGGACCATTTTCAGGGTCCTGTTTTGTGTGTCGAAGTACATGAGATATCAAAATGGTACGAATAAGATACAATGTTTTATTATGTAGTAATATTCTGTAAATGTATACTAATTGTATAATATATAATATCTAAAATAATTCTGATTCTTCTAGAGGTTGTATACAACTGTGTTCCTTTATGTTTAGTACAATGCATTGTTTTTTTTTCTAATTTCTGTGTCTTTCAACAGAAATTCACATATTACACAGTCCTTCTGTACCACAAAAAGAAGATAGAAATTGACAACTTTGTGGGATCTATGAAAACCCTGGCAGAGGGCATTGAAAAAACCCACAAGGGCACTGCAGTAGGCAGCATTGTGGGAGCTGGTGTTGGAATTGCAGGATCAGCTGCTACTATTGGTGGGATACTACTTGCTCCTTTTACTGCTGGTGCCTCTTTAGCACTTACAGTTGGAGGGGTTGTTGCAGGAGTAAGCGGTGGTGCCACTGTCCTAACCTCAGATATCACTAAGTACTTTGTTACCAAGAACAAGACAGATGATGCTAAAAAAATTCAGGAAGAAATACAGAAACACATGAGGGAGCTCCAAAACATAATTGAATATGTTGGCCAAATGATGAAAGTATTTAGAGAAGATCATGCTTCTTACATTGAAAATATGGCAAATAATATGCTGTGCCAGTGCTTCCAGGCTGTGAACTTACTTGGGCCTTTAGATGACATTATAGCTGCGGGGGCCAGCGTTGCAGGCCGCGTTGTCAGAGTGGCTGGTGGAATTCTTGCCGCAGCCACCATGATTTTTGATATAATAATCATTAAAAATAAAGCAAAGGAATTCAAAGATGGTTCTGAAATTGCTAAACAAATAAATCATTTGATAACAGATGTTGAAAAGGATCTCAATCGAATTGATGAGCACATACAAAAGTTTCAAAAACTAACTAGTACAATTTGCTGTGATAATTTTGAAGATCTTGCTTGACCTATCAAAAACAATGATTAAAAGAAATTACAAAAGGAGTAAGAGATCAACCGCACAAATTAAGAAAAAAAAACACAAATCGAAAAGTACAGGAAATAATGCAGTAGAACTTCAAAATACTGTAGTATCCACAGCATTCGTCCACCCAAATTCCATGTAGAAGTAAAACAATCTTAAAGCATATTTGGTTCACAGTAAGATTCAGTTTCTAAAAGACACTTTGTCATGAAAGATGTCAATATCCACCAATGCAAATACGTTAATCGATGCACAGCACTCATCATGTTCTATTCACTGAACCTTTATGAATACTGTAAATAAATGAGTTAGTTATTGCATTGAATGTATCAAATGCTACTAAATTGGAAAACAACACAATGCATTCAATTCAATGACTGTAAAATAAATGCAAATCATTCAAATTAATACTACAGCATTTCCAGAAATTTCAAAAGTGATAATCAGACAAGCGAAGACATCAAAAGAAGAGACACGGTGTACGATACAAATGCTACAAAAGAAAGAAATGAGACTCTGGAAACTGTGTGAATGGATAATCTATTGTGAATCATGATGACACCATGCACTGAACCTTTAAACAACACTGCACTGTAGTCAGAAGGCTGCCTACACATCTGAAAGAGGACTTGCTATTACACAAAAAATTGAAGTCATTTAAGTCTGATAAAATCTTAATACAAATTGAAATTAATATTTAATATTCTCCTCTGTAATGACATTCAGAAATACTTCAGTCATGTATTTTGGATACATACTACCTGAACACAAGTTTAAAATTGTGTATTGAATATTGTTCCATTTCTGTTTAACCTAATTCAGATGTCTGTGAATAGAACATGCTTTATTTTGTAGCTTAGACAGATCGCTGTGACTGAATGTATACTGTTTTCCTCTGTAACATGTTTAATGTGTTTTTTAATAAGATATAAATGTGGGAGGTGGGAATGTAAACCAAGATACCCAGCCATGTTGTTAAAGTGGATTCATTGGCTATTTTCAGGAAACAGCTGGATGGAATCCTCAGATTATCTGTTTTTGATTATTGTTTGATGTTGTTAAATAAAGAACTATCTTTGAAATTAATAACAAAAGTATATGTGCTTTTTGCTGAATAGTTAATTCACTCGTACAACATTAAATACAGTGCTCAAGCTGATTTTGACATTTCATCAAATACAACTAGAATGGGGTTTTGTTTATTATTTTAATTATAATTTTGCCATTGAGACATATTTTAAAAAAGGCATCTTCCTCTCTTACTGTCTCTTCTTGTAAAAAAAAAACACTTTCTCCTATATAATAACTTCCATTTTGTCTCAATCTTATTCTAGTGTATTTCAAATCACCTTTTATAGATTTATAGAAATGTACTCATTTTTCATCAACAGAGGATACCCCAGCAGTGTGATTGACAGGGCCCTTGCCCGAGCCAAAAACACCCTTTGGACCATCAACCCGATCAGGAACTCCCGCCATAACAACCGCATTCCTTTGGTGCTTCCTTACCACCCTAACACACTTCCTATCCCCAGGACCATTAACCACAACTTTTCCATCCTACAGGATGATCCCTCCATTGGGGCCCTCTTTTCTGATCGACCTATCATCTCATATCGCCGACCACCTAATCTGCGTAACCTCCTTGTTCACAGCTCCCTTGACCGCCCTCAGCAACCATCCACACCAGGCACTTTCCCTTGCAACAGAGCTCGCTGTATCACCTGCAAGTACACAGCCACCACCACACTCATTCAAGGCCCCTCAGGACAATTCCGGATCACCCAGACAGCATCTTGTACCTCCAACAACCTTATTTACTGTATCTCTTGCAGTAAATGCCCAGCCATCTACATTGGGGAAACAGGAAGGAGACTCGGAGACCGCTTCAGAGAACACGTCAGGGCTGTGAAGATTAAAGATCTCTCCAAGCCCATTGTTTCTCATTTCACCTCTGATGGCCACGACCACTCTAATTTCTCCGTCTGTGTTCTCAAAGACGGTTTTCCGAACTCATACATCAGAAAGACCACCGAAACTAAAATTATTCTGCAGCTAGGATCACACATTCTCCCTTCCCTTAACGACAGATTACTGTTCTTTTAAATTTTCTCCATTCATTGGAAGTTTCATTTCACACCTCTCTGCACCCATTCTGACTTCACACCTCTTGATTGGCCTCTCTTTCTGTCCCCTGCTCCCGCCTCTCACTCCTCCTCCCTCTCAACCTTTGTTCTCCCGCTACTTTACCTTTGCCTACTGCCCTGTCTCTCTCACACCTGAAGAAGGCTCCACGGCCGAAACGTTGTGTTCTCTTTCTTCTTTTTTCCAGCATGGAATAAACCTATTACTTGTTCCTTTGCAGCCTACGCATGCTGACGCAGCTACCCACCTGAACTATTATAACATATTCAATGTTAAATTATATTAATAATGGAATAAAAATGTGAATAAGGAAACGTGAATACTGTCAACTGTTCAACCAGTTTAATTCAAAACATTTTATTCAGTGGGGCAATTTAACAGACGCCTCAAGTCTTAACACGAAATCATATAGATTGTAATTAAAATCGAGAATAACAAAGCGGTACCTGGTTGCATTTTTAGAAACCTTAGTTTGAATAAACCGGATCCCAGGTGCAAGTGACTTCATAACGTGAGAAGGCATTATGCTATATTTTTTATGCATCAGTTGAAGCCTTCTGAAGTCTCTAAAAAACATAAAAATGTAACATAATATCGTGTGGCATGATGGGCAACTGATTCTTTTAATTTTAAAGAAAATCAAAAATAAGAAAAAACGTGTCTGCCTAAAACAGACACTGCATGATTTTAAAATCTAAATAGCTAAAAACACTTAATCCAAAAATGGGTGATTTTCCTTGTGATCAGATTAGAATCTTTGTGTAAGATGCAATTTTTTAAATTTTTGAATTAAACATTTTAAACACATTTCATACAGATACAGTACAATCACATTCTCATTTCTTCCCATGGTATGAAGCAACTTAGCAGGTAAGGAACAAGTAATAGGTTTATTCCATGCTGAAAAAAAGAAGAAAGAGAACACAACGTTTCGGCTGTGGAGCCTTCTTCAGGTGTGAGAGAGACAGGGCAGTAGGCAAAGGTAAAGTAGCGGGAGAACAAAGGTTGGGAGAGAGGAGGAGTGAGAGGCGGGAGCAGGGGACAGAAAGAGAGGCCAATCAAGAGGTGTGAAGTCAGAATGGGTGCAGAGAGGTGTGAAATGAAACTTCCAATGAATGGAGAAAATTTAAAAGAACAGTAATCTGTCGTTAAGGGAAGGGAGAATGTGTGATCCTAACTGCAGAATAATTTTAGTTTCGGTGGTCTTTCTGATGTATGAGTTCGGAAAACCGTCTTTGAGAACACAGACGGAGAGATTAGTGTGGTCGTGGCCGTCAGAGGTGAAATGAGAAACAATGGGCTTGGAGAGATCTTTAATCTTCACAGCCCTGACGTGTTCTCTGAAGCGGTTCAGAGATCATTTCACACCTCTCTGCACCCATTCTGACTTCACACCTCTTGATTGGCCTCTCTTTCTGTCCCCTGCTCCCGCCTCTCACTCCTCCTCTCTCCCAACCTTTGTTCTCCCGCTACTTTACCTTTGCCTACTGCCCTGTCTCTCTCACACCTGAAGAAGGCTCCACGGCCGAAACGTTGTGTTCTCTTTCTTCTTTTTTTCAGCATGGAATAAACCTATTACTTGTTCCTTTGCAGCCTACGCATGCTGACGCAGCTACCCACCTAACTTAGCAGGTAGCTGAGAAAATAGTGCACCCACTGAGCTCAGTCAGAGCAGAGGTGGTGCTGTAAGAAGACTGTTCTGCAGCTTGCAGTGTTTATGGCACTGAGTGTGTCTGCCTTTAAAACATAGAAAAGGAATGTCAATCATTTAGTTTAACTTGAAATCTTTTAATTGTCATTAAACAGCTTTCTTACCAGTTAGTTTTATATTTGAAACCATCGTTAAACAAAACATTGTTGTACTTTCTAATGACATTACACATGGAAAGATGATACAGTTTAATCATTTTTATTTTTTTAAATACATTTTAGAAGAGTTTAATCTATACGAATATCACAGACTATTTTGGATTGTATTTCTGAATGTTAAGTCACAGTTCAATATTTTATATACATCTAAAAGTCAGGCATCAGGTGCATAACTATTAGTAATCAATAATTAGTATTAAAATTCTCACTGTGACAAATTGTTACACTTCCGCATCTTGTAAAAACATTAATTTGCAAAACTGTGTTCAAATATACATTAAATCCGACTATAAAAATAAGTAAACTATATTAACTTATAAAATAAAAAAGAAGGTAAAATATAATATAAAATTAAACCAGGGTTAATTTTTTTCTGTCTCTTGCTACTCTCTCTCACCCACTATGATTCAGACACAGAATGGTTAAAAATGGGAACAGGTCAGGCAGGCAGAGGGAAGGGGGAGGGGGGAGAAGGGAGGCGTCTTCCCACCTTTATGACTAAACTGCCAAAGAGAAAAGGCTTGAGAGACATACAGAGCCGAAAAAGTTTGGTGCCGTGTTCTTTGCTTTGGAAGAATTTTCACCTTGAATATTTGCCCACCAGCTGACACACCAGCTGACACACAGAACCAAACTGAATACAAAATGTACTTGCAAGAATAACGATTACAAACATTAAAAAAACATTGCTTTACACTGTTATACTGTACAGTGTAATAAAACAGTTTATGGTCACTACACTGTGAGTAATGCTGTTCACTAAACCTCTTTCCCACAATTTCACAGGGCAAGGTCACATAGCTCATTCAAAACTGGATATAATTTTGTCTTGCAAAAATTGTGATATTTGTCAACATATTTACTAAAACTCTCCATCACAGCAATCTCACTGTGTTAGTCTCACTGTACGCCCCAGTGCTCACTCAATGTTCACACTCCCAGTAAAATAAAAAAAACGTTTTCCACATTATCACCTCGCACCAGGGGGGAAGGAAAAGTGCCCGCTGTCATTTTTTTTCACTGACAGACGAAGTTGATTAAAAATCATTCAAAAGGGAGTGGTGTGTTAACACAAACTCTGCTTAACAGAGCCGCTTGTAAGAGAAAGGTGACTTTCTTCTAAACTAAATAAAGCTACAGTACAGACAGATTTTAAATTCTTCAAGCAAAATTAGCTGTTCGTCAAAATCTGCTATTTTGCAAGCAGTACACGACTTCTCAAAAGGTACCTTTTGTCTCTCGTGCAAACTCAACACAGATATATTTTTTATAATTCTAAAATTTGAATGGTATGCCTCAGGGACTCATTTTAGTATTGTAGCAAATACGGTTTGCGCAGGAAAAACAAAATACCTTCCCCCCCTCCCAGATGGATCTCGCCTCCTGCTGTTCCAAAGCTGTATGGTTTCAAAGTATGTGTGAAATATCTCGTCTTACTCCAGTTATTAATCCGATCTATTTTTACTAATCCGGCTATGGAAAAAATATGGCCAAAAGGATCGCTGCAAAGGTTAAATTCCAAGCTGAAAAGACAAGACTCAACATGTTGTCTCTAACTCTTCAGTTTACAGTTCATCGATGGTCGTTCATTATTAATATTGTAACAAACGACAGGCATACAAATGGTACAAGCCGGTTGCAGCCACTAGTACTGAAGGATGTTTTCTGTAGCTCAGCTGAAAAAACCTTCTGTTAAG
Source organism: Lepisosteus platostomus (assembly GCF_059453375.1). NCBI lineage: Eukaryota > Metazoa > Chordata > Actinopteri > Semionotiformes > Lepisosteidae > Lepisosteus > Lepisosteus platostomus. The sequence goes on along the minus strand of NC_142615.1, from coordinate 11,369,416 downwards.
CAACACAGGAGACCTGGGTTTGAGCCCATGTGTTGAAGGGTGAACTGGGGCAGGAGCACTGAAGGCACAAGCCCAAGAATCTGAATTTGTTATAATGTTATTAATAATATATTCTGTATTGCATTTAAATTGGAATGTTTTTAGAAATATATATAACCTTTGTCCCTCCTTTAACTTAAAGAATTGCATGAAGAAATCCTAAATCACAAAACCATAACTTTTAATAATTAATCCAGATACACACACTCACACCAACATCATGCTATAATAGTGGACTATTTTTATATATTCGGCTATGTAAGAAACAAAGTAATTCTCTGATCGCACTTTGAACCGTCTGGGTGCAGCTCACTACATTACCAACTACAAGGACAATATAATTTTTTTTTTAAAAGAAACGAATGTCAAACTGTTTCCTAAATGTCCACTTGTAATACTTTAGCTGCTTAGTTATACTATTCCATATTAATATAACAATCAAGTAATCAAGTGATGTTAAATCACTACAACATTTATCTTTTTACAATAACAAAAACTGGTGTTCTTACTACGTATTCTTAGAAAAGGATAAAACGTTATAGCTTTTTATGAAGTACAGAATATAAGATTAATAATGTTAGAACAAACACATTAAAACCAGAACCCATGTAAGTTACCAAGTTAAAGACTTTGATGCTGATACGTCCCAGTGTGTTTTTGTTATGTTCCACACTGCTGACCTTTGATTGTTCTCCCTCCCGCATTGGCCCACCATTACACCACTGTTTCAGTATGATGTCATCATCAATCAGCTTCTCAGCCAATCAGAGTGCATCTTATTCAGTATAAAACATGGTGGCTTTCAGAAGGAAGAGGCCTTTCGTTTGACTTCAATTCCGCTTGGCTTTGGTTATCGCTTCACTTTTGATTTTGCTTTGGCTTTGTTGGTTTCTGTTTGTTTCTTTGTACTTTTGTTTGTTTGTGTGTATATCCTTGTTTTGCCATTACCTTGCCCTAAGGTGTTATATGTTCACCTTTTGTGTTCCTTTGTACCCTGTTCCTGTTGATTACTCTCGTTTTCCCTTATTTGTATTCCTAGTTCACTCATGTTTTTGTGTGAGCTTTTGTGTATAAGGTTAGTTTAGGTTGTTGAGTAAATTCTACAAACTTAGTTGATTTTGTATTAGTAACACTAGTTTAGTACGGGTGAGTTCTGTTTGTCTTGTATGGTTTTGGGCAGACAGTGGAGGTTAACTAGGGTGTTGAAGATGCCGAAGACCGTGTGTTTTGGGTTTTCTTTTGTAGTCAGGTTAGCTTTCCCTCACTTTCCTAGCCAGCTCCATTTTGTTTGTTATTTTCTCTTCTTTGGCACCACTCTAGTTCCTGACCCCTATGTGTTATTGTCTTATTTCATACCAGTCACTTATTCAACTTAAAATCATCACTTTTTTACCGACCCTTAATATCACGCTTCCTAGTCCCTCACCAGAACCGACCTGCTTCCAAAAATTATCCTAAATGTTACACCCCTTTACCCCTAGACATTTGAGGTTGTAACAGATGCATAAAATATTCATGCATAATTAAAATATTTCTGATGAAGGTGGAGGGTTGTGTACTTTTGTCCTACTTAGCAATCTTGCTTTAATAAAATATTCAGACTTTTAAATGTATAATGATTAACATGCTGTAATACACAGTTTAAAATTATTAAAACTCTAAAGAGTATACAACTCATTAATTGGAAAAAGATTTTCCCTAAGCACTAACTGGGATTCGAAAGAGGGTGTTTTCTTGCAACAGACCAAATGCTATACATGAGAAGTTAATAGTGCCTCAGCCTCTTACCTCAGCCCCAACCTGCAGGTGTCCTATTAAATATTTTGTCACTCCTATCTCCTGCCATCCAATATAGCTCAGTGGCAGCTCCAACTGTTCAATCCCTACCTTCTACTTCATCTATCCCATCATTCCCTCCCGCACCACCTGCTGGTCATGCTCCTGCTTCCATCTCTCTTGCCTCATTCCCCCTTAACAGAGATTTTTTTTTTCTCCGAACAGCTTTTCCTCTTTCAGCTCCTCCTAACACACTGGTGTTTCGTCCTCCTTCCATTCCTCTCTTACTCCAGCAGCAAATTTTAAAAGAAATTTGGGAACCAGATGCATACTTGAAACCTTGTACAATACCTCGTTATTCAGAACTCTCATTCTTCTCAATCATCCTTTCCATCACTATCTCCAGCTGGCACTGGGCCATCCTGTCCTGTCAGGGATTGCTCCTCACACTCTCGGCTCTTACTGGACTGCCTGGAAAAGTTTCCAATCCTTCCACCTCTAAACAAACAAAGTTTCTATCTTTTGATATTCTCACACTTTTATCTGCCATTATAGAAACTTGCTCAAAATGCAGGTATCCACTACTAAGGCATACCTCCATCCAGTTCTTCCACAAACTCCTTTTTGGCATGACTTGTCCATCTCTTATTCACCCTCAAATCACTCTCTTTCTAAAATGCTTCCAACGATCCGAGAAACCCCTTCCAAATCAATGCACACCATTTACCTAAGACATCCTGGCATCCTGCATTTATGTTCTCAGATCTGATTATCGCACACCCTGGGTTGACAGCACACTCGAATCTTTACTTATGCTAGCATTCTTCGGCTTCCTGAGATGCTCTGAATTTACTGCTACTTCTGCATCCTTTGATCCTTCTTCCAAGCCTTGTTTATCCAAGATCAATAACTTATCTCCCAATACGTTAACCTTCTATCTCAAGAAAAGCAAAACTGATCAGTTAGGGTCTAGCACCCTTACATATTATTTCAAAATCCATTCTTACATCAGCCCATATGAGTCTCTATCCCATTATGTGCAACTTCACACCAGAGCTTTGCCTACTGATCCTCTGTTTGTGAATGAGAAGGGACCCGTGGCTGGTTTCTCCATCACAATGTACACCTGCTGGATTTCCTGATTAATTCTCTGGCTTCAGGGCCTCTTCCTCAGCTGCTTGACAAGGCATCCCAGAGTATCTTATCAAACAACTCGGCCGCTGGTCCTCAGAAGGTTATCATGCATATATTAAAACCAATCCTGATATCCTCAAACAAGCATTTTCTCTCCTCAGATGAACTTAGGTCAATGTCCATTGTTTTTTCTGCACTGCTGGTTGGGGTCCCACTTGGTTCATTTATGGGAGGTTGGCCCTCAGCTAAGAGTCTTCACATCTCAATAAACAATTCTACTTTCTCTCAATCTTTGGCTGCTGTCATTCCTTGTGAATTGTTTTAGGGATCTCACCCAGCCATTTGTTTAGTCTAGATGCCTCCTGTGAGCTGTCTTTTTTATTGTCTCACCCAGGTCTTCTCTCCAAGACAAGAGGTGTCGGGTCTGTGCTGACTGGAGGTTGGTATTGACTGGCCAGTGTCTCTATGAGTCTCTATGAGTGTGGGCACACTAAGGGTTCCAAGCTACCTTAACATTGCTACTGTAGATGCTGTAATCAGCTACAAAAGCTAAATTTTACTGCATTTAGTGGTCACCATCTCTTATATGCTGGCCGGACAAGAGACCTCCTACTGACACAGACACAGACAGAGCAGTCCAAGACACTCCAGGTTGGATTGAACTGTCATCTTTGGAAGATGTGGTAACAGGAAACAAAACAGATCATAGAACACATTGAGGGACTGTTTGTACTGCTTAGCTGTTGACACTGACTGACTCTCCCAGATATCGAGAAGAGAGCACTGGCTTCTGTCTAGAAAGCAGATCAATTCATTTTAACTAGTCAGTCAGATCTAATGAGCTTTACTGCCCTTAACAAAATTGGACACTTTTCATCTCACTTCCTCCAGCTCCCCCCTGGAGCAATAACCCATATTAGTGTTCATGACCTTCAGGCCCCTCTGGTTCCCAGTAGAACCAGGAGATGGGGGGATTGTGTTTCTGTACATTGTCTGCTGTTGTAAAACAAGTTATCGCTTGGGTTTAAAGACCCTCCCTCAAATCTGGTGTGGCTCCTATATTTACCCCTTATTCTCAGGACTGACCCTGTAGCTCAGCTGGGTTCTTAAAAGCTCAATCAATAGTCTTCTAGATCAGCTAAACTGCAGGAGGCTGGATTTCACACTGGGGTATAACAGACCCTGGTGTGAGAGTGAAACGAGGGAGGGGAAGGGATGTGCTCCTGCAGAGCTCTAGCCCTCCTGACCTACCGTCTTTCCTCTCCCAGTTACTCTTACCACAGTTTATAAACTCCAGCAGTGCTCTACTTGCTCTTGTTCAAATTCCATTTTAGTATTTAAACAAAATGGTTGGTTAGGTGTATTCTTGATACACCACAAGGGGGAGCTCTTCCTTCAACTCACTTAGCCACTGACGGAGACTCGTAAACTCATAAACCTTTACAGAGATTACGTGACGGAAGTCAGTAATGAGCTCAGTCAGACCCACTTTAATACTTTCACGCCAACACCCCTTAACCGCAATTCACATTAACCACATTTGACATGCTTCCATTAATCATTATTCTACTTCCTATACCCTTATATAATAACCTTACCCAAGTGAGGAACCTGGTTGAAAGCCCTATTTTTTGTAGTACTCTAAACATATACTCATAAGAGATACGATCGTAAGCTTTCTCAAAATCCAAGTTGAGGACAGCTAATCTAATATTCCTCTCTCTCACATAACCTATGGTATCTCTAATCAGTATCAGGCTGTCCGTGATCCTCCTCCCTGCCACACCACAAGCTTGATCTGGATGAATGACTTCCCCCCCAGGACAGATTTTAGTCAAAGCGTTAAACACTTGGAGAGCAGTTTAAGATCACAATTCAATAAAGTTATCGGTCGCCAATTTGCCAGGTCTGTGCGATCATTCTTTTTGAATAGTTAAATCACAACTCCCTCTTAAAGCTGTCCTGTATTTCTTCTAAAACCTCAAATTCTTTAAAAATCGTTAAAAGATCTAATGCTAAAATGTCCCAAAAGGCCCTGTAAAACTCAATGGGTAGACCATCCAACCCTGGAGTCTTGCCCATTTTGAAGGTCTTCAAACTTTCCATTAACTCCTCTACAGAAAGGCCTTTTGATAAAACAGTATAATCTTTTACACTCTTTGGAATCACTTTCACAAATTTTTCTAACAAATCCTTAGACACTTGTTTCTTGCCAAACAACTCCCCATAGAAATCCTCAGCTACAGAAGCTACGTCTTCCGTAGAAGTTTGCTAAACCCCCTCTCGTCCCTTCAATGCTGACATTAGTCCCCTCCCTGCAACCCTTTTCTTGAAAAAGAATCTTGTACATTTTTCACCTTCTTCAAGCTCTTTCACTTTGCTTTGAAACATGTTTTAAATATTTTCTCTAGAGATTTAAAAGCTAATTCTTTAGTTATTTAATTTCCTCACTGAAGTCCCACCACTCTTGCAATAACTTAACATACCTCTGTAATCTATTTTGTAATCCCTTTTCAACCCTTCGTATCCTAGCCTGTTTTCTCCTCCCCATCTCTATGAAGAATGTTTTTGTACGCTCCTTCACCTCCTCCCACCACTGTGCTCTTGTGCCAAACAGGTCGTACAAAGACTGCCATTCCTTATACAGTGCCTTGCGAAAGTATTCGGCCTCCTTGAACTTTTCAACCTTTTGCCACATTTCAGGCTTCAAACATAAAGATATAAATTTTTTATTTTATGTGAAGAATCACCAACAAGTGGGACACAATTGTGAAGTGGAACGAAATCTATTGGATTTTTTAAACTTTTTTAACTAATAAAAAAATGAAAAGTGGGGCGTGCAAAATTATTCGGCCCCCTTGCGTTAATACTTTGTAGAGCCACCTTTTGCTCCGATTACAGCTGCAAGTCGCTTGGGGTATGCCTCTATCAGTTTTGCACATCGAGAGACTGAAATTCTTGCCCATTCTTCCTTGCAAAACAGCTCGAGCTCAGTGAGGTTGGATGGAGAGCGTTTGTGAACAGCAGTTTTCAGCTCTTTCCACAGATTCTCGATTGGATTCAGGTCTGGACTTTGACTTGGCCATTCAAACACCTGGATACGTTTATTTGTGAACCGTTCCTTTGTAGATTTTGCTGTATGTTTGGGATCATTGTCTTGTTGGAAGATAAATCTCCGTCCCAGTTTCAGGTCTTTTGCAGACTCCAACAGGTTTTCATCCAGAATGGTCCTGTATTTGGCTGCATCCATCTTCCCCTCAATTTTAACCATCTTCCCTGTCCCTGCTGAAGAAAAGCAGGCCCAAACCATGATGCTGCCACCACCATGTTTGACAGTGGGGATGGTGTGTTGAGGGTGATGAGCTGTGTTGCTTTTACGCCAAACATATCGTTTTGCATTGTGGCCAAAAAGTTCGATTTTGGTTTCATCTGACCAGAGCACCTTCTTCCACATGTTTGGGGTGTCTCCCAGGTGGCTTGTGGCAAACTTTAGACGAGACTTTTTATGGATATCTTTGAGAAATGGCTTTCTTCTTGCCACTCTTCCATAAAGGCCAGATTTGTGCAGTGTAAGACTGATTGTTGTCCTATGGACAGACTCTCCCACCTCAGCTGTAGTTCTCTGCAGTTCATCCAGAGTGATCATGGGCCTCTTGGCTGCATCTCTGATCAGTCTTCTCCTTGTCTGAGCTGAAAGTTTAGAGGGACGACCAGGTCTTGGTAGATTTGCAGTGGTCTGATACTCCTTCCATTTCAAGATGATCGCTTGCACAGTGCTCCTTGGGATGTTTGAAGCTTGGGAAATCTTTTTGTTTTCAAATCCGGCTTTAAACTTCTCCACAACAGTATTACGGACCTGCCTGGTGTGTTCCTTGGTCTTCATGATGCTCTCTGCGCTTTCAACAGAACCTTGAGACTATCACAGAGCAGGTGCATTTATACAGAGACTTGATTACACACAGGTGGATTCTATTTATCACCATCAGTCATTTAGGACAACATTGGATCATTCAGAGATCCTCGCTGAACTTCTGGAGTGAGTTTGCTGCACTGAAAGTAAAGGGGCCGAATAATTTTGCACGCCCCACTTTCAATTTTTTATTTGTTAAAAAAGTTTCAAAAATCCAATAGATTTCGTTCCACTTCACAATTGTGTCCCACTTGTTGGTGATTCTTCACATAAAATAAAAAATTTATATCTTTATGTTTGAAGCCTGAAATGTGGCAAAAGGTTGAAAAGTTCAAGGGGGCCGAATACTTTCGCAAGGCACTGTATCTTTCCCTGAACCTGCTCGTCACTTCCTTATCCTCCAGAAGTGAAAAATTCAGCTTCCACACACCCTTCCCCACAGTAATGGCCTTTGGAATAGAAAGTGTACATGAGAGTAGACAATGGTCAGAGAAAAAAAAAAACAGGGGTTGTGCAAGTAAAATCACGTATCAAAACAAAATCTATGTGTGAGGCTTGGGTCCCATTAGACTTGTGCCATGTGAAACCTGCCCTCCCCTGACTATGAAGTTTGAAGGCATCTTTCAGTTTAAAATCTTTACATACCGTTTGCAATAATATTGATGATTTATCAAATTGGACCCGTCTCTCACACCTCATTCTGCCTTCTCTTTCTAAAAGGCAATTAAAATCTCTAGCTAAAACCAGTGGTTCCCATGCCAATAAATATTCTCTCAATTCATGAATTAGGACATATCTATCTGTCAAGTGGGCAACTCGGACAATAAAAACCTAAAACCTAATAAAATCCATGTAAGTCTCCCTTTCGTTCCCAATGCACATAACTGAATATAAACCAGTCAAGTTCAGGTACTTTTCTGATGTATCTGAAATATCTGGCGCAGCTGTTATAACAAAGATACTTACTAACTTTTTTTTCATACGAGCTCTTGCCGTTTTTAAATCGAATATTTTTTTGAATTCGCTAAAGCGCACAAAACACCAGCATCACTCATCATAAGCATCTGACCAATCACATTCCTGAATTTTAAACTCATTTAGTATTTATTTTTAACTTGTTTTATTTTTTTAAAAAAAATTACACACCAGTTTGAAGTATTCTTGCCATTTTTAGCATATTGTAAGGGGATTTTTTCAAAACATTTTATGTTTTTAAATCATATGAAACACAATCAACCCATTGTAATTTCCCATTGATAATTCTTGAGCTTTATAACTGTGTATTATTTCTTTTTAACTTTTAACTTTTTACCTTGTTTTAATATTTTTTAAATTATTTTTGCATTTTACAGTGCTTTTTTAATATATTGTGAGCATTTTAGTGTCATTTTAAAATAGGACTATCAATGCTCCTGACTTTTAAACCTGTATTTATTCTGATATAATTCTCTCCACCTGCAGATGAGGGAGGTATTTGATTTTAACTTTGTTGATTTGGGGGGAAAATGTACATTAATTTCCTTGTACATTTCCTTCCTTGTTATCACAAGTGGGAAACCTGGCATTTTTGGATGAATTGCAATCTTTACTGCAAGGCCTTCAGACTGATACAGAAATGATGGGAGATTTAAATGAAACATTTGATAAATCAGACATGAACAGCATAACATCTAAAATGGCAGAACCCTCTTAAGTACAGAAAAAGTTCTGGCATATTCATAATAAATAACATTTATTTAATTTGAAGCATAAAATTTGCTTTAAAAAGAAAACCACAATTTGTACGATATCATATTTCAATATCAACGTTCAGATGAAGGATTTGAAGAAGCAACAGCGATAGGAAAGTACATTGATTTTGGGACAATGTTTGCATCTGAATAATCCTTGGTCCTGGAAAGAAGGGAAAAAAAGGTTTTGATTCTCAGTCTTCAGGATCCCCAAAAAAATGTGCAAATTTGTTTCCGATGTATTTTGGATAAAGATATAACTCTCATAGAAGATACATTTTATCAGTTGAATACAGTCGATACTTTCGACTTTTTATATGATGACAGGACCTACATTTAGGGCTCAGTACTGATAACACTGCTGCTATTGATGGAGTAAAAATAAGTGATGTACTGGCAGTTTGTTTTTTTTCTGAGGCAAGAAGTCCTAGAACACCTCCTATAAAAATGTTAAGATTCAGAGTAAGAAATATTTTTCCACCTCACCTAATGCTATTGCATTAACGAGGCTGGAGTTGGCTTCTTATTCACCAGCTGCTGCTTCGCGTTTCTCATTCCATTTTAAATGCTGCTGCTGTGATGTTATGTCATCTTTCGCCTGTAGATGGCTCTCTACAGTCATTTTTAAAAATACTTATCCAGATGTATTACTGTACATATCCTCAGTAAAATGGAATATGTAAGTAGAGACTGTCCAAATTGCATTTTTGTATGAAACACATTTCAGAAACACAACTCACAATAAAACAAACTGGCATGTTATACCACGAGTAAATAAGACAAAGGCAAAACGTAAATTCACTGGAACTTTCTGCATATTTTCCACGACCTTGCCTTCTGATCATAAAAAATCTCAAACTCTTGCATTTTGCAAGAAATTTTAATATAGCAGTTTTAAATGGGACATTTAGAACATGGCATATGAGAATATATGGTTAACTGAGGATGAGCAGAGGGTGATCGCACTTTCTGCTTATTGCTGTGAACCTACCTCCTGGTTATAAAAATGTCTAAAAATTCTGACACAGATGTGTGAGAGACAATGGAACTTCAGGACATTTTACTGTACCGTTTTTTAAATACGACCCTCTGAACATGGCATGAGAGAATACATTGTCAAATGGTAAATGCAATGTTTGCTATATTGCTAGGGCTCTCCCTCCTGATTTTAGAATCGTCTCATATTTCTGACATCAAGGTGTGAGACACAATATAACAGACTGTCAAAATCCTGAACTTCAGGACATTTTACGGTACCATTTTAAAAATATGACCCTCTGAGCATGGCATGTGAGAAAATGGCATGTGAGACTGCATTGGGAAAAGGTGAATGCAATTTCTGCTGAATTGCTATGGCCCTCCCTCCTGATTACAAGCTCGTCTCACAGGTCTGACACTGAGGTGTGAGACACAATGTATCAGGCACTCATAATCGTGAAGTACAAGAGATTTTACTGTAACGTTTTTTTTTAATAATGACCCTCTGGCATGTGAGGACTTGTAGTCAACAATATAGCACACATTCTGCCAATTTACTTTGTCCCTCCTTCCTCGTTAGCAAAACATCTTAGTATACCGACACTAAGGTAAATGTCTCTAAATCCAGAAGTTAAGTTGTCAAAGTATATCGGAGTCAACCGATACTGATCAGGTTCTGCTGATGCTGAGCCCGCAGCCTTCACCATAAGGTCCAATTCCCCAAGCCTGCTAACCTTATATGTCCATCCCTTCTCATCAAAATTCGTATTTTCACAGGGTACCCTTCAGAAATCGCAGTATAGAATGAAAAAACTCCAATAGATATCTGCCACTGTTGGCGATTTTCCTTTAAGATAGATAGAAAATACTTTATTAATCCCGTAGGGAAATTGACAAATGATTCTCCAGAAATTTTATGGAGTGTATCACTTTCACTGAGACGGAGAAGTGTTAAGCTGTATGTGAGTCATTGTGGTTCGGTTGTTAACCAAAAGGGTGGTGGTTTGAGACCTCCCAGGGACGCTGAGCCTTTAAATGAACACACCCTCTTCACTTCATTTCTCCATGGCCGGTCTTGTACGGCAATCAAATACAGAGCCCGTAGGGGGCAGTAAGCTCGCATATATAGCTCACTGTGTATAAAATGAAGAAGCAGAGGTTAGTTTCTCATCTGCATGTTGCAGAGCCTTACGCAACTCGTACCAACAGCTGGGGTTTGATCCCTGCACGGGCTATTAGTTGAAAGACCATTGTAAATGAGGTGTAACAGATTTATCCAGCTGGCTTTTATGTTTCATACTAAATTGCTATCTTGAAACCAAAATAATTAGAAATATGGAACACAACCGTTGTTCCCCATGAAGGAAAGCTGTTTTACACTGACGTCACTCCTTTTTATTTAATCCAGATTTTAAAAACAACTCCGACCTATCAAAGGAAAATGTTACACAAAAGTTGGAAAGCACACTCTGAATCCATCTGTATATTTGATTTCCGCAATCCGTTCAAGGCTGCCTATGTTAATCGTAAGTGTATAGATGAAACATTTAATATATTGTTCAGTTTAAATCAAAATGCTTAATTACTACAAGAGAGAAGTATAGTATGGAGGATGCGACAAATGTGTGATTTCTTGGAAGAAAACTACTTTTCTTTGCGTTCGAAATTAATTCGAAACAATTGACACACAAACCCTTTGTCTTTTTTAAAGAGATTATATCTTTAAACAGACAAATGTATAAAATGTGTTTTTTTTTACCTACAGATTTTGGACAGGGGCGATGTATTACTAGTAGAGGCTGCTGACTAACACTGTACTGTCTGGAGATCAGCTCCATTTGCAATAAAAAAACGTGCGTAACAAAGCTGGAGAGCAGCTGAACTTGTGCTCAGTAGTCAGTATGGTGCTGAGGGTTCAATACTGTCGTTGTTGTATTACCACGAGCTGCACAGGCTCTGAATCAGACCATTTCAATTAGTCTGGTCACTGCAGGACAAGTTAATGTAGAATTATTGCTTTGTCTGTCTCTTGTTTGTATATAAATGGATGTCTCTGATAACTTAGTTAGTTTTTATTTTAGTTTTACGATGTAGGTCATGCGTTGATATTCCTGATTCAGCTCATGTTCCATAGGAGAGAAGAGATTCCTCCTGTTTCTCGTACAACCATATCAGAACAGAAGCCCATGTCACCCAGCTCTGATTCAAGATCGAGTTGCATCTTCAACATTTTGTTTTTGTTTCTGATCATAATTTTCTTTAGTTATGATCAATATTGAACTTTTTCTAAGTAAAACAAAACTAATCAAACATGCAGGCAGATTTTTGAAAAGTATTAGGAGTTGATAGGGCGCTCCTTCGGAATAGTCGTCAGAAAATGTGAGAAAAAGAAAAGGTACGTAAACTCTCACACAGAGCATTAAAGACTGGAATCTGATCATAAAAAAACTAGCTGTCTCCCCGTCGGTAATCAAACCCCGGTTTCCCGCGTGACAGGCTGGGACACAAACAACTTTACTAACTAGGAGCGCTTGCTAGCTATTAGGAGGCATTTACTCTTAAATATGTTACTGTTTTGGGTTTCGACTTTAATTTTCCCGATACCAGTTTTTTACAAAAGTAAAGGCACATGGCACACGTGTGGCACATCACGTCCGAGTTTAGTGACAACTACCTCAGAGATTGTAAGCTGGGTAGTTTCAGATCACTTTTTTTTAAAGGTTCAAGCAAACATGAATAACTTTGTGTAATCGTTTTTCATAAAGTGTCATTGTATTATAGCATGTGCCCTTAATGATTTTCTTGATACGTTATATGTGCTCTTGTTTGTATTGTATGTAGTTTTGTTGTTCAAATAAAACGTAAAAGACACAACTTTCCGGATGCGGCTGCTGTAAAAATAAAATGACATCAAGGGTGCTGTAAGCAGAGGTCTGAAACCTGCTCAACAGAAGATCTTTATCAAGAGGTGTTAAAGAAGTAGAGATCTCGCCATGAGAGGGGAAGCATCTCAGAAAAAGCAGGTGCAGTCGGTTCCACGGTCATAACGCCACTAATTCGGGCGACAAGAGCAAAACCCACCCGGCTTCCTCCGGGCAAGTAATGAGACAAAGAGACAGTGCACAGCGGGTAGCGTGGCCGAGCGGTCTAAGGCGCTGGATTAAGGCTCCAGTCTCTTCGGGGGCGTGGGTTCAAATCCCACCGCTGCCAGGTGCTTCTGTCGAGACCCCCTTTCAGCTGGCTTCAGACGAAAGGGAGGGAACTGCTTTTTGGCAGTCTCTCGAGAAACTAAGCAAAGTGTTTAAAGATACTTTCTCAGCTTGACATCAAGGCACAAAACAAAAACCTTCTTGCGTCCTCTCAACCCAAAAGCGCTTTGCCACTTTTTCCGTTATGCAGGGAACGACGTCTGCCCAGATCACTTTTGTGTCAATGCAAATCGTAGTGTGCCCTGCGTTTTAATTTTGGCTGTGCTGGCGTGCTGCTTCTGTCTGTGAAACTTGAATGTTCTGCTTCTTCACACCAAATCGTCGGCGGGGTTGAGCTTGTTAAATCTTTGCGCATAGCCCTCCTTTGGAAGTACTTTGTCCAAGTTCAAAAGCGATCGTGAGATTTACTTCATGCGTGCAAAAAGCATGCCTCGCACGACAGATTTAAATGGGGAATGGAGCCTGCTTCTTGCTGTGTTTCCTACCGGGGTAAAGTTAGCTCGAAGTTCGAAAACGATTTTGGCACGCCTGTAGCGCTTTCACGAAACCTCTTAGAATTGCGAGAATGCTTGTTTTGTGTATAAAATACATTGTGGATGCTTTCTCAGCCTTTACTTTTTCGTTTTTATGACATTTTTTTGACCAAGCACGAATATTCTTTTGTCCATATCTTCGCAATGGAAGCACAGAACGCCGTCAAACCAAATGCATTTTAAAGACCACGACTTGTGGATATTTCCACACTCTTTACATCAAACTATCAGTGAGCTAATTATCTTTTTTTAAACCTCCGGTTTTTCATCGATGCGTAATTACGCACGAACTGGAACCCGGGGGACCGCTGTGTGCACACGTTCACAACGCGAGAAATACTGTTCAATACGGCTTCATGCGAAAAACCCGTATATGACCATAGGAAGCAGAACAGCGCAGTCTCCCATTACCCAGACTGTAAGCACGGGAATAAAGCTTTGTTTGACTTCTGAAACCCTTCCTTTACGTCCTGTTTTCATTCAGGTAAGGGTCAACTATATTGAAAATACTACTGACAGCAGGAAGATTAAAATATTCTTTACTCAGCATCTTATTAAAAACAGCTCCCATGATGTTCAAACCGATTTTTTACACAGAACACTGACACAGCTTTGCATTCTGAATCTCTTTTTCTCATGCTTTTATTTAATATGGCACAATGCACTGGGATAGGGGTATTCTGTTCACAAACCAATAGCATTTAAACCACAGCACCCACAATGCTGCAAGTGTTTTGCACACTAAGCGGGTCCTCTGACTTTTCCCAGCTTTATTTTGGGTTGTGGAACCTTTCTTTATATTTTTTAGGATTTTCTGAAGATAACACTACAGGTGGGATGGGTGGGTTGTCTTCATGGCTCAATAGCATTTCAAATACAGCACCCACACTGCTGAAACCAAGTGTTTTACACACCAGACAGGCCCCCGAACCTCATACAACCTTACTGTGGCTGTGGCCCCTGTCTTTATTTTGTAATGAGTTTCTGAAGATAACACTACAGGTAATACACTGGGACAGGTGGGTCGTCTTCATGGCTCAATAGCATTTCAAATACAGCACCCACTCTGCTGAAACCAAGTGTTTTACACACCAGACAGGCCCCCAAACCTCATACAACCTTACTGTAGCTGTGGCCCCTTTCTTTAATTTTTTATGATTTTCTGAAGATTACACTACAGGTAATACACTGGGACGGGTGGGTCGTCTTCATGGCTCAATAGCATTTCAAATACAGCATCCACTCTGCTGAAACTAAGTGGTTTACACACCAGACAGGCCCCCAAACCTCATACAACCTTACTGTGGCTGTGGCCCCTGTCTTTATTTTGTAATGAGTTTCTGAAGATAACACTACAGGTAATACACTGGGACAGGTGGGTCGTCTTCATGGCTCAATAGCATTTCAAATACAGCACCCACTCTGCTGAAACCAAGTGTTTTACACACCAGACAGGCCCCCGAACCTCATACAACCTTACTGTGGCTGTGGCCCCTGTCTTTATTTTGTAATGAGTTTCTGAAGATAACACTACAGGTAATACACTGGGACAGGTGGGTCGTCTTCATGGCTCAATAGCATTTCAAATACAGCACCCACTCTGCTGAAACCAAGTGTTTTACACACCAGACAGGCCCCCGAACCTCATACAACCTTACTGTGGCTGTGGCCCCTGTCTTTATTTTGTAATGAGTTTCTGAAGATAACACTACAGGTAATACACTGGGATAGGGGGGTGCTATTCATGAGTCAAAAGCTTCATCACAACATCTGAAAATTTTAGATTTTACATTCTTTTTATTTCCCATGTTTCGTTTAGTTTTTTCCTAATTTCACATTTTAAATAAGCTATATCTGTAATCACAATGAAGGTGTGGTATGCAGTCTTGATGATGTGACTGTGTAACCATCAGGCACGAAGGAGAGAAAAACAAAAAACTCCAAAGGAGAAAAAAAATCTCTGGGGGTCCAAGGCCTGATGGTTGACCTCCCCTCCAGGTCCTGGTTGTGTATGACAAATAGTTACTAGAAACAGTTCACATGCACAACCATGCAGATTGACACGGTGAATTCTATTTCATATATTATGTGAGACTAGATGTTAATGTTGAGTGTGTCCCATCCACTGGGTTGAGCAGTACAGGATCTTGAGTTTTGTAGGCTGGGTTCCTTGCTTCAGAAATCCAGGAGGATCCCTTGTCATGGGGGACGGAGCTCAATATCAACCAAAGGCACCGAAGAGAGAACAGTGGCAGGCATGGTGTGGAGAAAAAAAAAGGGTTAGACACAGAAAAAACAATTGCAACGTGGTTGTCTACTTACCCACTTGATATCTATGTTTCTGCACCTCCTAAAGAATTAGATCACTTGGGATAAAGAAGACTACAGAGACGATGTAGAAGACTACAGCATTGTTAAATATGCTTGTAGGTATGGGGCATCCTTAAAAAGGTCTGACATATATTTCCACAATTTAGGGGCTGTGTGCCTAAATGCTCTGCTACGTGCTTGCTATTGTTAACATAATCTGTTCATTGATCTAGACAGCATCCTACAACTACCTTAACCTTACTGTAAGAAAAGTATCACTTTGGTGTCTAGGCTGTTCTTTTTCATGAGTCTCCACTCCTGGAGATGTACATGGTACGATATTGAAAGCCAGTGGGGTTCGGACTTCGATGATGCAATTGTGTTTTATTGTTCCGGTTAGAATCCTTTTAGCACTGTGCCCTGTCTGAAGGTAGATAGAGTACTGTTTTGGAAACCTAATAAAAAGGAATCACCCTAGATACACTTCTATTTGATAGAAGCCATTTTTCTTTGATCTTTCTCACAACGGAGTGGAATTTCTTGATTAATCTATCTTACTAGGATGGATACAATTTTATCTGGAAATCTTTCACATAAATCATGTCATGGTGACATACTGTCGTTTTACATTTCTTTGCACTACTACAGTGATGTTAACAGTGTGTAGTGATCATATTTAAAAGGGACTGTGTTGTGTCATGATTAACTTTTTTACTGTTTTCATACAGACTTTGTTTGGTTTCTGGCAATAGATAACAAATGGTTTCTAGTGATTTTGTGTTCTAGTGTTTTTCATTATTGTTTGGCAAAGTGTACGAAAGTTTACTCTTACCCAAGATAAAATTTTTGGGGGGATATTGAAACTTGTACTTACGTGTCTTTTGGAGGTGAATTCTGCTGAGAACACGTTGACAGTCTTCTTGAGTTTCCAGCATGTCTTTTATGTAATGCTCGGGAGTAGGGGGTGGATGCTCACTCATCAACAGTGCCTGAAATATAAAACCGTAAGAAGGGTTACGAACTGCAAAGGATCCAAGGAGAATAAATGGGTCACAAATCAAGATCTAGGTATTTGCACAATTTGCCAGATCTCTCTTAATCAAACTCCTTTTTTCTTACTTTGTGTTTTTACAGCAAGACGTTATATTGTTTCTGTGCTAAATGGCAAGCTCTTTTAGGTGTTCATGGTTGTGTCTTTGTTTCTATACTATTGGAAAGAAACCTAGTAAGTGATTTGATGCATCCATGTCTAATCATTAATCTGACACAGTAATTCTATCTTTGAGATGCCTGTGTCATGTAATAAATTGCACAGATTATCAGTAATCTTTTATGTGTGCCTTCTTTGGTGTGTTTTTTGAAAAGTTATCTCTAATTTATAGAACCATTAATGCCAGAAGACAAGCCTGCAATCCAAACTTCTTGACAATAACAAACAATTATAACGTCCACTGAAATATGTCATCCTACTGTATGTTTCTGCTGAATCTAAAACTACATGTCCTGCTTAAAAAACCCTTTCATAGTGATAGTTTGCATGCAGAGCATACTCACCAAACTGGGGTTGGCAAAATGTACATATCCATGTTACTTCATTCTTTGCGCTTTCATACTCTTCTTTTGAGATGCACAATTCATGGAACCAGTTTTCACAACTGTCACACTGAATCTACACGGACAGTAAACCTTATATCACTTCAGCTATCACATTTCACTGGCATGTTTTGTTATTATGTGCATACATTACACATACAGATAGAGATGATGTTCACTTACCCAGTTTGTCTGCCGCACTGGTGTTTCTCCACACATCAGGCACATGTCCTGGAGAGGAGCTATAATAAACATGCCAAATAGACTGATTTTTCCAATGTTATCTACAGATCATTGTTGCATAATTGAAGACAGTTTGATAGTGACCTTTTCGTATGCACTTTCCTGATTAGGTGTTCTACTGCTTCTTAAACCGCACATTGTCATGTCTCAGAATACTCCTGTCAACACCTGTTACCCTTTTTTGCGTCAGCGTGTGTTGCTATGATTTTAAGGGGGCACATGATAACACAGCTATCATGTTTCAGTTTGCTTTGCTTCACTATGGGCAATTTAGACCCACACTTTTCCCAGACAATGGTTGTGTCAACCACGACGAAGGCCAAAGTGTCATTGAATTTTAACTGTGTGAAATGTGATTTAATTAACTTTTCATCACTGTGTTATATAGTACAAAAAGAATACCCAAATGAGTTCTGCATATAAATAAATCTTTTTCATCCAGACTTGTTACAGAGAGAGAACATGCTTCAGGAAAATAATATACACCAAGAAAAGTAGGCAATGAGGATCAAATGGTACAATACCTGAAGCCTCAAGAATTCTGATTGACAGGTCTTCCCGCAACTTTCTCATTTCTTTGACACTGCTGTTTATTTCGATATATGTTGGAATATCCGGGAAATTGTTAATGATGTCTGTGCCCATCTAACAGACAAAAGTTTGTTGCAATTATTTCCCTAAAAATCTCTCATACAATAGTTTTAAGTCCAAAATTTCGGCGTGGAAAGGTTATGCTGACCTGCATCACAAAGACCCCACAGCTTGAGGCATCTGCTTGCCTGGTGTGACCAATCACGCTTGGGTGCCAGTTGATATTCAACCAGTCTTCTTTTCCTAGGACATTCCTTCGCATCTTAAAAAAGTCCCTGTGAATCAAAACAATAGGTTATTGATAAATGAGGAAATATTTGTCATGCTGAACTTGAACCTGAAATGTATGTGTGCCCCTGCAGAATTTCACCACGAAACTAATGCTTGATTTCTTACCTGAACCTTTTTGCCGCTGCAGTGGAGTCTCCCATCTCATCACTCCCCATAGGGTCGACCACAAAGACTTTCTGGGATGGAGCATACAGATACTGCAAGAAACAAAGGGCCCATCATCAGACATGAAGTTGCATTTAATGTGGGGCCAGACACACAGGCAGTTTCAGGAGTTTTATGTTGTTTAAACAAAGGTTTTTAATATTTGAATGTTTTATATATATAATATTTATATTTATATATTATTTAACATTTAATATTTTGCAAACCTCGGCAAAGACAGTCAGGAAATGACCTAACAGTACTTTTTTTCCTACATGACACTTTGACTTGTTTGGTTGTCTGTTCATTACACAGCAGTATTCACAATAATAATTTAGGAAAAGTGCACTGTCACCATTGCCTTGGACACTCACTATCAATGTCCACCTTTTTTAACAGGAGAGGAACACATACATTGTGACTTTGTAATTTTTTTAGATGCAACAAGGATAATCACTTGAACTGTAATGGTTCCAGGTGTAATTATAAACCTACGCTGTTTTGGATAACCTGCACCACACCTACCAACAATTTCCAGTGGACACCAGTGTTAAAAAAGCTAATAATGGCTTCATAGTTTTCAAAGTTGACCTGTAATGAAAAGAATGACAAGATTAGTACAACAGGCTGCCTCACAGGGATGGTGTGCTACCTTTGAATTTTGATTTCTGACTATAAAGGTAGTTTCTTTAGGCAGCACCATGGGCACAGTTGTGACCTGTTTTGATTGCTTGTAGCTCTCCTTGTTTCTCTATTGATAAAACAATCATCAGTTAGTGAAAAACCATGTTTGCCCCTCACTAATGTAATCCATCAACATTTGTGTTTGATGTCCTTACCTTGGACAAACGTTGTCTAGCCATGCGCTATCTATTCCCACTCATGATTACACCAGTTGTGTAGTGGTTCATTAGGAAAACCTTCTTCCCCAAGTCCATGGATTATTTCGCTACTTGAAAGTAACACTCAATGGTCTTATGGAAAAAGCAAACACAATTGAAGAAGATGTGATTTCACGCACTCACACACATTTGATTACACAAAAGCTCAGAAACCTTAACAAATGCATGCAATCAAACACTTTCATCTTACCTCGCCTATGAGCCACTCATCTGGTTTCAGAGACACAAACTCCGAGTGTCTGAGAATATATGTGTCTGCACTGTGCATGGATGGCAAAACTGCAACCACTAATTCACTCGGATTGATGTTCCAAAGGGCGTGTACCTAAAAAAGATTTACCAAGCCAAAAGCATACACAAGAGATCACTGGACCTAACATAATGAAAATTGAGATTACACACCACAAGTATAACACAAGTATGTCAACAAGTATAACAAGTTAGAGAGAAACGACAAAGAACACCTACAGTAGTAGAAGATGACATTCATAAGCTCTGAAAAAGAAGTGAATGTCCACACAGAGAAATATTTGAAATACAAATCCTACCTTCTTTTTGAAATCTGTTTTCTCTTTTATAAGTTTTGAGATGGGGCGTGCATCACAGTGTGGTGTGATCACTTCAGCCATGCCCACGGCAGCTTGCTTGGGTGACACTTTCCTTTCTTCTTTGTGCTGCCATTCTTTATATTCTGTGGTTCCTGCTTTCCCCTGCTGTACTTGCAGGCCGTTGCTGTCATCTGGCAATTTTTCATTTGTTTCAATATTTCTATTGCTAACTTTTTTTTCCTGTGTTCTCATTTTTTTGGGGATTGGAATTTTCTGTGGTGCGCTGTAGAATTTATTTTTTGTTTCTTTGCCTACACCTGGTGCTCTCTTTGCCCATTGTTCCTGTGCATGTTCATGACGTGTCTTAGTGGTGATCAATGGAGCCGTCAAAACCTTTTTGGGGAGAGCATTTTGGATTATATGTTCTCTGTACCGGCCTTGGAGGGATTGTCTCATTATCGTAATAAACTCTGCTGGCCTCAGTTTCCTCCTGTGCTGAAGTATTGAATGCTTGACAATGCCAAACCAGGTCTCAACATGACAATTAGTGGCTCTTGTTTGTGCTACCTCTGACATTGATATGTCTTTTTTGCTGTCTGAAGCATATCTTGCCAGGTCACCCAACAAAATTCCACTCCACAGTGGAAATAGTGCCATGTATCTTTGCAACAGAAATCTTATTATGTCTTCACAGAAATAGGGGTTCACATTGTGTTGTGTCCCATAGTCATCATGTCCTTGAGCTGATATGCTGTCTTCATAAATACCTTTGAACTCCACAGCGAAAGGAGAGCGGCCCAGGCTGCCTCTCATTTTTGGGTACAGTACCTCATCTGTGTCTTTGACTTCTGCTTCCTTTTCCATCTGGTCTGGTGTGGTTGTTTGAGAAATGTAAGCGTTAAGGAGGCAGACACTAGATTGGACTTCATTTGTGAACCTCCTGCTTGAGAGTACAATACACATGTGTTTGAAAACATTTCTGGCGACACTCAAAGTTGTGCTGTTTTGCAGGATGGCAAAGGAAAATGTTGCAAAGTCTCGCAGTCCTTTGTCTGTTGTTTTTTTACTAATTGCTTGAGAGACAGCCTTTATGACATGGGCAGAGCAAAGGTGCAGAACAGTGAACATCTGAAGTTCTGTGTACTTAAGTTTGCCTTGGCAGACTTTCATTGCACGATTTAAGTATGCATGGATGGTGTCCCCATTGAAGGCAAAAAGAACACTGTGAATCAGGGCCCAGCTGTAGTCAGTTTCTACATGCTGCACTCTCTTGGTAGTACATGTTGAGATGTCAAACATGAATTTCCGTAGCCAACGTTCTATACTGACAATGGTGTGGTCAGTTGTCAACATTTCAGACACTGGTAATGGAGGCTTTCTTTTTCCACCTCCAGGTAACGTAAGACTGTAGTACAAAATTCTTTTGTTCTCCGATGGAATTTTTCTGACTACCCCTCCTGTTGCATCCAGGTAAAGGCTGACTTTCTCCTTCATCTTTAGATGGGCAATAAGAATTCGCATACTCTGTTCTGTGTAAAGATAGGCAGCAAATGTGTCTAACTGCAAAATCTGTATATATCCTGGGAAATGGACAATGTCGAAGTCGCATGCTTTCATATATTTTTGTGCCATATGTAATTCAAACACTGGATCATAGTGAATGCGTTTACTGTTCCTGAACTCTGATGAAATGACTTTCAGGACATTCTGTGTTAGTGGTTTAGATAAATTGCCTGCTGCAATTTCAGCAAGCGGTGTTCTGCTCAGGTTCCTGTAGTACACATTGCTGATTCCTTTTGTGAGGGCACGGGCAATCTTTCGACGATAAGGCTGACGTGCTTGTCGAAATTTTGTTTCCCTTTTACTGTGCTGTATTTGCCCTGCTCGTACAACATCAATTGTGATGTCATCATTGCCCATTGGTTTGTCTTGTTGTCATAATGTATTTTACATTGCAGGACCTGAAGGTACAGACTGCTTTTATCATCAGAAAGTTTTTTTTTTTCTGCTGTTCTCTTTCCTGATGTATTGGTATTTGAAGGCTATTGGGCAACAAGGATTTATCTTCCTGAACTCGTTATATAAGATCTGGGTCCATGGTCGTCTTAGTTTAGATATACCTTTTAGAGGTGCTATTTTTCTCCATTGTTCAGCCTTTAAACATACTTGGAAAGTTTTAGGCACAGACATAATCTTTCTTAATCCCCTTTTATCCTGAGGTGACGTCCCAGACGAGCTTGCCCCCTGGGAATATTCACTGTGCTCTTCAGGATTTTTTTCTGATTCTACACAGATTTTTTCTCCTTCAAACATGTCACCACTGTCTGTGCTGCCGTGTGCAGCCCATGCATCTTCTGTATCTTCTGATGAACTTCTGAGCTCTGTGTTGCCTTCCAAACTATGTCCCTCACTTTGACTTGAAATATGGACTATAGATTGTGTACTGTCATCTGGTTTTGAATCCTTACCAATACTCACCCCCTTCTGCGCCCTAAGCACTTGGATTCTTACTTTTTTTCTATCTTCATGCCAAATCACTGATAACCATTTCCTGTTGCTGGAGTAATCCTCTCCAAGGACTCTGTTTGACAGTGTTGACCACATACTGTATTGTCATGCCACCTAATTTTTTTTTCTATCTTAGAAAACTTCAGAAATTCTTTGATCTCACTCCCTACTCCACCAGCCCTTGACCACAGCTCTGGCCTCCTACTTCTCTGTCCTCCTTTAACATGTGGCATTGCCAACAATCTGAAAAATAGGGAACACATCTGAATGAAGTGGAAACATAATTGAAATTCAATACCCAACAGATGTACAAGTCCATTAAATGTTTTTATTTCTGTGTTTAATTTTTGAGGGACCCTATATTTTGATATAGCATCAATCACAAAACAGCATTCTGTCAATGTCACGACCACCAGCCCGGGGAGATCAACTCACAAAAGAACTAACCAGTACCAGCAGCGGGTTAATAATAACATGTGTTAATCCACCAGCACATGCTCTACTGTGCGGCAAGCAGCATTGTTTTAACCATTCAAACCCGCTTCCCGCTACTTGGTATTGAGTCTTCTCTTTTAGAGCTCTACCTCGCATTTACTCTGAATATCGCTTACTGGTTACTGAACTCCCTTTTGCCTCTGGACCTTGGACCTCACCTTCCGATTTGGATTGTTTGTTTCTCTCTGTACTTCAAGTATTTCAATCTACCTTTCACCTAACAATCTCACCTGACGTTCTAGATTGTTCGCCTGTCTCAATAACTACTTGCTCCTGCATCTGCATAGGATCTGCATACCTTTTCACTGAGGATTTCTGACAGTCAAAGCCACATAAAAAAAACTAGAAAAGAAGTATGTGTTTCTTTAAAAAAAATACCCCCAAATTGTTTTTGTTTTTTAAAAGTCAACATATCTGGGTTGTGTTTGCAAGATTTTTAAAAATTGCAAAGTTTGTGTGGGTATGATTGTAAAAAATCAAATCATAACTGAAGACGTCTCCATGGTCAAAACATTGTGTTTTCTTCTTCTCTTTTCAGCATGGAATAAACCTATTACTTGTTCCTTGGATATTACCATGTGCCAATAAGATATGATCACTGTATTGACCATATACAATTTCTTGCATTAGGAATTCCTATTTTGCATACCCCAGCTTGCTCTCCTTGAGATACACATACATGGAGAGTAGCTGGGGGTCAGAGCGCAGGGTCAGCCATTTATACGGCACCCCTGGAGCAGTTGGGGTTAAGGGCCTTGTTCAGGAGCCCAATGGAGTAGGATTCCTCTGCCGACGGTGGGATGTAAACCAGCAACCTTCCAGCCACAGGTGCAGATCCTTAGCCACAGAGCCACCATTCTGCCAAATGTGCCAATTCTTTAGAAAGAAGTCCAAAAGAATGCAAATTTACTTTTTTAAAATAGCTGTTGTAAATAACATCAGTGGCTATTGAAGAGTACATACAAGCACAGAGACAAGTTAATAAACTTGGAATGACTACTTACAGCTCTGGAAAGACCGAAGATATTGTTTCCGGTTGTTAAGGAACAAGTAATAGGTTTATTCCATGCTGAAAAAAAAAGAAGAGAGAAAACAATGTTTCGGCTGTGGAGCCTTCTTCAGGTGTGAGAGAGAGAAGGCAGTAGGCAAAGGTAATGTAGTGGGAGAACAAAGGCTGGGAGGGAGGAGGAGTGAGAGATGGGAGCAGGGGACAGAAAGAGAGGGCAATCAAGAGGTGTGAAGTCAGAATAGGTGTTGAGAGGTGTGAAATACAACTTCCAATGAATGGAGAAAATTTAGTAGAATAGTAGTCTGTTGTTTAGAGAAGGGGGAAGGTGTGATCCTAGCTGCAGGATAAGTTTGGTTTCGGTAGTCTTTCTAATGTATGAGTTCAGAAAACCATCTTTGAGAACACAGACGGAGAGATTAGAGTGGTCATGGCCATCAGAGGTGAAATGAGAAACAATGGTTTTTGGAGAGATCTTCAATCTTCACAGCCCTGACATGTTCTCTGAAGCGGTCTCCAAGTCTCCTTCCTGTTTCTCCAATATAGAGAGAAACTGGGCATTTACTGCAAGAGATACAGTAAATAAGGTTGCTGGAGGTACAAGATGCCATCTAGGTGATCCAGAATTGTCCTGAGGGGCCTTGAATGAGTGTGGTGTTGGATGTGTACTTGCAGGCGATACAGCGAGCTCTGTTGCAGGGGAAAGTACCTGGTGTGGATGGTTGCTGAGAGCGGTCAAGGGAGCTGTGAACACGAAGGTTGCGCAGATTAGGTGATTGGCGATAAGAGATGATGGGGCGGTCAGAAAAGAGGGCCCCAATGGAGGGATCATCCTGTAGGATGGAAAAGTTGTCGTTAACAGTCCTGGGGATAGGAAGTGTGTTAGGGAAGCACCAAAGGAATGCGGTTGTTATGGTGGGAGTTCCTGATTGGGTTGATGGTCCGAGGGGTGTTTTTGGCTCGGGCAAGGGCCCTGTCAATAACACTGCTGGGGTATCCTCTGTTGATGAAAAAGGAGTAGATTTTGAGGGTTTGATTCTGGAAGTCGATGTCGTTGCTGCATATTTGTTGTAGCCGAAGGAACTGTGAAAAAGGGAGAGAATTTTTAGTATGTTTGGGGTGAAAACAAGAGATAGCTGTGTGAATCCGTGGGTTTGTAATAAACAGAAGTGGAGAGTCTGGGGTAGTTGATGGAGAAGTTGATGTCCAGAAACGGAAGAGTAGTGGAAGATATGTTAACCATATATTTGAGGGACAGGTGGAAGTTGGTGAAATGATGCAGGAAGCACTTAAGCTGATCGTTGGAGCATGTGGCGGCACTGACACAGTCATCAATATATCGCTTGTAGAGGTCAGGGACATAGCCAGTGTATAAAAGCGAAGAAGCATTCTTCTACCCAGCCAACAAAGATATTGGCATAGCTGGGTCCCATTCTGGTGCCCATGGCAACTCCACTCACCTGTTGGTAAAAAAAATTATTGAAGGAGAATGCGTTCAGTCTGAGAACCAGTGTTTCTGGTTGTTGTCCTTTAATTGATCTGGCACCAAAACATTAATCCTAAACAGTCAAACAAGTCCATGTGATGAAAACCCTTATGCTCTTTAATGTTTTTTTACGCACTAATCCCCCCCCTCCCACTCATCAGCTTTTGGATGAGAGATTCTGACCACTGTATAAGATCAGAAGCAGTAGAAGAAACGGGCTTCTTTTCTGCTTATTTAACACACTCCTAATGCAAACAACACATTACGAGTACAACGGAAAGGTTGCACCAAATGGGATCAAGCAATTTAAAACATATGTTCAGGGTACAGGAAAGTTGTTAGAGAGATGAATGGTATTCATGAAACAAATAATGTTGCAAAAAACTTTGCCAAACGTCACAACCCATTTAACATTCATCAGACAGGTTAATCAGTTGGATATCTCTTAGGTTCTAAATGCACTTAACGGCTGTATAATGCAAGCAAAAGAGTAAAAAGAACAGTAGTGAACTACAGTTCTTACAATAATAAACAGCCATTTGATCTTGTGAATGATCTATCATACACCCTTGAAATGATGTTAAAGATTTGGAAGTTTGCACAGCTTGTAGTCTTTCTAACTCCATGAGACACACAGACAGGGAGAGAAGCTGGGGGTCAGAGCGCAGGGTCGGCCACTGTGCTCTTGTGTCAAACAGGTCATACAAAGACCGCCATTCCTTAGATCTTTCCCTGAACCTGTGCGTCACTTCCTCACCTTCCAGAAGCAAAATATCGAGATTCCACACACCCTTCCCCACAGTAACAGCTGTTGGAATAGAAATTGTACATGACAGCAGACAATGGTCAGAGAAAAAAAAACAGGGGTTAGGCCTGCGGTCGTGCAAGTAAAATCACGTATCAAACAAAATGCGTGAGGCTTGGGTCCCATTAGACTAGTCCCATGTAAAACCTGCCCTCCCCTGACTATGAAGTTTGAAGCCATCTTTCAGTTTAAAATCTTTACATAATGTTTGCAATAATATTGATGATTTATCAAATTTGACCCGTCTCTCGCCCCTCATTCTGCCTTCTCTTTCTAAAAGAGAATTAAAATCCCCAGCTAAAACCACTGGTTCCCATCACAATAAATATACTCAGTTTCTGAATTAGGACATATCTGTCATGTGAGCAACTCAGACAATATATATTTAAGAGTGTAAATTAGACATTCATGAAACCCAGATACACCACCAGTGCTTTCCCTGGTTTCACTACAAGGTGCTGACGTACCTCTACCATCTTATTTTTAATTAGAACAGCTATACCGTCAGATTTATTTTCTTTGGACCCACTCCAGATTGATGGGCCCAATGTCCACAGTTCTTCCATATCCTTATAGCAGTTTTTAAAGCGTAACCCACACTCCTGTAACAACACAATATCAGCATTTACCTTCCTCACAAATGATAGTATAGTCCTTGCCCTTAACTTGGAGCGAATGCTTCTCACATTTATTGACACAATATTAAGAGCCATACTTAAAGTAGGACCAGGGGAGACTAAAAGCTCTGGCTACAATCATTCAGTAGGTGACACCTACCCAACAGGCCTCCCCCCCCCTTTTGCTTTAATTGTCTCCTCCTCCACCACCCCCACAATCCATAGGATATTTCACCACCTGCCCTCCTGAGTCTTTGGTTCTAAAGCTTGGTCAGTAAGATCACATATATTAGAGACATCTAAACCCATGGGAGAACCTACCTGAGGACTCGGAAAATGATCTTCTCTCACTCTTCTACTCGGAGTTCAATCATTTTCTAAATCCAATGTCTCTTTTAGACTGCACCCTCTGTTCTGTACATTTCATTTGAGCACTTTCAGTCTCCACAGGTGGCAGGCTATTGGAAGAGCAATGGTCTTCCCAGTTTTGTTCTATTTGCAAAGGAATTTGGACAGTCTTTAAACACATGACCTTCACACTCACAGAGATTACATTTCCTCACGCTTGTACATTCAGTATATGCATGTCCAATTTCCTTGCACTTAACACACACCACCTTTGTACAGGCATCCACAAAGTGACCCAGCTCCCCACATCTCCTGCACGGTTTTGGCTGCCCTTGGTAGAACACAAGGCCTCTATTTTCACCTAATCCAATCAAAGAAGGAATGTGTTTAAATCCACCATAACCATTTTTTGTCTTCATGCAATGAAACAGGTACTCTCCATGCACAGTTCCAGATGCCATCATCATCCAAGACTTTCTGAAGCTCACCTTTCACTAAACAATACTTAGACAACCATGTCAAAACATCTTCCTTCATCACCATCTCATTAAACATGCGAACAATCACAGTCCTATTAATTAATAATAATTGCTTACACTTATACAGTGCTTTTCTGGACACTCCACTCAAAGCGCTTTACAGGTAATGGGGACTCCCCTCCACCACCACCAATGTGCAGCATCCACCTGGATGATGCGACGGCAGCCATAGTGCGCCAGAACGCTCACCACACATCAGCTATCAGTGGGGAGGAAAGCAGAGTAATGTAGCCAATTCATAGGGGGGGATTATTAGGAGGCCATGATTGGTGAGGGCCAATTGGAAATTTGGCCAGGACACCGGGGTTACACCCCTACTCTTTTCGAGAAACGCCCTGGGATTTTTAATGACCACAGAGAGTCAGGACCTCGGTTTTACATCTTATCCGAAGGACGGAGCCTGTTTACAGTCTAGTGTCCCCGTCACTATACTGGGGCATTTGGACCCACACAGACCACAGGGTGAGTGCCCCCTGCTGGCCCCACTAACACCTCTTCCAGCAGCAACCTTGGTTTTTCCCAGGAGGTTTCCCCTCCAGGTACTGACCAGGCTCACACCACATTAGAAACATCCATCAGCTTCTGCCATTCAAACATTCTAATCAGGCCCACATCTTTTTTTCTACTCTATTTTTATCCAAAATTGATCCAGTAACTTCGCCGATTGAAACTAATGTCAAAACCAATTCCCTTCAGCAAAGTGATTAAGCATTTGACATCTAATGCCTTAATCCTTTCTGTAACACCTTCCTTGAAAAGTCCAACCGTGAAATATCACCCGAGTGAGCCGAACCCTCACCACCCTTATACACCAAAAGTGAGCAAAAGTAATGGTGCATGCCGACTCTACAGGCCACCATGGCCGTTACAAATGTGTCAAAAGCAAACTTAACCTAAACCGAAACCTCTGCTGTGCACCAAACCCACCAAAACCCTATTCCCTTAATCTTACACTTATACAAAAACTCCACTCTCGACTTCTGGGTTTAACCCTTTACATCTCAAACACTGGTTAGAGACTCAGTGTGTCCCAGGCTCAGCGGTTATATAGGACAGGACTCGGCGAGCTGCAGGTGAAACTCGTTGTTCTGCGCTCCCCGTGCGGAATGCTCGTCTCCTCCCTCCAGACTCATCAAACCGCCTTCATACTCTATAGCGGGAAAAAAAAACTCCCTTTACTGTCTTCATACAGTACATCCCTCTTAAATCCCAGAAACACAGAAACTCCGGGGCGTTTCTGTGAGTCAGTACTAGGTTTCTCTGTTCGAGGTTACAAGCAGAAACAATAAAAGCGCTGAAAGCAGGAAGTTATTTCTGCTCGTAGGCATAAATGTGTAAAAATAAATGTTCTGATTCCTAAAACCTAATAAAATCCATGTAAGTCTCCTTTTCGTCCCCAATGCATATAACTGAATATAAACCAGTCACGTTCAGCTACTTTTCTGATGTATATGAATACACTAGTTCTGGTGCAGCTCTTACAACAAAGATACTTAAGAACTTTTTTTTCATACGAGCTCTTGCCGTTTTTAAATTGAATATTTTTTCATTTCAGTAAATCACACGAAACACCAGCAACACTCATTGTAAGCATCTGACCAATCACATTCCTGAATTTTAAACCCTTTTAGTATTTATTTTTAACTTGTTTTATTTTTTAAAAATTTTAAAACCTGTTTTAAGTATTCTTGCCATTTTTAGCATATTGTAAGTGGATTTTTTCAAATATTTTATTTTTTAAATCATATCAACCCATTGTAAGTTCCCATTGATAATTCCTGAGCTTTATAACTGTGTATTATTTCTTTTTACCTTTTTTAATTTTTTTATTATTTTACAGAGCTTTTTAATATATTGTGAGCATTTTAGTGTAATTTTAAAATAGGACTATCAATGCTCCTGACTTTTAAACCTGTATTTATTCTGATATTATTCTCTCTACCTGCAAATGAGGGAGGTATTTGATTTTAAATTTGTTGATTTGGGGGGAAAATGTACATTCATTTCCTTGTATTTATCACCAGTGAGAAACTTTTTTTGGATGAATTGCATTTTTGGATGAATTGCAATCTTTACTTCAAGGCCTTCAGGCTGATATAGAAATGACGGGAGATTTAAATGACACATTTGATAAATCAGACAGGAACAGCATAACATCTAAAATGGCAGAACCCTCTAAAGTACTGAAAAAATTCCGGCACATTCATAATAAATACAATTTATTTAATTTAAAGCATAAAATTTGCTTTAAAAAGAAAACCACAATTTGTACGATATCATATTTCAATATCGACATTCAGATGAAGAATTTGAGGATTTGAATATCATTGAAGAGTACATCGATTTTGGGACAATGTTTGCATCTGAATAATCCTTCCTCCTGGAAAGAAGGAAAAAAAAGTTTTGAGTCTCAGTCTTCAGGATCCCCCCCAAAAAACGTGCACATTTGTTTCTGATGTATTTTGGATAACGATATAACTCTCATAGAAGATACATTTTATCAGTTGAATGCAGTCGATACTTTCGACTTTTTATATGATGATAGGACCTACTGTACATTTAGGGCTCAGTACTGATAACACTGCTTCTATTGATGGAGTAGAAATAAGTGATGTACTGGCAGTTTTTTTTCTGAGGTAAGAGGTCCTAGAACACCTCCTATAAAAATGTTAAGATTCAGAGCAAGAA
Organism: Lepisosteus platostomus; assembly: GCF_059453375.1. Classification (NCBI taxonomy): domain Eukaryota; kingdom Metazoa; phylum Chordata; class Actinopteri; order Semionotiformes; family Lepisosteidae; genus Lepisosteus; species Lepisosteus platostomus. The sequence continues at coordinate 11,338,993 of NC_142615.1, read as the reverse complement.
ATATTTTTCCACCTCACCTAATGCTATTGCATTAACGAGGCTTAAGTTGGTTTCTTATTCGCCAGCTGCTGCTTTGTGTTTTTCGTTCCATCTTAAATGCTACTGCTGTGATGTTATGTCGTCTTTCGCCTGTAGATGGCTCTCTACAGTCATTTTTAAAAATACTTATCCGGATGTATTATTGTACATTTCCTCAGTAAAGGGGAATATGTAAGTAGAGACTGTCCAAATTGCATTTTTGTATGAAACACATTTCAGAAACACAACTCACAATAAAACAAACTGGCATGTTATACCACGAGTAAATAAGACAAAGGCAAAACGTAAATTCACTGGCACTTCCTGCATATTTTCCACGACCTTGCCTTCTGATCATAAAAAGTCTCAAACTCTTGCATTTTGCAAGAAATTTTAATATAGCAGTTTTAAATGGGACATTTAGAACATGGCATATGAGACTATATGGTTAACTGAGGATGAGCAGAGGGTGATCGAACCTACCTCCTGGTTATAAAAATGTCTAAAAATTCTGACACAGATGTGTGAGAGACAATGGAAAAGACTATCAAAATCCTGAACTTCAGGACATTGTACTGTACCGTTTTTTTTAAATACGACCCTCTGAACATGGCACGGGAGAATACATTGTCAAATGGTAAATGCAATGTTTGCTATATTTCTAGGGCCCTCCCTCCTGATTTTAAAATCATCTCATATTTCTGACATCAAGGTGTGAGACACAATATAACAGACTGTCAAAATCCTGAACTTCAGGACATTTTATGATACCATTTTAAAAATATGACCCTCTGAGCATGGCATGTGAGAAAATGGCATGTGAGAATGCATTGGGAAAAGATGAATGCAATTTCTGCTGAATTGCTATTGCCCTCCCTCCTGATTACATACTCGTCTCACAATTCTGACACTGAGGTGTGAGACACAATGTAACAGACACTATTAAATTGTGAAGTACAAGAGATTATACTGTTACGTTTTTTTTAATATTGACCCTCTGGCATGTGAGGACTTGTAGTCAACAAAATAGCACACATTCTGCCAATTTGCTTTGTCCCTCCTTCCTCGTTACCAAAACATCTTAGTATACCGACACTAAGGTAAATGTCTCTAAATCCAGAAGTTAAGTTGTCAAAGTATATCAGAGTCAACCAATACTGATCAGGTTCTGCTGCTGCTGAGCCCGCAGCCTTCACCATAAGGTCCAATTCCCCAAGCCTGTACCCTTCAGAAATTGCAGTATAGAATGAAAAAAAACTCTAATAGATATCGGCCACTGTTGGCGATTTTCCTTTAAGAGAGATAGATAATACTTTATTAATCCCGTAGGGAAACTGACAAATGATTCTCCAGAAATTTTACGGAGTGTATCACTTTCACTGAGACCGAGGAGTGTTAAGCTGTACATGAGTCTTTGTGGCTCGGTTGTTAACAAAAAGGGTGGTGGTTTGAGCCTTCCCAGGGACGCTATGAGCCTTTTAATGTACACACCCGTCTCACTTTACCTCCACGGCCGGTCTTGTACCGCAATCAAATACAGAGCCCGCAGGGGGCAGTAGGCTCGCAAATATAGCTCACTGTGTATATAATGAAGAAGCGGAGGTTAGTTTCTCATCTGCATGTTGCAGAGCCTTATGCAACTCGCAACAACAGTTGGGGTTTGATCCCTGCACGGGCTATTAGTTGAAAGACCATTGTAAATGATGTGTAACAGATTTATCCAGCTGGCTTTTATGTTTCATACTAAATTGCTATCTTGAAACCAAAATAATTAGAAATATGGAACACAACCGTTGTTCCCCATGAAGTAAAGCTGTTTTACACTGACGTCACTCCTTTTTATTTAATCCAGATTTTAAAAACAACTCCGCCCTATCAAAGGAAAATGTTACACAAAAGTTGGAAAGCACACTCTGAATCCATCTGTATATTTGATTTCCGCAATCCGTTCAAGGCTGCCTATGTTAATCGTAAGTGTATAGATTAAACATTTAATATATTGTTCAGTTTAAATCAAAATGCTTTACTACTACAAGAGAGAAGTATAGTATGGAGGATGCGACAAATGTGTGATTTCTAGGAAGAAAACTACTTTTCTTTGCGTTCGAAATTAATTCGAAACAATTGACACACAAACCCTTTGTCTTTTTTAAAGAGATTATATCTTTAAACAGACAAATGTATAAAATGTGTTTTTTTTACCTAGAGATTTTGGACAGGGGCGATGTATTACTAGTAGAGGCTGCTGACTAACACTGTACTGTCTGGAGATCAGCTCCATTTGCAATAAAAAAACATGCGTAACAAAGCTGGAGAGCAGCTGAACTTGTGCTCAGTAGTCAGTATGGTGCTGAGGGTTCAATACTGGTGTTGTTGTATTAGCACAAGCTGCACAGGCTCTGAATCAGACCATTTCAATTAGTCTGATCAGTGCAGGACAAGTTTGCCCATGTCACCCAGCACTGATTCAAGATCGAGTTGCATCTTCAACATTTTGTTTTTGTTTCTGATCATAATTTTCTTTAGTTATGATCGATATTGAATTTTTTCTAAGTAAAACAAAACTAATCAAACATGCAGGCAGATTTTTGAAAAGTATTAGGAGTAGTCAGAATAGTCGTCAGAAAATGTGAGAAAAGGAAAGTTACGTAAACTCTCACACACAGCATTAAAGACTGGAATCTGGACATTAAAAAAACTAGCTGTCTCCCCGTCGGTAATCAAACCCCGGTTTCCCGCGTGACAGGCAGGGACACAAACAACTTTACTAACTAGGAGCGCTTGCTAGCTATTAGAAGGCATTTACTCTTAAATATGTTACTGTTTTGGTTTTCGACTTTAATTTTCCCGATACCAGTTTTTTTACAAAAGTAAAGGCACACGGCACATGTGTGGCACATCACGTCCGAGTTTAGTGACAACTACCTCAGAGATTGTAAGCTGGGTAGTTTCAGATCACTTTTTTTTAAAGGTTCAAGCAAACCCGAATACCTTTGTGTAATCGTTTTTCATAAAGTGTAATTGTATTATAGCATGTGCCCTTGATGGTTTTCTTGATACGTTATATGTGCTCTTGTTTGTATTGTATGTAGTTTTGTTGTTCAAATAAAACGTAAAAGACACAACTTTCCAGATGCGGCTGCTGTAAAAATAAAATGACATCAAGGGTGCTGTACGCAGAGGTCTGAAACCTGCTCCACAGAAGATCTTTATCCAGAGGTGTTAAAGAAGTCGAGATCTCGCCATGAGAGGGGAAGCATCTCAGAAAAAGCAGGTGCAGTCAGTTCCACGGTCATAACGCCACTAAGTCGGGCGACAAGAGCAAAACCCACCCGGCTTCCTCCAGGCAAGTAATGAGACAAAGAGACAGCACGCAGCGGGTCATGTGGCTGAGCGGTCTAAGGCACTGGATTAAGGCTCCAGTCTCTTCAGGGGCGTGGGTTCAAATCCCACCGCTTCCAGGTGCTTCTGTCGAGACCCCCTTTCAGCTGGCTTCAGACGGAAGGGAGAAAAACAACTGCTTTTTGGCAACCTCTCGAGAAACTAAGCAAAGTGTTTAAAGATACTTTCTCAGCTTGACATCAAGGCACAAAACAAAAACCTTCTTGCGTCCTCTCAACCCAAAAGCGCTTTGCCACTTTTTGCGTTATGCAGGGAACGACGTCTGCCCAGATCACTTTTGTGTCAATGCAAATCGTAGTGTGCCCTCCGTTTTAATGTTGGCTGTGCTGGCGTGCTGCTTCTGTCTGTGAAACTTGAATGTTCTGCTTCTTCACAACAAATCGTCGGCGGGGGTTGAGCTTGTTAAATCTTTGCGCATAGCGCTCCTTTGGAAGTACTTTGTCCAAGTTCAAAAGCGATCGTGGGATTTACTTCATGCGTGCAAAAAGCATGCCTCGCACGACACCTCTACATACCCGACCACCACTGCATCACACAGCTGCCAGCGCACCTCACCGTGCCACACAGCTGCAAGCGCACCTCACCGTGCCAGGCCACCACTGCATCATACAGCTGCCAGGGCACCTCACCGTGTCAGGCCACCACTGCGTCACACATATTTCAGCGCCATATATTTCATGGATATTATGGAATATAATGGATGGATATCTTAGTTATCTTTCTAGTTCACAGGTTTGCATGCATAATTTAATTTTGAAAGCCACTGAGACATCAGGTACTACTGTTGTATTTATGAAAAAGAAACAAAACAAAAAACATACTAACAACTGTGCCATCCTACTCCTTAGTTAATACATTTTATTATTCATCAACAGTTAACATTGTTAGCAAAATATTTTGAATTATATTTAACCCTATTTTTTCTTTAGTTTTGTATTTAACTTATTATATGATAGTCAGACTTAATGTATATTTGAACAATGAAAATATATTTTACAAGATTTTACATTAAGCACTTAAAATTAATATGGTTAATAATAGTAAACTGTAAAATGCTGTAACAAGATCGGTTAAACTGCAAAGAAAATGCTTTCAGAGAAAATGTTTCAGGTGTGAAGAACATAGATCTCCAATGCAATTTCAACCAAACCTGTTCCCACACACCCTGCCCCCACTACCATTAGAAAATACACAAACATTTTAGCATTTCATTCTGAGCAGAAGACCTTCACACCTGAAGAGTGCTGGCTGTGACGAATTAAACCGGTTTTACAGGTTTCAATCACAGACCATGTGACATGGGAGTCAGGAAACTAACACACAGCGCCACTGGATTTGATAACGCTATAAAAACGCTATAAAATAATGTGACTTTAACAGAACAAGTTTACAGCGCAGTACAAAAATAAATGCTGACCATGACTTTAGAAGCATAAATTGCCTTACACTCAATTTAAACACAAGCTGTCTTTAGCCCTCTAAGCTGGTTCATACAGAAATGTAGAGATCCAGGCTCAGAACACACAGCTTCATTAGCGAATACATATGCAGGACAACTAGAGAAGACGTTTTACAGAGGATGGATTTTTAGAAACATCCCATCAGTGACATCACTGAAGTCAACTCTTAGGTACTGTAACTGTAGTGTGGATAGTTTCACAAGAATCAGACAAAGGTTTAAGCATCACTTGTTCTAGATAAAACTGCAAAAAAAAAAACAACAACCAATAATGTACTTCTTTGCGGCTCTGTTTGCCCAAATCATATATTCACAACGTGAAATCTAGAAAATAATATTACGTAACCAAAATCCGCAATATGGAAACAGAACCTGTGTAATTGTTGATAGATGATGTACTCGTAACATTTTTTCAAGATGAACTACAACATTTAAAAAATGACTTGTATGTACTTGATATCTCTAATCAATCCACAGGTCCCAGCACAAAACGAAACTAAAACACATACCGTTTCGCGCTTCTTATTAGTTGCTCAAAAAGTAATTTGACCGTATGAAATGCATAATATAAACCTAGAAACATATACGTGAGCAGTACTTAAGCACTGTAGTATCGGTGTTAAGACATACCTTTCAAATACTGTAAATCAAGTTAAAAATATCTCAAGACCGATTCTGGTCATAATGAAACCATGTTTCGTGTATGTTTTCTTTTTCATCTTGAAATAACTCATTTCTAAATACCTTTTTCACTGTTAACATCTTGCAGCAACTCTGCAACAAAATATACACTCTGACAGTTCATCCTGCTACCAACATTAAATAAAACAAATCTTAAGATTTCTATATTTATGTCTTTATTTAGTGGTTTCATTAGTGACAAAGGCTAAACTTTCTTGGAAAAATGTATTTTATATGTTGCGGAAAAAACTGACTTGCTTTAACAAAATATGTTTACAAATCCTTTCACCTGGCATTTTCGAAGTTAGAAATTATGGAACGCTCTGTTAAAAGCAAGGGAGTTTTTATGTCCGTTGCAGTTCTTTTGCAACATGAATATAATTATATCGTTATTAATTTCTTGAGATACGCAATTCCATATTATATTTCCTTTTAATCAAATTCTAAAAGTATGCTTGTTGACTCCGGTATCGCGTTAGTTAAAGACTTCGAAGCTTACAATGTTTAGGAAGAAATGGAATACTGGTGTGTATTTTTTTCTTTAAAGTACGGAGACCAGCCATATACTGTCTGTTTATGTTCCAAAATTAATATCGTTTATGGCCTTCACACGCGTTACAGTATGCTCCTATTCTTTTTATGCTCAGAAGAGCCCACACACTCAGCTCTTAACCCCAGTGTGCAGAAAGGGTCAAAACGTGTTTCTCAGCAGAAATAAACATGTTTCTGCAAGTTTGGTCAACCCCATGTAAGTTATGGGGCAGTAACAGCACACTTTTCAAAACGTGTTTTTCAGCCCGAAATAAACGCGTTTTTTCAGACAACTGAATCCCCATGTAATAATATTTCCCTTCAGTGGTAAATTAGATATGAATATTCAATACTTAAATGGGCACAGTTAAGACATTAAATATACATATTCATACTGTATACAGTACAGTTTGCATACGGTAATATGTTTATGTTACGCGATTAAAAAATAAATAAATAAAAATGAAAAGTCCAGCACCAGCTGGATTTGAACACACAACCTGCCAGTTGGTAGTCACGCACCTAGACCAGTGGGCTACAAGACAGCTCGCATGAACACGTAGGCGAAACAGCCCTACAGAGCCCTGTCGCAGTACATGGATATAATCATACCGTTATTAAATTCTTGAGATACGCGATTCCATATTATATTCCCTTTTAATCAAATTCTAAAAGTATGCTTGTTGACTCCGGTATCACGTTAGTTAAAGACTTCGAAGTTTACAATGTTTAGGGAGAAATGGAATACTGGTGTGTATTTTTTTCTTTAAAGTACCAAGACCAGCTATATACTGTATGTTTATGTTCCAAAATTAATATCGTTTATGGCCTACACACGCGTTACAGTAAGCTCCTATTCTTTTTATGCTCAGCTACTAAGATTTCCCTTCAGTGGTAAAATTCAATATCTACAACGGGCACAGTAAAGACGTTTACAGTAAGTCTTTCTACGACAGACCAACGGACCACGAGTGCCCCTGTCGGTCAACCAATCACGCACCGCGGTATTTTGCGTCATCGCACGTCACGATGCACGACGCCGTAGCCAATTACCTCCGGTACGTGTCTGTACCGCGCACTTTGAATGGCTGCATCTGTAAGGAGATTGGAAAATATAAGAGCGTCTGAAACGTATAAGTACAGTACAGGTGGACGTAAAAGTAGTTAGATAAACAGTTTTTGTATTTTTATACAATTAGTTGCAATAGTGGAAACAATTTGGATTTTTTCGAATGTCTCAAAACCAGACATGCTGAAACGCTGTAGGTTTAGAATCGAGACTGGGGAGAATAACGTCTTGTGAGAAGATCTGTTTACCTAACGATTAGATCCTGTAAATCCCTTGTAGCCTCCCTAAGTCTGTCCCAGTCCAGTGGATAAAAATGTATTGTTAATGGAGTGTTGGTTTCTCTGTTAGGGGATACTGGAGCACTACTGTCATGCTTGTTTCACTCCTCTGTTCAACAGTGTGCTATAGAGTAATGTATATGGGGAGACGGCAGGAAGCCACAGGAGTATTGGGGCAGCAGGTTTTACTTGCCGAGTACCAGATTTTAATGGGTGGTTTTATCCCAGATCTATTGGGTTGGAATATTATGCATTACAAAGAATGACTATCCAGAACAGGGTATCACGTGGCTTCAACTGACTGTGATCACTCAGTATGTTGATGGTATTCTGAGTTCTTCCCCTGACGAGGAAACCCACAAGTCTGAGTTGCTTCAGCTTTAGAGTGTCTAATATTAAGCAGTTATAATAAGGCCCTTTTGTGTCGAGCATTGTGGAATTTTAACAGGGCCAGGGTGCAATGTTTTTACGGGGTGAGCACAACTTTTAACAGATCTGCTTAAGGGGGGAGTGCAGTACAAGGACAAGATTGCCTTGGTTCCAGCAGCAAAAGCCGCCTGTAATAATTTGAAACAAGCTCTCTTACAGGTGCTGAGACTGGGGTTTCCTCAGATGGATCAACCATTCCTTTATATGTAAGTGTGGACAAAGGGTTACTGTATATGTATATAATGTATGTATTTGTTGCATGTAGGCCACAATTCTGGATGGCTATGGAGAAATAGGATTCTCTCACAACGGCAGGGACTCCAGTTAAGAATACTGGGCTTGTCTCTGAACTGATTTGTAGTTTTACAGCTGCCGACAGAAGCAGCTTGAGTAAGGTGTAAATAACACAATAAATAAAGAATTCCAGTAACTCAAGGTAACAACCATGCAGATGCAGATGCCAGACGAGCGGCACTGGGAGAGCGGGAGTCTGAGACCCCTGTGAAACCTCTATTGGGGAAAGGGGAGAATTCAGGTTGAGGGCTTTAATAGATGTTTAATAGTGGTTAGAACAAATGTGTAAAAATGTGGGGTTGTATAATGATGGGATGTGGGCTGGCACATACCCAAGTGTATGACAAAGATGATCCCGTGGTACGGACTGCCCTTCCCCTTGGATACTGATCTAGGGGCATACTACACTGGGAAGGTGTGCCAGGCTGTAATTGCCTCACTAGGGGTAAGTTAGAAGTCACATTGCCCCCATCACCCACAGTCTGAAAGACCAACTAAGGAAATATCAACTGAAGGAACACCGTGGGTAGATGCTCTACCTGCAGTCCTGTGCGGTTTGCGGGCTGGAGCAAACAGAACTGTGAGACTGAGCCCATTTGAGATCATCACGGGCAGCCAAAGAAACTCCCTGGAGGCCAAGTTTGGCTAACGCACTGATGAATTAACTAACTCTCTATTAAAGTATTGTAGGTTTGTTAACTGAAGCAGTGCACAGGGCTCGTGAACAGGTGCCGGACGCTTGGGGACCTCCAGTAGAGGTGAGACACGACCGGATACCTGGCGAGTGGGTGTAGGTGAAGAAGAGATACCCTGCCAGACGTTGCAATCCTGCTGGGAGGGACCATATCAAGTGCCACCAACTACTGACTGTGCCATCTGAGTGACAGGATGAGATCGCTGGATCCGCGTATCGCACTTTCACCGACCCACGGCACCAGAGACTGAGTGAACAGAAAGAAGGATGTTGTTACCGTTTCTGTGTCTGATGTTTCCTAAGACCAACAGTGTGCTTGTTAGGCCTGAGGAGCATTTCTGGGGATATGGTATCAATACATTCCGGGTGTTGGCATATCTATAAGCCAAAAAATTATTATCGGAGTTGGGTCAGTATTGCTGTTCCAAGATCCTGACGATAGATCTTCACATGGCTGAGGTCTGCGTTTGGGTCCTGGAGTAGGACTTTATGTATTTGTAGGATTAGGGTTGTTTTATATGTATAATTGTAACTATCACTTGTACAAAAACATCAATAACATATTGTTGTAACTGTGGAACACACAATGTCATGGTAATGCATGCCTGTACATCTAAAAAGGAAAGATCTGCCCTGACATTGTATGTGTAAAAATAGGCAGTCCTGACGTATGCCATATTTTATAAGGGGGGAATGAAGTAAGAGATAAGATGTAAAAAGGGTTAACTTAAGTCAGTTCTGCCTGAAAATTAGACTTCTAAGCAACAGGGGTTTATGGCAGGAAAGGGGGTTAACTGATAAGGATTCCAGATGCGAACAAGGAACCCCCTGGGGGCATAATCTTAGACTGACCATTTGGCCAGGGCCTCTTAACTGGCCAAATACCATGACCCCACCCCTTACCATAACATTGAATGACGTCTGAAGCAGCAAGCAAGGACTATATAACCTAAAAGTTTGTACCGGCACATCGAACAATACTTCGGTTTTGTTGTTTCTTGCGGGAAACAAGACTTCGGCTTTATTGTTCCTTGCATGCAATAAACTCATCTGTTTTACTTCATCTTGGGATCAAGAACCTTATTCCTTCTGTTACAACAGTACCAAACGCACGTTTCTTCTGTAACGGGAGCCGATCATTTGCAATTCGGCTGTGCCGACAGACCAGGACGAGCTCTGTCGGCTCAAAAGCAGCGCAGGACCTGCAAGTACAACAGAAAGATTAGCATCCAGCGGGGGCCTCTTAGTGAGCCCAAGATCTCATCAAGAATCGGCTCCAGCAACAGGGCTGGGCGCATTGTTCCATTTTCCGACCACTCTCGGTGTAAACAAGTCCCTCCTGGTCTCTGCTTGAATTGCACTTTCCTGCGTTTGCTTTGGTGTAAGTGGCTTCCCCTGCATGGGCGAATGTGAAGAAGATCCTTAGTAAGTCATTGAAGAAAACCGAGAAGAGGTCGAAGTGGCCTCTGTCGTTCATCAACGATCCAGTCAGGCAGTACTCCTCTGTAAAGCGCCGTTCGTTCACATCGATTGGCTTTTTCTTGCCTTCATTCGTGCAAGTAGTAAAAGCGGACGCCCCTATTCTGCCGTGACCCGGATTCAAACCGGGGTTGTTGCGGCCATAACGCAAAGTACTGACCACTATACGATCACAGCGAGTTACCGAGACACACGCGGCAGGGCGGAAAGGGCTGTGCTCTCTTCGTGTGACATAATTCGGAAAAGTCCTGACGTTGCATTTCAACTGAGCCCCAGTATACATCGACCCTTCGACACTCTGAGTGACAACTCTCTTGCGTGTTTTCTCATATTTATGTAGTTTCCTTGCATGATGCCGGGAACAGCATGGTTGTTCGCTGCCATATAGTAAGGCGGTTAGGGTTCCTGGTTTTCACCCAGGCGGTTCGACTCGGTTTTGCCTCCTGCTTTCCAAAAGATCAGCACCGTGTACGAAAGAGCCGCATTAAAACTACTCGAACGTGCAAAACGTGCGAGAAGAGGGGGCGCTTGTTTCCAACCGAAACTTCTCGCGTGTGAGACGAGCTGATCATCGCTGTGGGAGGGTTACTCTGGTAGACAGGGCTGACCTTCGGCAATAGGATTTATAGTCTCCAAGATGATATTTGCACTTTCTAGAGAGGCGATTTTCTCCACTTCAGTAGCCCGATTTCGTCGATTGCGTGGAGAGGGCTGTAGAATGTGGCGCCGCCTTTCCTGCTCCGTCCATGACAGGCGTGCTGGTCTCTGGAGAGAGAGCACGGTCCATCAGCGCACTCCAATAAAGGCACTGGAAGCAGCTGAATCGCATTGGCGAAGCTCAGCACTGGGCCGCTGGGCACGTCTTACCATCGTTTCCATAGTGTAGTGGTTATCATGTTCGCCTCACACGCGAAAGGTCCCCGGTTCGAAACCGGGCGGAAACAGACATCTTTTGTCGCCAGGCACAAAAGGGGATTGGGGATTCGTCGAGCGCTGTGATCGAACAGACCCACTCACCTCTTAGTGTGGCGGGATCTGCACAGTGCATGTCGCAGCGCTTCCTGCTTTCACTTCAATGTGCTTCCTGATGTCGAGTAGTGTGCCGTGCGGAGGCTCTGAAAGCGAGAGCAATGAAAAGGTGCACGACGCTGTGAAAGAAAACAGAGAAGTGAAAGGCAGTCATTTCTCTAAGGAGGTGAAAGAAGAGCTACTCCCCGTCGGGGAATCGAACCCCAGTCTCCCACGTGACAGGCAGGGATACTTGCCACTATACTAACGAGGAAGACATCGCTCTCTCCAACCCCCGGCATCGTGTCCCGACCCAGCATGCTGGAAGCCGACGCGTGCTGTGATCCCTTTACGGAGCAGAAATGACAACCGAGGAGCCGAGAGATCATTTCAGCATTTCGCGTCTGAACGGAAAACAAACGACCAACTCGGAATGACTTGCCTTTGATGCTTTTCAAAGCGTTCTTTGTGCACGACGACTGCGCCGCCTAGCAGATACAAATGGGTTGTACAACTTTGAACTAGCAAATGGAAGAGGGCTAAGCCCCCTCTCTTTTAGCCCAGGTTCGATCTGTCTCCCAGAATCACCAGGGCGCACACACACACACACCCGTGCCGTTGAAGTGCTCTGCTTCATTTCTAAGGGCAACTCAACATTCACTCCTACCCCGAGTGCAGAAAAGACAGCATCCACAGCAACAACAGCTCAGGTCTCTGCACAGGAGCTAAGCTGCCCTCATCTCCTCTGCTCTGCGGCTCCTGCGGAGTGGAGTCCTGCCTGGAGCCGTGTTTGCAGGCAGCGGCTCCCCGCGCCCTGTCTGTGCGTCGTGTCCAAGAGCTCCTGGGAGGAAGAGAGAGCCCTCCCACTCGGGGGCTTTTCCACGGTCTGTGTGAGGAGGGGCGGGTGTGTCCAGTAGCGTATCGAGCGGAAGCCTGGGGCGGCGGAGAGCTGTGATCGTGCAGACCTTGAGGTGTCACCTCTTTGTCTGCTTTCCCGCCCCCCCTCCGCCCAAGCTCTGCTCCAAAGTAGCCCGGCAACCCCTCACACCTGCACGTGTCACAACCTAAGGTGCGGTCATGAGACACCCATGGGGTGTCGTTCTGTTCTGGCTAATTGTTTCCTGCCCGTCGCAGGCAGGAGTCCATGCGAGGAAGATGCGCTGGACAGAGCTCAGAGGGCGCAGCTGGGTGGCTTTCCTTCTGAGTGACGTTCCTGCAACACTCTCCCGCTACTCTTGGTGCGCTCATGCCACAACACAGGAAGGCTGGAGCAGGTGGCTGTGGGATTTGCGCACCGCCGAAATAGCTCAGTTGGGAGAGCGTTAGACTGAAGATCTAAAGGTCCCTGGTTCGATCCCGGGTTTCGGCATTTTGTTTCATCGCGCCCTTTGTTCCTCTCTCCAGCACCCCCTTCCTAAAGTGACGCGTCCCTTTCTCAGCCCGAAACGCAAGCGAGACACCAGCAGCAGTCCCTGCAGGTTTCCGTAGTGTAGCGGCTATCACGTTCGCCTAACACGCGAGAGGTCCCCGGTTCGAGACCGGGCGGAAACAGCCTCGTTTTGCACGCTCCTGTACTTCACAGAGGTCTTGAGCGACCGGTCATTTGTTCCCAATGTATTTCCGGTGCCTTCGTGCACTCTTGTACCAAACGCACGTTCCTTCTGTACGCGGAGCCGATCATTTGCAATTGGGCTGTGCCGACAGACCAGGTCGAGCTCTGTCGGCTCAAAAGCAGCGCAGGACCTGCAAGAACAACAGAAAGATTAGCATCCAGCGGGGGCCTCTTAGTGAGCCCAAGAGCTCATCAAGAATCGGCTCCAGCAACAGGGCTGGGCGCATTGTTCCATTCTCCGCCCACTCTCGGTGTAAACAAGTCCCTCCTGGTCTCTGCTTGAATTGCACTTTCCTGCGTTTGCTTTGGTGTAAGTGGCTTCCCCTGCATGGGCGAATGTGAAGAAGATCCTTAGTAAGTCATTGAAGAAAACCGAGAAGAGGTCGAAGTGGCCTCTGTCGTTCATCAACGATCCAGTCAGGCAGTACTCCTCTGTAAAGCGCCGTTCGTTCACATCGATTGGCTTTTTCTTGCCTTCATTCGTGCAAGTAGTAAAAGCGGACGCCCCTATTCTGCCGTGACCCGGATTCAAACCGGGGTTGTTGCGGCCATAACGCAAAGTACTGACCACTATACGATCACAGCGAGTTACCGAGACACACGCGGCAGGGCGGAAAGGGCTGTGCTCTCTTCGTGTGACATAATTCGGAAAAGTCCTGACGTTGCATTTCAACTGAGCCCCAGTATACATCGACCCTTCGACACTCTGAGTGACAACACTCTTGCGTGTTTTCTCATATTTATGTAGTTTCCTTGCATGATGCCGGGAACAGCATGGTTGTTCGCTGCCATATAGTAAGGCGGTTAGGGTTCCTGGTTTTCACCCAGGCGGTTCGACTCGGTTTTGCCTCCTGCTTTCCAAAAGATCAGCACCGTGTACGAAAGAGCCGCATTAAAACTACTCGAACGTGCAAAACGTGCGAGAAGAGGGGGCGCTTGTTTCCAACCGAAACTTCTCGCGTGTGAGACGAGCTGATCATCGCTGTGGGAGGGTTACTCTGGTAGACAGGGCTGACCTTCGGCAATAGGATTTATAGTCTCCAAGATGATATTTGCACTTTCTAGAGAGGCGATTTTCTCCACTTCAGTAGCCCGATTTCGTCGATTGCGTGGAGAGGGCTGTAGAATGTGGCGCCGCCTTTCCTGCTCCGTCCATGACAGGCGTGCTGGTCTCTGGAGAGAGAGCACGGTCCATCAGCGCACTCCAATAAAGGCACTGGAAGCAGCTGAATCGCATTGGCGAAGCTCAGCACTGGGCCGCTGGGCACGTCTTACCATCGTTTCCATAGTGTAGTGGTTATCATGTTCGCCTCACACGCGAAAGGTCCCCGGTTCGAAACCGGGCGGAAACAGACATCTTTTGTCGCCAGGCACAAAAGGGGATTGGGGATTCGTCGAGCGCTGTGATCGAACAGACCCACTCACCTCTTAGTGTGGCGGGATCTGCACAGTGCATGTCGCAGCGCTTCCTGCTTTCACTTCAATGTGCTTCCTGATGTCGAGTCGTGTGCCGTGCGGAGGCTCTGAAAGCGAGAGCAATGAAAAGGTGCACGACGCTGTGAAAGAAAACAGAGAAGTGAAAGGCAGTCATTTCTCTAAGGAGGTGAAAGAAGAGCTACTCCCCGTCGGGGAATCGAACCCCAGTCTCCCACGTGACAGGCAGGGATACTTGCCACTATACTAACGAGGAAGACATCGCTCTCTCCAACCCCCGGCATCGTGTCCCGACCCAGCATGCTGGAAGCCGACGCGTGCTGTGATCCCTTTACGGAGCAGAAATGACAACCGAGGAGCCGAGAGATCATTTCAGCATTTCGCGTCTGAACGGAAAACAAACGACCAACTCGGAATGACTTGCCTTTGATGCTTTTCAAAGCGTTCTTTGTGCACGACGACTGCGCCGCCTAGCAGATACAAATGGGTTGTACAACTTTGAACTAGCAAATGGAAGAGGGCTAAGCCCCCTCTCTTTTAGCCCAGGTTCGATCTGTCTCCCAGAATCACCAGGGCGCACACACACACACACCCGTGCCGTTGAAGTGCTCTGCTTCATTTCTAAGGGCAACTCAACATTCACTCCTACCCCGAGTGCAGAAAAGACAGCATCCACAGCAACAACAGCTCAGGTCTCTGCACAGGAGCTAAGCTGCCCTCATCTCCTCTGCTCTGCGGCTCCTGCAGAGTGGAGTCCTGCCTGGAGCCGTGTTTGCAGGCAGCGGCTCCCCGCGCCCTGTCTGTGCGTCGTGTCCAAGAGCTCCTGGGAGGAAGAGAGAGCCCTCCCACTCGGGGGCTTTTCCACGGTCTGTGTGAGGAGGGGCGGGTGTGTCCAGTAGCGTATCGAGCGGAAGCCTGGGGCGGCGGAGAGCTGTGATCGTGCAGACCTTGAGGTGTCACCTCTTTGTCTGCTTTCCCGCCCCCCCTCCGCCCAAGCTCTGCTCCAAAGTAGCCCGGCAACCCCTCACACCTGCACGTGTCACAACCTAAGGTGCGGTCATGAGACACCCATGGGGTGTCGTTCTGTTCTGGCTAATTGTTTCCTGCCCGTCGCAGGCAGGAGTCCATGCGAGGAAGATGCGCTGGACAGAGCTCAGAGGGCGCAGCTGGGTGGCTTTCCTTCTGAGTGACGTTCCTGCAACACTCTCCCGCTACTCTTGGTGCGCTCATGCCACAACACAGGAAGGCTGGAGCAGGTGGCTGTGGGATTTGCGCACCGCCGAAATAGCTCAGTTGGGAGAGCGTTAGACTGAAGATCTAAAGGTCCCTGGTTCGATCCCGGGTTTCGGCATTTTGTTTCATCGCGCCCTTTGTTCCTCTCTCCAGCACCCCCTTCCTAAAGTGACGCGTCCCTTTCTCAGCCCGAAACGCAAGCGAGACACCAGCAGCAGTCCCTGCAGGTTTCCGTAGTGTAGCGGCTATCACGTTCGCCTAACACGCGAGAGGTCCCCGGTTCGAGACCGGGCGGAAACAGCCTCGTTTTGCACGCTCCTGTACTTCACAGAGGTCTTGAGCGACCGGTCATTTGTTCCCAATGTATTTCCGGTGCCTTCGTGCACTCTTGTACCAAACGCACGTTCCTTCTGTACGCGGAGCCGATCATTTGCAATTGGGCTGTGCCGACAGACCAGGTCGAGCTCTGTCGGCTCAAAAGCAGCGCAGGACCTGCAAGAACAACAGAAAGATTAGCATCCAGCGGGGGCCTCTTAGTGAGCCCAAGAGCTCATCAAGAATCGGCTCCAGCAACAGGGCTGGGCGCATTGTTCCATTCTCCGCCCACTCTCGGTGTAAACAAGTCCCTCCTGGTCTCTGCTTGAAATGCACTTTCCTGCGTTTGCTTTGGTGTAACTGGCTTCCCCTGCATGGGCGAATGTGAAGAAGATCCTTAGTAAGTCTTTGAAGAAAACCGAGAAGAGGTCGGAGTGGCCTCTGTCGTTCATGAACGATCAGTCAGGCAGTACTCCTCTGTAAAGCGCCGTTCATTCACATCGATTGGCTTTTTTTTGCCTTCATTCGTGCGAGTAGTAAAAGCAGACGCCCCTATTCTGCCGTGACCCAGATTCGAACCAGGGATGTTGCGGCCACAACGCAAAGTACTGACCACTATACGATCACAGCGAGTTACCGAGACACACGCGGCAGGGCGGAAAGGGCTGTGCTCTCTTCGTGTGACATAATTCGGAAAAGTCCTGACGTTGCATTTCAACTGAGCCCCAGTATACATCGACCCTTTGACACTCTGAGTGACAACTCTCTTGCGTGTTTTCTCATATTTATGTAGTTTGCTTGCATGATGCCGGGAACAGCATGGTTGTTCGCTGCCATATAGTCTAGCGGTTAGGGTTCCTGGTTTTCACCCAGGCGGTTCGACTCGGTTTTGCCTCCTGCTTTCCAAAAGATCAGCACCGTGTACGAAAGAGCCGCATTAAAACTACTCGAACGTGCAAAACGTGCGAGAAGAGGGGGCGCTTGTTTCCAACCGAAACTTCTCGCGTGTGAGACGAGCTGATCATCGCTGTGGGAGGGTTACTCTGGTAGACAGGGCTGACCTTCGGCAATAGGATTTATAGTCTCCAAGATGATATTTGCACTTTCTGGAGAGGCGTTTTTCTCCACTTCAGTAGCCCGATTTTGTCGATTGCGTGGAGAGGGCTGTAGAATGTGGCGCCGCCTTTCCTGCTCTGTCCATGACAGGCGTGCTGGTCTCTGGAGAGAGAGCACGGTCCATCAGTGCACTCCAATAAAGGCACTGGAAGCAGCTGAATCGCATTGGCGAAGCTCAGCACTGGGCCGCTGGGCACATCTTACCATCGTTTCCATAGTGTAGTGGTTATCACGTTTGCCTCACATGCGAAAGGTCCCCGGTTCGAAACCGGGCGGAAACAGACATCTTTTGTCGCCAGGCACAAAAGGGGATTGGGGATTCGTCGAGCGCTGTGATCGAACAGACCCACTCACCTCTTAGTGTGGCGGAATCTGCACAGTGCATGTCACAGCGCATCCTGCTTTCACTTCAATGCGTGTCCTGATGTACCCCAGTCTCCCGCGTGACAGGTGGGGACAGGTGACAGGTCCTATACTAACGAGGAAGACATCGCTCTCTCCGACCCCCGGCATCGTGTCCCGACCCACCGTGCTGGAAGCCGACGCGTGCTGTGATTCCTTTACGGAGCAGAAATGACAACCGAGGAGCCGAGAGATCATTTCAGCATTTCGCGTCTGAACGGAAAACACAAATGACCAACTCGGAATGACTTGCCTTTGACGCTTCTCAAAGCGTTCTTTGTGCATCGAACAGACCCACTCACCTCTTAGTGTGGCGGGATCTGCACAGTGCATGTCGCAGCGCTTCCTGCTTTCACTTCAATGTGCTTCCTGATGTCGAATCGTGTGCCGTGCGGAGGCTCTGAAAGCGAGAGCAATGAAAAGGTGCACGACGCTGTGAAAGAAAACAGAGAAGTGAAAGGCAGTCATTTCTCTAAGGAGGTGAAAGAAAAGCTACTCCCCGTCGGGGAATCGAACCCCGGTCTCCCATGTGACAGGCGGGGACACTTGCCACTATACTAACGAGGAAGACATCGCTCTCTCCAACCCCCGGCATCGTGTCCCGATCCAGCATGCTGGAAGCCGACGCGTGCTGTGATCCCTTTACGGAGCAGAAATGACAACCGAGGAGCCGAGAGATCATTTCAGCATTTCGCGTCTGAACGGAAAACACAAACGACCAACTCGGAATGACTTGCCTTTGACGCTTTTCAAAGCGTTCTTTGTGCACGACGACTGCGCCGCCTAGCAGATACAAATGGGTTGTACAACTTTGAACTAGCAAATGGAAGAGGGCTAAGCCCCCTCTCTTTTAGCCCAGGTTCGATCTGTCTCCCAGAATCACCAGGGCGCACACACACACACACCCGTGCCGTTGAAGTGCTCTGCTTCATTTCTAAGGGCAACTCAACATTCACTCCTACCCCGAGTGCAGAAAAGACAGCATCCACAGCAACAACAGCTCAGGTCTCTGCACAGGAGCTAAGCTGCCCTCATCTCCTCTGCTCTGCGGCTCCTGCGGAGTGGAGTCCTTCCTGGAGCCGTGTTTGCAGGCAGCGGCTCCCCGCGCCCTGTCTGTGCGTCGTGTCCAAGAGCTCCTGGGAGGAAGAGAGAGCCCTCTCACTCGGGGGCTTTTCCACGGTCTGTGTGAGGAGGGGCGGGTGTGTCCAGTAGCTTATCGAGCGGAAGCCTGGGGCGGCGGAGAGCTGTGATCGTGCAGACCTTGAGGTGTCACCTCTTTGTCTGCTTTCCCGCCCCCCCTCCGCCCAAGCTCTGCTCCAAAGTAGCCCGGCAACCCCTCACACCTGCACGTGTCACAACCTAAGGTGCGGTCATGAGACACCCATGGGGTGTCGTTCTGTTCTTGCTAATTGTTTCCTGCCCGTCGCAGGCAGGAGTCCATGCGAGGAAGATGCGCTGGACAGAGCTCAGAGGGCGCAGCTGGGTGGCTTTCCTTCTGAGTGACATTCCTGCAACACTCTCCCGCTACTCTTGGTGCGCTCATGCCACAACACAGGAAGGCTGGAGCAGGTGGCTGTGGGATTTGCGCACCGCCGAAATAGCTCAGTTGGGAGAGCGTTAGACTGAAGATCTAAAGGTCCCTGGTTCGATCCCGGGTTTCGGCATTTTGTTTCATCGCGCCCTTTGTTCCTCTCTCCAGCACCCCCTTCCTAAAGTGACGCGTCCCTTTCTCAGCCCGAAACGCAAGCGAGACACCAGCAGCAGTCCCTGCAGGTTTCCGTAGTGTAGCGGCTATCACGTTCGCCTAACACGCGAGAGGTCCCCGGTTCGAGACCGGGCGGAAACAGCCTCGTGTTGCACGCTCCTGTACTTCACAGAGGTCTTGAGCAACCGGTCATTTGTTCCCAATGTATTTCCGGTGCCTTCGTGCACTCTTGTACCAAACGCACGTTCCTCCTGTACGCGTAGCCGATCATTTGCAATTGGGCTGTGCCGGCAAACCAGGACGAGCTCTGTCGGCTCAAAAGCAGCGCAGGACCTGCAAGAACAACAGAAAGATTAGCATCCAGCGGGGGCCTCTTAGTGAGCCCAAGAGCTCATCAAGAATCGGCTCCAGCAACAGGGCTGGGCGCATTGTTCCATTCTCCGCCCACTGTCGGTGTAAACAAGTCCCTCCTGGTCTCTGCTTGAAATGCACTTTCCTGCGTTTGCTTTGGTGTAACTGGCTTCCCCTGCATGGGCGAATGTGAAGAAGATCCTTAGTAAGTCATTGAAGAAAACCGAGAAGAGGTCGGAGTGGCCTCTGTCGTTCATCAACGATCCAGTCAGGCAGTACTCCTCTGTAAAGCGCCGTTCGTTCACATCGATTGGCTTTTTTTTTGCCTTCATTCGTGCAAGTAGTAAAAGCAGACACCCCTTTAGGGAGCCTGTCAGCACCCGGCGTTTTCCCCTTCTGTAAGCTCTCCATAGCCTCTCAGCTCTTCTACTGTCAAATCCCCCTCAAGTACTTCCCTATCTTCTTCACTCAAAACGTTTTCTAGCTTTGAGGTAAAAAAATGAATTTCTTCATCCTTTACCTCTGTAGAGCTGTACAGTCTTGAGTAGAAGTGTCACGCCCTCTGCAGCCAGAGGGCGGTCCTTCTCTGTCCTGTCCCTAGTTTCTGGTCTGCTGTCCTTCCTGTCCCTCTCTTTCCCTTGGCTAAATATTTCAGGGTCTTGCACTCTGTCCTCGCTCAGCACTGACGTTCGGATGTCCTGAGACCCGCCTAGCACCAGGGCGCCCCACGTCCGCTCCCTGAGGGCACAGGTTTCTATACGGCATTCCTGAACTCTTTGCACTAATGAGCCCGGGCCTTTTTCCCGTATCGCCGCTAAGCATATGGGTCTTTTTCCGCCCTCCTGCTCCCCACGGTTAGTCCCCTTGGACGTCCGTGACAAGAAGGCCTCGATGCAGGAGAGGATAGCACTCAGCTCTGTACTCTCTCTTCCCTCCTCATCAACTACACTTTCCATGACAGACTTGGAGCCTACCACTTTACTGAAAAAGAAGCGAGTACACTTCTCATTTTCTTCCAAGAACTGACCTCTGCTTCTTAACAGCACTCCTCGACTACTTTCTTCCGCTATGCTCCGGACATCCTTTTTTAAAAGGGTGATATCCTCGAGCACATCGAAGCCACTGTCTCGTGTAGAGACGCTGCAGCTGCCTCTGTTTCCTGGCTAGCACTCTTCTCCGTCTGGCAGCAGCCTTCCTTCCCTCATCCATGAAAAAGGCCTTTGTCCTCACCTTCACCTCCTCCCACCACTCTCCTACTGACTCGTACAGACACTGCAAGGACAGCCACTGTGATAGTTTCTCCTTGTAGCGGGATACTACCCCCTCATTCTCTAGCAGCTTTGTGTTGAGTTTCCAGAGGCCTGGGCCAAAGACAGTCCCGCCCTGGAGTTCCACTCTACACCCTAAAGCCTGATGATCTGAGAAGAAGACAGGCTGAAGAGTGACCCCAACAACTTTCACTCTCTCTGAAACAAAGCAATAGTCAATTCTGGAGCTGCTATTCCTCCCTGACCATGTATATCCTGCTATTGTGGGATATATACATCTATATGTGTCTGAGAGTTTAAAGTCTTGAACTAAGTTTTGCAGGGCCAGTGAGCTGGAATCCAATTTTATCGGAGAGCTAGACTGCCTATCTGTGTGCTCTAAGATACAATTAAAATCCCCTCCCACTATCACGTCTGTGCTACATAACAATAGGGGAGAGAGTGCTTTGAGTAGCTCCACCCTTCCTCCAACGTCAGTAGGACAATACACATTGATTAGACGCAGGTTAACGGTCCCCCATTCCACATCCACACACAGCAACCTGCCATCTATGACCCTCTGAATACTTTTCAATTTGAATGCCCATCCTTTGAAAAGAATGGCCACGCCAGAGGTTCTGTTGTTATTGTCCCCTGACCAATCAGAAGGCCCTTTATCCCACCTATCTTCAAAGCTTTTATACCTCTCTTGATTTACTTCTTTTTCTTTTTCTTCTTACCAATTTCCTGCCAGCCATCCTCTGAATGAGCCTTCATCAGGGTGGCAGCAGTAATAGCGTTCACGGAGTCCATTTCAGGGAAGGGGGTAGAGGGAGGGGTGCAGGGGTTCCAGCTGTCCCCATCACCATGCTCTCCTTCCTCCTCGCTCGGGGAGAAAACAGAGTCATTTTTCCTTTTCCTCAAGTCCAGCTCCTGGGAGCACTGAGGGAAAAGGGGTGCAGCCGATGCACCAGTCTCCTCTTCCCCCTCACCCACCAGCTGCTGCAGATCCTCCGTGATGGACTGGATGGAGGAGAGGAGGGCATCTGTAGGACTTGCAGAGTCTGAGAAAAGCAGCTCTGCTGAATCCTGGGTATCCTCGCTGGACCCGCTTCACCGGGGGGCCCCACACTGGCACTCGTTCTGAGGAGCAGGAGTGGGGGAGGGGTCCTCGCTGTTCTCGGGGGTTTTCAAACCCTCGTGCTTGTCTGGTGCAGTCTGCAGTTGTGGGGGCGTAGTGGATTTCTCTTCCACCGGCCCCGGAGCCACAGCAGGACTGATCCTGGCTGGAGGCTGAGAGTCTTTGTCCAACAAGGGTTCTTTGTTTGACTTGTTATTTGCTTTGGATTTTCAGGCCGGTTTGGCTGAAACAAGCACTGCCTCATCCTTTCTCATTTTGAGTTTATTGGCGTAGGCGTGAGGGCAGTTCTTAAAAACGTGTCCTTCCGAGCCACATAAATTGCAATTTGGCAGCATTGAACAGTCAGAGGATAAATGTCCCTGTTTGCCACAGGTCTTGCAGCATTTCACAGTGCAGGACAATGCCAGGTGTCCCACAGCACCACAGCGCTGACACACCTTTGGTTGTCCCACATAAAAAACATAGCCATTGCAGGTGCCCAGCCGGATTGTAGAGGGCAGGTGCCTTAAGCCTCCATTTACATTGTCCGGTAGCAAACGAACCTCGAATTTCCTTGCCTCCTGTTTTTATACTGTCAACATCTCTAACCTCAGTTCCATGGTGGACGGTGCAGTACTGGTTAAGCCAGGTTTGAATGTCCTCCGTCTTTGCCAGATTCGAGAACATAACAACATGCACTGTTTTCCTCTCTCTCTGTGTCAGAGGCTGCAAGTTGATCTTCTCAAGGGCAGGAACTTTCCCTCTTTTTGCCTCAAACACATCCACACATCGTTCAAACAGAGAATAGGTAGCAAAAACAACCTCAAATGCTTTCTGACCTGGGAGAGCGAAGATGAAATCCAAGTGCCGAGGTTCAAAGCCAAGTTCCTTCTGCAACACTTTTCTACTGAACTGCATGCGATCCATGAAGAGGTCATCCAAAACCTCAAAACGCACAGCATTCTTGCGGGATCCAAAAGTTGCCATTTCGTAAACTGCAAAACAAACACTGCTTCCACAAAACAAGCAAACAATCCAACTACTCCACCTACAGGATGATCAAGGTATCTCCACTGCCAGGTAAGTATAAGTTATATAAGGCCCTGCAAGCGGCCCGGACCCACAGCACAAAGTGCGCAGCCTAGCCCAGCTCCTCGCCCCGCACGCCACTGCCTCCTGCTGGGCCCACTCTTTCGCACACTCACACGCCACACTAACACTCAAAAGGGTGGGCAAAACGAGAAAACGAGCACGCCGTTTCCTACACATCTGCAGTCGCCAATGCGCATTCGCTGCATGTCCCGGGATGCAATTCGGCCTCATTTGCATAACACCAGACCCACAAATCGCTACGCAGGCTCGCGTCGTGCGCCTGCCACGCACCGAACAAACACTGGAGCCTTTTCAGCAATTTCCAAAAAATGGGCCTGCTCGCCTGCCCACAAGGCTCCGTCTCTTACCCGCTCTCCAGAGCCTGCTGCCTTCTGTGCTGTTCTCTCGGCACCACTGCAGCGCACACAACACGCTCCGCCGCAGGGAAGGCTCGCTCCGTGTGCACACGTCCTTTCAATGCCAGTTCAACAAGTGCTCCGCATTAGCGGCGTCAGGGCTCCGGCGTGTCACACCTCACCTCACCTCGCACAGCCCCCTCTTCGAATGTCTGGCGCTGGGCATGCCCCACTCTCCTCCACCTTATCTTATCGCGTGTGACCACCGACAATGGCCACAATGTCGGGGAATGGCACCTGTAAAGTGTTAATTGGGGCACAGGAACAGCCCGTCTCGTCCTGGGGGCCGGCTTCAAAGACAATAAAGCAAACACAGCGTGGCGGGGGAAGAAGACGACACGACACATGCAGGTACATTCAGCTCCGGCGGGAACGAGTCATTTGTCGGTCTTTTCAAGTGCTGGGAGCCGAGTAATCCTTCGCTTGTATCGTTTCTCCCCTGTGACTAGATCTCACCCTGCGACTCTCGACTGGGCTCACCCACGGCAGCCCAGCAGGTGTGAGCCTAGCCGGCACCCGGATGGGAGATTCCCCCCGGAAAAGCTCAGGTTGCTGCTGCTCCTGCAAGAGGTGTGACTGGGACCAGTAGGGAGCGCTCACCCTGCGGTTTGTGTGGCTTTCTTATGCCCCAGCATCCTGATGGCGACCCTCCTTGGCCATTAAGAAATCCCAGGGCGTCTCTCAAAAAGAGCCGCCGGGGGTGTCACTCTGGTGTTAGTGTTCCCCTTTACCAATCAGTCGGGGTCTCCTCCTAATCCCCGTCTCTTATGTAACAATCAATGACGAGGCCCCCCTGTCCCGCGATATTGTATTTGTCCCCTGGCCGCTGGCTGGCGCCGTGAGATTTAGTACTCGCGCAAGAGAGCGCGAACGCGGTCCCCTGCCCCCCACAAAGTGTGCGCTCCAGGTTCCCTCTCGGGGCTCTGCAACACAGCGGAAAGGCAGCGAGAAGGAGCCTCTTGCTCTGACGCCGCAAGGCCACAAGAGGGCGGAGGCGCAGAGCGCCCGGCCGACATGTTGGACTGGTGTGCTTTATGTGCTGAAATAAACACGCGACAGCCCAGAAATGTTTTGAGTGCTGTGCACTGGAGGTTTTTGTCTTGTGAAGACTTGCCTTGTGCTCCTCCAAGCAGTTTGTTTGTTCTCCTCCAGTGCGGGACAAGCCAACACAAGGGAGCACATTTGCCAACATCCAGGTACGCAATGTGATTTGGAAAGCAGCTCCTTTCCAAAGAGTTGCACACGAACGATCCTTCAGTCCCGCTCGGGGGGCACGGAGCCCCAGCCACACACAGCTTCAAGTAGCGAGTCAGGCACCATTGCTTTCGCTTGTGGCCACACCACCCTGAATGTGCCCGATCTCGTCTGATCTCTGAAGCTAAACAGGGATGGGCCTGGTTAGTACTTGGATGGGAGACCGCCTGGGAATACCAGGTGCTGTAAGCTTTTAAGCGCAGGAGGCGCCCTATCCCCGCTCGCTCATTCCCCTGTTCACACGTGCAGTGCGGCTTGTCCGTCTGTTTATTTGTCAGCTTTGGCGAGACACGGGTGCTTGTGTATTAGCGTGAGCGTTTTTTATTCTGATCATGAACAGTTTTACAAGTCCGCAAAGGATCGAGGAAAGGTTTATCGCCAGCTGAAAAGAGACACAGCGCTTCGGCTGTGGAGACTTGTTCGGCTGGCGTTCGGGGAGTCGCGTTTTTCAGAATTGTATTGAGATCGTTTTCCACAGAGCTCAGATGTC
The DNA here is from genome assembly GCF_059453375.1 of Lepisosteus platostomus. NCBI lineage: Eukaryota > Metazoa > Chordata > Actinopteri > Semionotiformes > Lepisosteidae > Lepisosteus > Lepisosteus platostomus. Next base: position 11,313,864 of record NC_142615.1, on the reverse strand, counting down.
AAAGCACAGCAGCAGCTCTCCACAGCGATCCTCTATAGCGCCCTTTCAGCTCCGTCCTCATTGGAAGGAAGCAAGAGTGAAAGGCTGAAGTGAAATAGAGCGGGGACGAAGGCAGTGAAGAGAGAGAACGTGGGAAGAAGAGAAAAACGCAAGGGAAAAAAACCAGCGTCGTAAAAGAGGTGACGGAGCTGTCCTCTCTATAAGAAGGAGAAGAAGAAGAGGATTTGTTTGTCTTTAGTAAGACTTTGTTTTTTGTGAATTTTTGTGTTTTTTTTGGTTTTTTTTGTTGATTTTTGAAGCCCTCCCCTTCAGCCTAGCTCTGTTTGGGGAGGGGAGAGACTTTTGGTTTTTTTTTTGTTGCTTTTTTGTTGCTTTCTGAGTCCTGTTTGTGTTTTAATGGAAGGAAAAAACATGGAGGCAGAGAATGTTATTGTAGTGGAGGAGGAGAGTGGTGTAGGAAAGAGAAGGATGAGGAATTCGGACCGACCCCCCCGGCGGCTTTTTGCAAGGGCGCATACTGTTGTGGTGGATGTGAGCGGCGTGGAGAAACCGTCTGCGGGTGCTATTATCGCAGCTGTGCACGGCGTCTGTGGGGAGGGCTCTCTTTTTGCCTGCCACCGCCGGACGCCAAAAGAGTTTGAACTGACTCTGGACTCAAAGGAACATGCAGACGCGGTGGCTGTGGGGCTGGATGTGCAGGGCACACCCTGCTACTGCCGCTGGCTGGAGCGGAAGGAGGTAGTGGTGTCCTTCCTCCATTTCCCGGCATATATCTCAAACGAGACTATCAAGGAGAAGCTGAGTAGCTGGGGGGTGAGAGTGATTTCGGACATCAGGATGCGCCACTACCCTGGGACCACCATTGCTGATTGCATGAGGTTTGTTCGGATTCGCTTTCCCGAGCATGTACAGATGCAGCCATTCAAAATGGGTGAGGTATTTCGCGGCATACCCCGGTGGGCGTGTCGCGGTATCACGCGGTATCACGCAGTTCACGTGTGTCACGTGACTAACTATCCGGCGTCGCCTTGTAAAACCGCCAGGGGGAGCTTAACCTCTCATGTACAGCATTTGAGCCTTTAATTTTGAACTGTGTATTACAGCATGTTAATCATCAGTCATTAAAATGTTGGTATATTTTATGAAAGCAAGATTGCTCAGTTGGACAAAAGTACACAACCTACCTTTATCAGAAATATATATGCATCAAAGCCTTTACTGAAGATATTACTAATAGTATTAATAATGGATGACCTTGGACAAGCTGTATACTCAAAGTATAATTTCTTTAGCACATTTGTACAAGCACTTGGAATCTGTCCAAGCCATACTTTGTCAGGCATTTTGTTTTACTTCAACGGGCATAAAAACTTCCTTGCTTTTAACAGGGCGTTTCATAATTTCTAACTACGAAAATGATTTAAAATGCGACACCTATCATGAAAAGAAAAAAATACACACCAGTATTCCATTTCTCCCTAAACATTGTAAGCTTCGAAGTCTTTAACTAACGTGATACCGGAGTCAACAAGCATACTTTTAGAATTTGATTAAAAGGGAATATAATATGGAATCGCGTATCTCAAGAAATTAATAACGATATAATTATATTCATGTTGCAAAAGAACTGCAACGGACATAAAAACTCCCTTGCATGGTTTCATTACGACCAGAATCGGTCTTGAGATATTTTTAACTTGATTTACAGTTTTTGAGAGGTATGTCTTAACACCGATACTACAGTGCTTAAGTACTGCTCACGTTTATGTTTCTAGGTTTATATTATGCATTTCATACGGTCAAATTACTTTTGAGCAACTAATAAGAAGCGCGAAACGGTATGCGTTTTACTTTCGTTTTGTGCTGGAACCCGTGGATTGATTAGAGATATCAAGTACATACAAGTCATTTTTTAAATGTTGTAGTTCGTCTTGAAAAAATGTTACGAGTACATCATCTATCAACAATCACACAGGTTCTGTTTCCATATTGCGGATTTTGGTTAGGTATTATCAAATCCGATGGCGCTGTTAGTTTACTGAGTCCCATGTCACATGGTCTGTGATTGAAACCTGTAAAACTGGTTTAATTCATCACAGCCAGCACTCTTCAGGTGTGAGGGTCAAGGGGACAAGGGGATCGTGAGCTGTGTCTAGGTGAATGGTTCCCTCACGAGCTTCTTTCCAGTGACCTTGCCTGGGGGCACCGCCACCTCGTTGATCTACCAATATGCTGACGACACCAGACTGACGTTGGCGGAGATCTCGGCCATTTTAGAGGTGGTGCAGGCCTACTGCGCTGCCTCGGGCGCCAAGGTAAACTTGGAGAAGTCTGAGGTCATGCCGGTGGGGAGGGCAGACCTTGCCCCGCTCTTCGGCTACCCTTTCAGGGTTGAGACGGGTCACCTGAAGGTCCTTGGCGTCTACATTAACGCTGATGAGCAGGCCACTGGGCTTCTCCTGTGGAAGGAGAAGCTCATTAAGATGAGGGCCAATTAAATCGGTGGAGACACAGGTCCCTGACCCTAAAGGGAAGGGTCCTGCTCGTTAACACACTGTGCCTGTCCCTCTTGTGGTACCCATTGTCTGTGATGCCTCTTCCTGAACGGGTAGAGAATGAGATCAGGCAACTGGTGGTTGGATTCGTGTGGGAGGGGAAGCCTCCGCGGGTCACTCATGACATCCTTATTGGGGAAATCTCCAGGGGTGGGCTGAAGCTGTGTGATGTAGGCCTGAAGCTGAAAAGCTTTAGGCTGAAAGTAGTGAAGAAGTTCCTTGACCTGGATAATGTCAGCATTTGGAAGATTGGTATGGCAAGCTACCTCGAGACTTGCGGGGGCTTGGGGCAGGAGACCCTCCTGGTGAGGCTCACTCCGGGGTTGATAAAACATCTGCCCTCCTTTTACAGGGAGGTCCTGCTGGCGAGGGGGTAGTTCATGTCCCAGCATGTCTCCTACACGCCGGAGACCCGGGCCCAGCTTCTGGAACAGCCTCTGTTCCTCAACCCCCTGCTGGTGTCTCGATGGAACAGGCAGCTCTACGGGGCTGGCATATCCAAGGTCAAGGATCTTCTTTATGAAGTAAAGGACGGATTTCTGCCCACCCAGGCTATTGTCGACGCTGTGCGAGAGGTCGACGACGAGCTGCCTGTCAGTAAGATCCGTCAGGATTACGAGCAGCTCAAACTCGGTCTCCCGGACAGTTGGCTGAAAAAGCTCCATCTACAAGACGGGGCAGCAGGCCCGGGCTGGCCGGAGCTGAGGGTGAAGTGGGGGGACCGTGGGGTGGACCTCCTGGGGTGCACCACCAGCATGTTCTACAGGCTGATGATGGTGAAACGCTTCAGAGTGCCGGTCTCAGAGGTGTTCTGGGGTAAGATCTTCCCCCAGCTCGAGCCAGGGCGTACTTGATGGTTCTGCTGGATTGTCTGTTTCGCTCTGTTCGAGGAGCTGTTCTTGACGGGGTGCCCTAGAAAGAGCTGTTCCTCTTTGGGTACCGCGGGTCTGAGGGGGGGGGGGGGGGTTAATGCCATTTTAGTGAACCTCCTCCTCAGCCTAACGAGGACAGCTGTCTGGGAGAGGAGGAACCTCATGATGTACAATGGCCTGAAGCCAGACCTTGTCAGGCTGTACATTGCCAGGGTGAAGGGCTGCTTCTCTTTCAGCCTGGACTACTGCAGGGCTGAAAGGCAGATGGCCGACTTTCGCAGGATCTTCTTAAACAATAACATCTTTGTGGACCTGCGGGAGGAAGGCTTGTACTTCCGGCTCTGAGATGGGGGTGTCTTTGAACAAAAGACACACACGGCTCCACCCTTTTCCACCCCTGAATAGAATTGGACAGATGAATAGCATTTAATTCACATCGAATAGCATTGGTCCCTGACTAGCATTGGTGAAGCTCAGCAGTGGGCCACTGGGCACAATTTCCCACCGTTTCCATAGTGTAGTGGTTATCACGTTAGCCTCACACGTGCAATGTCCCCAGTTCAAAACAGAGCAGCTTTTTTTGTTGCCACGCACACTGTTTGGGGATTCGCCTATGCGCTGTGATCGAACAGACCCACTCACCTCTTAGTGTGGCGGGATCTGCACAGTGCATGTCGCAGCGCTTTCTGCTTTCACTTCAATGTGCCTCCTGATGTCGAGTCGTGTGCTGTGCAGAGGCTCTGAAAGCGAGAGCAATGAAAAGGTGCACAGTGCTGTGAAAGAAAACACAGAGAAGTGAAAGGCAGTCCTTTCTCTAAGACGGGGGTAAAGTTAGCTTGAAGTTCGAAAACGATTTTGGCACGCCTGTAGTGCTTTCGGGAAATCTCTTAGAGTTACAAAAACACTTGCTTTGTGTATAAAATGCATTGTGAATGCTTTCTCAGCCTTCACTTTGTCATTTTTATGACTTTTTTTTACCACGCTCAAATATTGTTTTGTCCATATCTTCACAATGGAAGCACAGAACGTCTTCAAACCAAATGCATTTAAAAGACCACAACTTCTGGAAATTTCCACATTCTCTACATCAAACTTTCAGTGAGCTAATTTAGTTTTTCATTGATGCATAATTATGCACTAACTGGAACCCGGGGGACCGCTGTGTGCACATGTTCACAATGCGAGAAATACTGTTCAATACGGCTTCATGCGAAAAACCCGTATATTACCTTAGGAAGCAGAACAGTGCAGTCTCCAATTACCCAGACTGTAAGATGACAAGATGAGTTGATGGAAAGAGCACAAAAGTTCAGCTCGTACAATAGGCAACGAAGGTCCCAGCGTCGTCATCGCACTTGAAAGGACTGCCTTGCAGACCAAGGGCAGTGGGCAGTGCCCGGTAAGAGGGGCAGAGGCGGTAAGACATGATGCCGAGAAGCATGAACCAAGGGGGATGAGCTCAAATGGTAGAGCGCTCGCTTAGCATGCGAGAGGTAGCGGGATTGATGCCCGCATCCTCCAGGTCTGAGTTTAGAGCTCCAGGAGCCTGGTGCTCTCATTTAGCCTCTGTGACTTCTGACAGGTGCTCCTCCGTTGCGGAGAGAATGTCCTTCAATTGTCAAGCGTTGAAGGGCCACACCTCCTTCCCAACCTCAGTCTGCACTGAGTGCGTCTCCGGCATTTTCTCGTCCAATTTGTCAGCTTAGCAAGTGAAAAGTATATCCGAGTGAAAACAGTGCTGATAATACTCTCAGGAATTGTTAGAAGACGTGCTTTTGATCATCGATTGCTTAACAATCACATTCGTTCGACTTGAGCAATCAAGCTCGTAGTTTTCCTTCAAATCTTGAAAGCTCTCAGTGAGAACATCATAGGCTGCAGGACGCCCCGTAACTTGATTACTTCAACAGAAAGAAGAGCAGACAGCTCCACAAATATGCGAGGCGCAGAGAGCGCAAGGCGAGCCGCACACGTTTCGGTGGCTGAGAGAGGGCAGTTCTTGCTTCTGCATTTCCCAAGTAAGGACGCATGACAACAAGCGATCGCGGTGCTCATCTACGACATAGTGGTGATGAGTTTTCAGTACGTGTTCTTTTGAACGAGCAATGAGGTTGCCGCCTCGGACAGCTGACTGCACGCTCTCATTGTGCCACGTGATGAGAATTCACCAGGCTCGTTCAGTCATTAGTCACATTCCATCGTTTGCCATAAGCAGATGCTGCGAAGTGATGTGGATATCAGTTCCCAGTCTTGTGGAAGAGGAGGAAAAGAGCACACAAGGGCTCATCAAGGAGTTGAACCCGGGACCTCTCGCACCCTAAGCGAGAATCATACCACTAAACCAACGAGCCACAGAAGCACTTTCCATTTCAATCTGTCAGCGAGCTTGAGGATGGGGGAGAGGCATCATTCGCTCGTCCAGTCAGACCTTCATCAATATGTCAAGAAAGCCGCAATTACACGACTGCCTTGTAGACGAAGGGCAGTGAACTGTGCCCGGTAAGAGGGGAACAAGCGGCACTAGGTGACGCCGAGGCATAAGCCCCAGCGAGGGGGGTTGGTTTGTATGGTACAGCGCTTGCTTTGCATGTGGGAGGTAGCAGGATCAATTCCCGCATCCTCCAGGTGTGTGTTTAGAGCTTAATGTGCTAAAAGGTGTCCTTTAGCCTGTGGTCACGCCTTGCATGGAGAGCATCGTGCAGCTGTCAAGCGTTTCGCAGCCACGCCCCCTTTTCATCTTCTCTCTGGCTTAAGCGTCTCCGCCACGCTCTCTTGACATTTCATGTCAGCTTGTCAGAAGTCCGAGTGACATTTTTAATGGCTGAGTGAGGGCACGATGCTGAAGCAGAGAGGCCACTTCAGCCAGAGAGACTTGTGCTAGGTGAGATCTGAAAGACGGACTCACAACAGAAACAGACCAAAAATGTATGGGTGAGATCAAAAGGCAAATGCAACATTCAGCAGAGGGCGTCTAAAGATTAGGGAACGGGCGACTGAAATCCATGTGAGGCAAACTTTCCGGTGTGTGTCCTGCAGCTGGGTTTGTTGGCGTAATTGGTAGTGCGTCAGTCTCGTCATCTGAAGGGCCTGAGTTTGATCCTCACACGGGGCAGGGCTGCTTCCTCTCTTGCTCTATTCAAACACTTGCGGCAACTGTTCGCTCATAACCACGTCTGGAATGCATGACCTTTACACGGGCGAGAAGCAACGCCGCATCCCTTTTCTAAAGAACATTTACATTCAGAAATAAGTCAAGAAATTTGCCATTACTTTCGCTCGCAATGCTGTCAGCCTGCCCATGTTGCCAAAGAAAGATTCACTCGGCGTCAACATGACAGAACAGCGATCACTTGAAAACAATGTTCCACACTCCGTAAGCAAGAACTTCAGTGTTTGCAGTCACCCGATATGCCGATAGTCAAAGGAGCGCAAAACACGAAGCGTCAAAAGACAAGATGAGTTGATGGAAAGAGCGTTGAATTGATGAGCACAAAAGTTCAGCTCGTACAATAGGCAACGAAGGTCCCAGCGTCGTCATCGCACTTGAAAGGACTGCCTTGCAGACCAAGGGCAGTGGGCGGTGCCCGGTAAGAGGGGCAGAGGCGGTAAGACATGATGCCAAGAAGCATGAATTGAGGGGGATGAGCTTAAATGGTAGAGCGCTCGCTTAGCATGCCAGAGGTAGCGGGATTGATGCCCGCATCCTCCAGGTCTGAGTTTAGAGCTCCAGGAGCCTGGTGCTCTCATTTAGCCTCTGTGACTTCTGACAGGTGCTCCTCCGTTGCGGAGAGAATGTCCTTCAATTGTCAAGCGTTGAAGGGCCACACCTCCTTCCCAACCTCAGTCTGCACTGAGTGCGTCTCCGGCATTTTCTCGTCCAATTTGTCAGCTTAGCAAGTGAAAAGTATATCCGAGTGAAAACAGTGCTGATAATACTCTCAGGAATTGTTAGAAGACGTGCTTTTGATCAACGATTGCTTAACAATCACATTCGTTCGACTTGAGCAATCAAGCTCGTAGTTTTCCTTCAAATCTTGAAAGCTCTCAGTGAGAACATCATAGGCTGCAGGACGCCCCGTAACTTGATTACTTCAACAGAAAGAAGAGCAGACAGCTCCACAAATATGCGAGGCGCAGAGAGCGCAAGGCGAGCCGCACACGTTTCGGTGGCTGAGAGAGGGCAGTTTTTGCTTCTGCATTTCCCAAGTAAGGACGCATGACAACAAGCGATCGCGGTGCTCATCTACGACATAGTGGTGATGAGTTTTCAGTACATGTTCTTTTGAACGAGCAATGAGGTTGCCGCCTCGGACAGCTGACTGCACGCTCTCATTGTGCCACGTGATGAGAATTCACCAGGCTCGTTCAGTCATTAGTCACATTCCATCGTTTGCCATAAGCAGATGCTGCGAAGTGATGTGGATATCAGTTCCCAGTCTTGTGGAAGAGGAGGAAAAGAGCACACAAGGGCTCATCAAGGAGTTGAACCCGGGACCTCTCGCACCCTAAGCGAGAATCATACCACTAAACCAACGAGCCACAGAAGCACTTTCCATTTCAATCTGTCAGCGAGCTTGAGGATGGGGGAGAGGCATCATTCGCTCGTCCAGTCAGACCTTCATCAATATGTCAAGAAAGCCGCAATTACACGACTGCCTTGTAGACGAAGGGCAGTGAACTGTGCCCGGTAAGAGGGGAACAAGCGGCACTAGGTGACGCCGAGGCATAAGCCCCAGCGAGGGGGGTTGGTTTGTATGGTACAGCGCTTGCTTTGCATGTGGGAGGTAGCAGGATCAATTCCCGCATCCTCCAGGTGTGTGTTTAGAGCTTAATGTGCTAAAAGGTGTCCTTTAGCCTGTGGTCACGCCTTGCATGGAGAGCATCGTGCAGCTGTCAAGCGTTTCGCAGCCACGCCCCCTTTTCATCTTCTCTCTGGCTTAAGCGTCTCCGCCACGCTCTCTTGACATTTCATGTCAGCTTGTCAGAAGTCCGAGTGACATTTTTAATGGCTGAGTGAGGGCACGATGCTGAAGCAGAGAGGCCACTTCAGCCAGAGAGACTTGTGCTAGGTGAGATCTGAAAGACGGACTCACAACAGAAACAGACCAAAAATGTATGGGTGAGATCAAAAGGCAAATGCAACATTCAGCAGAGGGCGTCTAAAGATTAGGGAACGGGCGACTGAAATCCATGTGAGGCAAACTTTCCGGTGTGTGTCCTGCAGCTGGGTTTGTTGGCGTAATTGGTAGTGCGTCAGTCTCGTCATCTGAAGGGCCTGAGTTTGATCCTCACACGGGGCAGGGCTGCTTCCTCTCTTGCTCTATTCAAACACTTGCGGCAACTGTTCGCTCATAACCACGTCTGGAATGCATGACCTTTACACGGGCGAGAAGCAACGCCGCATCCCTTTTCTAAAGAACATTTACATTCAGAAATAAGTCAAGAAATTTGCCATTACTTTCGCTCGCAATGCTGTCAGCCTGCCCATGTTGCCAAAGAAAGATTCACTCGGCGTCAACATGACAGAACAGCGATCACTTGAAAACAATGTTCCACACTCCGTAAGCAAGAACTTCAGTGTTTGCAGTCACCCGATATGCCGATAGTCAAAGGAGCGCAAAACACGAAGCGTCAAAAGACAAGATGAGTTGATGGAAAGAGCGTTGAATTGATGAGCACAAAAGTTCAGCTCGTACAATAGGCAACGAAGGTCCCAGCGTCGTCATCGCACTTGAAAGGACTGCCTTGCAGACCAAGGGCAGTGGGCGGTGCCCGGTAAGAGGGGCAGAGGCGGTAAGACATGATGCCAAGAAGCATGAATTGAGGGGGATGAGCTTAAATGGTAGAGCGCTCGCTTAGCATGCCAGAGGTAGCGGGATTGATGCCCGCATCCTCCAGGTCTGAGTTTAGAGCTCCAGGAGCCTGGTGCTCTCATTTAGCCTCTGTGACTTCTGACAGGTGCTCCTCCGTTGCGGAGAGAATGTCCTTCAATTGTCAAGCGTTGAAGGGCCACACCTCCTTCCCAACCTCAGTCTGCACTGAGTGCGTCTCCGGCATTTTCTCGTCCAATTTGTCAGCTTAGCAAGTGAAAAGTATATCCGAGTGAAAACAGTGCTGATAATACTCTCAGGAATTGTTAGAAGACGTGCTTTTGATCAACGATTGCTTAACAATCACATTCGTTCGACTTGAGCAATCAAGCTCGTAGTTTTCCTTCAAATCTTGAAAGCTCTCAGTGAGAACATCATAGGCTGCAGGACGCCCCGTAACTTGATTACTTCAACAGAAAGAAGAGCAGACAGCTCCACAAATATGCGAGGCGCAGAGAGCGCAAGGCGAGCCGCACACGTTTCGGTGGCTGAGAGAGGGCAGTTTTTGCTTCTGCATTTCCCAAGTAAGGACGCATGACAACAAGCGATCGCGGTGCTCATCTACGACATAGTGGTGATGAGTTTTCAGTACGTGTTCTTCTGAACGAGCAATGAGGTTGCCGCCTCGGACAGCTGACTGCACGCTCTCATTGTGCCACGTGATGAGAATTCACCAGGCTCGTTCAGTCATTAGTCACATTCCATCGTTTGCCATAAGCAGACGCTGCGAAGTGATGTGGATATCAGTTCCCAGTCTTGTGGAAGAGGAGGAAAAGAGCACACAAGGGCTCGTCCGGGAGTTGAACCCGGGACCTCTCGCACCCGAAGCGAGAATCATACCACTAGACCAACGAGCCACAGCAGCACTTTCCATTTCAATCTGTCAGCGAGCTTGAGGATGGGGGAGAGGCGTCATTCGCTCGTCCAGTCAGACCTTCATCAATAAGTCAAGAAAGCCGCAATTACACGACTGCCTTGTAGACGAAGGGCAGTGAACTGTGCCCGGTAAGAGGGGAACAAGCGGCACTAGGTGACGCCGAGGCATAAGCCCCAGCGAGGGGGGTTGGTTTGTATGCTTAGAGCTTGATGTGCCAAAAGGTGTCCTTTAGCCTGTGGTCACGCCTTGCATGGAGAGCATCGTGCAGCTGTCAAGCGTTTCGCAGCCACGCCCCCTTTTCCTCTTCTCTCTGGCTTAAGCGTCTCCGCCACTCTCTCTTGACATTTCATGTCAGCTTGTCAGAAGTCCGAGTGACAATTTTAATGGCTGAGTGAGGGCACGATGCTGAAGCAGAGAGGCCACTTCAGCCAGAGAGACTTGTGCTAGGTGAGATCTGAAAGACGGACTCACAACAGAAACAGACCAAAAATGTATCGGTGAGATCAAAAGGCAAATGCAACATTCAGCAGAGGGCGTCTAAAGATTAGGGAACGGGCGACTGAAATCCATGTGAGGCAAACTTTCCGGTGTGTGTCCTGCAGCTGGGTTTGTTGGCGTAATTGGTAGTGCGTCAGTCTCGTCATCTGAAGGGCCTGAGTTTGATCCTCACACGGGGCAGGGCTGCTTCCTCTCTTGCTCTTTTCAAACACTTGCGGCAACTGTTCGCTCATAACCACGTCTGGAATGCGTGACCTTTACACGGGCGATAAGCAACGCCACATCCCTTTTCTAAAGAACATTCACATTCAGAAATAAGTCAAGAAATTTGCCATTACTTTCGCTCGCACTGCTGTCAGCCTGCCCATGTTGCCAAAGAAAGATTCACTCGGCGTCAACATGACAGAACAGCGATCACTTGAAAACAATGTTCCACACTCCGTAAGCAAGAACTTCAGTGTTTGCAGTCACCCGATATGGTGATAGTCAAAGGAGCGCAAAACACGAAGCGTCAAAAGACAAGATGAGTTGATGGAAAGAGCGTTGAATTGATGAGCACAAAAGTTCAGCTCGTACAATAGGCAACGAAGGTCCCAGCGTCGTCATCGCACTTGAAAGGACTGCCTTGCAGACCAAGGGCAGTGGGCGGTGCCCGGTAAGAGGGGCAGAGGCGGTAAGACATGATGCCGAAAAGCATGAAGCGAGGAGGATGAGCTCAAATGGTAGAGCGCTCGCTTAGCATGCCAGAGGTAGCGGAATTGATGCCCGCATCCTCCAGGTCTGAGTTTAGAGCTCCAGGAGCCTGGTGCTCTCATTTAGCCTCTGTGACTTCTGACAGGTGCTCCTCCGTTGCGGAGAGAATGTCCTTCAATTGTCAAGCGTTGAAGGGCCACACCTCCTTCCCAACCTCAGTCTGCACTGAGTGCGTCTCCGGCATTTTCTCGTCCAATTTGTCAGCTTAGCAAGTGAAAAGTATATCCGAGTGAAAACAGTGCTGATAATACTCTCAGGAATTGTTAGAAGACGTGCTTTTGATCATCGATTGCTTAACAATCACATTCGTTCGACTTGAGCAATCAAGCTCGTAGTTTTCCTTCAAATCTTGAAAGCTCTCAGTGAGAACATCATAGGCTGCAGGACGCCCCGTAACTTGATTACTTCAACAGAACGAAGAGCAGACAGCTCCACAAATATGCGAGGCGCAGAGAGCGCAAGGCGAGCCGCACACGTTTCGGTGGCTGAGAGAGGGCAGTTTTTGCTTCTGCATTTCCCAAGTAAGGACGCATGACAACAAGCGATCGCGGTGCTCATCTACGACATAGTGGTGATGAGTTTTCAGTACGTGTTCTTTTGAACGAGCAATGAGGTTGCCGCCTCGGACAGCTGACTGCACGCTCTCATTGTGCCACATGATGAGAATTCACCAGGCTCGTTCAATCATTAGTCACATTCCATCGTTTGTCATAAGCGGACGCTGCGAAGTGATGTGGATATCAGTTCCCAGTCTTGCGGAAGAGGAGGAAAGGTGCACACAAGGGCTCGTCCGGGAGTTGAACCCGGGACCTCTCGCACCCTAAGCGAGAATCATACCACTAGACCAACGAGCCACAGCAGCACTTTCCATTTCAATCTGTCAGTGAGCTTGAGGATGGGGGAGAGGCGTCATTCGCTCGTCCAGTCAGACCTTCATCAATAAGTCAAGAAAGCCGCAATTACACGACTGCCTTGCAGACGAAGGGCAGTGAACTGTGCCCGGTAAGAGGGGAACAAGCGGAACTAGGTGACGCCGAGGCATAAGCCCCAGCGAGGGGGGTTGGCTTGTATGGTACAGCCCTTGCTTTGCATGTGGGAGGTAGCAGGATCAATTCCCGCATCCTCCAGGTGTGTGCTTAGAGCTTGATGAGCATCGTGCAGCTGTCAAGCGTTTCGCTGCCACGCCCCCTTTTCATCTTCTCTCTGGCTTAAGCGTCTCCGCCACTCTCTCTTGACATTTCATGTCAGCTTGTCAGAAGTCCGAGTGACATTTTTAATGGCTGAGTGAGGGCACGATGCTGAAGCAGAGAGGCCACTTCAGCCAGAGAGACTTATGCTAGGTGAGATCTGAAAGACGGACTCGCAACAGAAACAGACCAAAAATGTATCGGTGAGATCAAAAGGCAAATGCAACATTCAGCAGAGGGCGTCTAAAGATTAGGGACCGGGCGACTGAAATCCATGTGAGGCAAACTTTCCGGTGTGTGTCCTGCAGCTGGGCTTGTTGGCGTAATTGGTAGTGCGTCAGTCTCGTCATCTGAAGGGCCTGAGTTTGATCCTCACACGGGGCAGGGCTGCTTCCTCTCTTGCTCTTTTCAAACACTTGCGGCAACTTTTCGCTCATAACCACGTCTGGAATGCGTGACCTTTACACGGGCGAGAAGCAATGCCGCATCCCTTTTCTAAAGAACATTCACATTCAGAAATAAGTCAAGAAATTTGCCATATCTTTCGCTCGCACTGCTGTCAGCCTGCCCATGTTGCCAAAGAAAGATTCACTCGGCGTCACCATGACAGAACTTGAAAACAATGTTCCACACTCCGTAAGCAAGAACTTCAGTGTTTGCAGTCACCCGATATGCCAATAGTCAAAGGAGCGCAAAACACGAAGCGTCAAAAGACAAGATGAGTTGATGGAAAGAGCGTTGAATTGATGAGCACAAAAGTTCAGCTCGTACAAAAGGCAACGAAGGTCTAGGCGTTGTCATCGCATTTGAAAGGACTGCCTTGCAGACTAAGGGCAGTGGGAGGTTGCTGTTTTGAGACGGAGGCATTGGGATGGTGGGCCGAGATCTATTCTTCTTAAGGAATTCTTCATCGTGAAAGATCGGTCCACAGGTCATCCAACGAACTCAGGGAATCATGTGCTACTGAAGGGAGTGAAGTGCTGAAACACATGACATGCCCCCTTGATCTCACATGCACAATTCTGCTGCAATATACACAGCTACCGTCCACACCACGCAGTGGGGCTTCAGCAGAATCTGCTACGCCACCTGTAATTACATATCCAGCTGCACACATATACATGGCCCTTCTGTCCTTTTCAGGATCTCAAAAAAAAGCATAGCGTGGTTTTCCTGCCACATGATTGACCTCATCTCCCTCAGAATGTGCCCCGCCACATTCATTGCTGAAGCAGGACGGAGGCTAACGGACATGTCAGAACAGTGAGGTTCAACGATCTCTCCAAAATATTGTGGTTGTAGTGGAAGAGATATGTTTTAAATTGTACCTTGGTATTTCAAACTCTCTCTAGAATGTTATCCATTTCTATTTTATTTTGACAGGAACTGTTAAAAGGCTAATGACACTAGATGAAAAGAGAAGAAAGAAAACACAACGTTTCAGCTGTGGAGCCTTCTTCAGGTGTGAGGGCTCCACGGCTGAAATGTTGTGTTTTCTTTCTTTTCTTTTAAGCATGGAATAGACCTATTACTTGTTCCTTTGCAGCCTACACATGGTGATGCAGCTCCCCACCTGAACTGCTAATGATACTAGATGCCTGGTAGTTTGTGGTACTTGGTTATTGTCTTATGTTTGCTCAAACTGCATATGTGTTGTAGCAGCGAGGCTTATTAATAAGAAAGAATTAAGTGTTCTGAGCCTTCCCAAATGAGGCCCCATCTCTGTTCATCTCTGTGGTGCAGCCACAGAGAAACTATTCATGCAGGCTGATTTAAGGTTTCCTTTGATAAGGGACAGCTCCCAAAGGGGGATGCACTTAGCTAAGCCTGGCTATCATGATCAATGGTCATCCATTGGCGCCTATCTGTCTAGGGAGTGCCAGATGGACATCTGGACTGCATTCCTAGGTGTCAGGAGTAAATGACTCATATCTCACCTTGATCAACCAATCAGGGACTGGTAGGGCCAAGTAACCCACGTGGGACTCTGATGCCCATGGAACTTTCACCAATCAACGACCTGAAGTTCCTCCAGGTAAAAACAAGAAACACAGAGAGCCTGTAGTAAGATTCAGGAGAATTCTGTGGACTTTTCTAAAGGGAATTCAAAGGAGAATTCCAGGGCAGGACGGCCCAGGAGCAGAAGGCTCCCAAGGGCAGGACATTCTCACAGAGCGCCTCCTGACCATCCTGAGACTCAGCCCAGACAACCACGGAACGGCCAGTGTGTCCGAGTGCCAGAACTTTCCTTTGTTCTAAGAGTCTAGAGCGGAGGTTGCCAGAGAGTAACCAGAGGATCCACCCAAGGTTAGCACCAGTAGCAGGCCTCGTGAACAGGTTGGAACTGTGGACAGCTGAATCACTATTCAGAACTAGCGCTTCATCAGGAACGAACTGGTCTTCTTCCTGACTTGCTGGGACCCACAGTCATCTTTTCTCCTGTGCGCAAACTTTGCTAGTTAAAGCCAACACTAACTAGCCGGTCAGTGAGCATCAGCAGCGCACCGTCGCAAGCCGCACAGCACAGCCTGGCACCGAGCCAGAGAGCGCGGATTGGACAGCAACAGCCTGCAACTGTTTCTTTGAGTCCGCAGGATATCTGAATCCCCAGAGATTGGATGAGTATTCAACTTCACTGCATTACTGCTCGAGAATTCAATTGTTATCCCAACCAGTTGATATCAATTTAATTCCTAAGAGTTATGTACTTGTTTTGAGTTTCTTAATGTAGAAGTTATAACCAAGTTCATTTACGAAACGGTCTAAATGAATGATATATTGAACGTCTGTCCTTTTGATATGTGTAACACTTTGTAACTGATTGAATATATACCTTTTGTATTCTGATAACCCTCTCGATAAGATCTGTTAGGTTTATATGCATATTCTATGTATTAATAAATGTATCCTCGTGTATTAGTACCTGTGTGTGTGCGTTGTTTGAGTTATGTCGCATGGTTGGATTCTAAAGCCATCAAAAGAATCAATTTTGTGATTTACTGCTACAATTAATAATTGTCCCAGTAAATGCCCAAACCCTACAGAACTGGTGCCTTCAGAAAGCACACTACAGTGTGATTGCATATTTTTGTGTATTTTCATATGTCAATATTTAATTCACTCACATTCCTGTATGATTGGAAGGAAGGCAGATTGGATTTGGCACAGGACGCCTGCTCATATATGTTGATCTTTGTTGGGCTGGAAAAACAATGATAAAAAGTGAAAAAAGCTCTCCCCAACATTTCCCTTCTCTTGGCCATGGTTACACTGCCCTTTCTTTCCTTCTTTTGTCCTTCTACAAAGATTCCAGGGCTCTTTATCCACCATAATATCAGAAGCCAAAAATAACCATCTAATGTGTAAACAGCATTTGTAATGTTGGTAGCTGGAAGAGGTTAAGTATGTTTGCAAGACCTAGTTGATTACACCACAGACTTACCTTGTTTTTTTTTCTCTTTTAAAGGCTGTGCTGGACTGTACCACTATCATAGAAGATTTTTTTCAAGACACATCGCAGTTCCATAGTAGAATTTATCAATAGTAGAATTCCATAGGACATTATTTATCAACATCTAACATTACCCAGTGTGAGACTCTGCCAGTAAACCTCAGAGCATTGAGTTCTCCACTGGTGAAGATGGCTTTCTGAAGTCATGAAATCCACTGCTGGGATGCCTGAGAGACAGTGATTGAATCCTGTCTGGAATTAGGCTCTCTGTTAGTGTTGATCTGTGGGAATTATGTGGTAAAAAGGGAAAACTCCTTTACTTTAGTCACTTTGAAAGTTCAAATGTACAGATCTTCAGAAACCCCAGTCTGAAGGATGAAGCAGGTTCTGCTCAAGGAGTTGCCTACGTTTTGCTCCATTCAATCCAAGCAGATAGTCCAACATTTGCCTTCTCTTGGCCATGATTACACTGCCCTTTCTTTCATCTTTGTACTTCTACAAAGATTTCAGGACTCTTAATCCACCATAATATCAGAAGCCAAAATTAACCTTCTAACATGTACAAATCATTTGCGATGAAAGGAGGTGGAAGGGTTTAAGAATGTTTGTAAGACCTGGTTGATTACCACACATAGACATACTTTGTTGTCAGTTTTTTTTCTCTTTGAAAGGCTATAGGAGGGGTGTGATGGACTGTACCACTATCATAGAAGATGTTTTTCTTCTAAGGACACTTCTGTAGCGGCAAGGCATATTTAAAATACAGGAATTAAGTTTGCTGCTCCCTTGCCAGTCCCTCTCTCCCTCATCTCAGTGCAGCTGGATACAGAGAGGCCATTCCATCTGGTTCACATTTAAGGTGTTTTTCTAGCTGATAGAGTTTCCTGATAAGGAACAGCTCCCAAGGCTGAGATTCACCAGCCACCCTAATAAGTGGTCATCTCTGGCGCCTTACTGTCTGGGAGATTCCATGGGAGAGGTTCATCCCAAGTTTTACAACCCTAAGGTCAGAGGTCACTGTTACTCATCCTCCACCTCAATCAGCCAATCAGGAACTGGTAGGGCAGGGTAACCCCACGTGGGTCTCGAATGCCCGCGGAACTTTAAGCCACTGAACTACCGTAGTTCCTCCAGATAAAACAGGCAGCACGATGCCCAGAAGGTGCCCCTCCAGGACGTTCTCAGACTCAGCTCGGACAATCACGTGACGGCCAGTGTGTCCGAGTGCCAGGACTTAACTTTGTTTTAAGAGTCGAGAACGGAGGTTGCCCACGCATAACCAAAGGATCCGCCCGAGGTTAGCCCAGCAGCAAGCCCCGTGAACCACGGGTACTCCACCTTCAAAGCTCGCCTGATCAACGAGTGAACTACGGTTGGAACTGTCGACAGCTGAATCTCAGGATTCAGGACTAGCGCTACATCGGGAACGAACTAGTCTTCTTCCCATCTAAAGAGTGTGATTGGCTTGGACCCGTAGTCACTTTCCATGTGCACAAGCTCTGCTAGTTTCAGCCAACACTAACTAGCCGGTCTTCAAAGAGCATCAGCAGCGCATCGCAGCAGGAATCTCTCCCTCCTCTCCTTCTCACCAGCCGCACCGGCCACTGCCTGGCACCGAGCCAGAGAGTGCCGATTGCACACAACAACAGCCTGCCACTGCTTCTTTGTGTCTGCGGGAGATCTGAATCCACACAGATCGGATGAGTATTCAACATTCTGCATTACAGCTCGAGAATTCAATTGTTACCTCAACCACAATTGATATCAATCTAATACCTATGAGTGATGTACTTGCTTTTGAGTATCTAGTGTAGAAGTTGTAATCCCAGTTCATTTACGAAACAGTCTAAATGAATGGTATACTGAATGTATGTCCCTCTTGGTTTGGAACTCTTCATGATTTAATATATACCTTTTGTATTCTGCTAACCCACACTCTTAAGATATGTTATGTTTATATGCACATTTTATGTATTAATAAGTGTATTAGTATCTGTGTGTGAGCGTTAATGAGTTAACCCGCAAAGTCGGTTTTCTAATAGCCATCAAAGAATCATTTTGTGACTTACTGCTACAATAAATAATTGTCCCAGTAAATACACAAAACCCCTACACACGCATGGAAACCAATATTTACCTGCTACTCCAGAATGCAGCAGAGAACAGTTGGACAGAAGGTTAGTATCTGTCGATACTGCATCACAGAAGTCAGTCTCTTCCCCCTCATTATGCAGGCTGACTTGTTCACGATGAACTGTCCTCCAGTGACAGTCAGCTGCAATCACTGACTCAGACATGGTGTTGATACACTGAGGGCACTTTGGCTGATTTGGTTAACATGCTTTCCTCTTAAACAGGAGATGCTTAAATCCCAGCAGTGCTTTTCTTCCTGTCTTGTCTTACAAAATGTATCACTATGGATGATTACGTACAGCTAGATTTTGTTTAACGCAAGTTTTCATTTTCTTTCTGGAACAACTTGCTTTTCATGAAATTCATACAGCTTGTTAAAGATGAAATACAAATCTTGCCTTGTATATCGCAGGCTGGTAAGAAAAAAGCATTATTTTCTTTTTTTTAAGCTTGCAAATGGAGAAAAGGACACACGTGAGTCTCTGTTAATTAAAAGGTAAGTGGTTTGAGCCCACCCAGAAATGCACTTCTCATTATTGCAATGTAAACCTCATCTCTACTTATTCGGATTTCTTAGCAAAACCTTAACCCACTTGATATTTGCAAGAAATGTGAATGTTTTTGTTAAACAATTAAGTATGTAAGTCAATATCACTGGGAATGGCCAATAATGACCAACATTCAAGGACATCATATTCAGCCAAGGACTTTGACCTTCGAACGGCTAGCAGAAGAATTCATTTATGCTCTCGATGCATCCTTAGTTAGAATATTTAAAATTACGACACAGATTTGTTGGAGAACTTGACAAGCAAAAAAGACAGTTGGACAGCATGATTATGCTAGGACTGTACATTTGTATTTTAATACTTTTGTATATTTATCTTAATTGTAATATACATGTAACCATAAATGCTGTTCTATGTAAATACATTTTGTTGTATTTTATCATATTTTAGCTGAGGGCACAAGGGGGTCTATTATACCTTCCGAAACTTCCAAGACAACTATAACAGAGGCTCATATTTTAATATAATTTGCTTTAAAAGAAAACCACAATTTGTACGATATCATCCCTCAATATCGACGTTCAAATGAATGATTTAAAGAAGCAACAGCGATAGGAGAGTACATTGATTTTGGACCAATGTTTGAATCTGAACAAACCTTCCTCCTGGAAAGAAGAAAAAACAGGTATGTTTTGAGTCATGATGATGCTCTTCTGGATTAAAAAAAAACAGTGCAAATTTGTTTCGGATGTATTTTGGATAAAATTATAACTGTCATCGAAGAGAAATTTGATCAGTTGAATGCAGTCGAATCTTTTGACATTTTATATGATGACAGGACGTACATTTAGGACTCAGTACCGATAACGCTGCTGATATTGATGGAGTAGAAATTAAGTGTATTGGCAATTTTATCTGAGGCAAGAAGTACTAGAACACCTCCTATAAAAATGTTAGGATTCAGAGCAAGAAATATTTTTCCACCTCACCCAATGGTATTGCATTAACGAGGCTGAAGCTGGCTTCTTATTCGCCAGCTTCTTCTTCTGCCTTTAATGCTGCTGCTGTGTTGTTATGCCGCCTTTCGCCTGTAGATGGCTCTTTACAGTAATTTTTAAAAGTACTAATCAGGATGGATTACTGTATTTATCCTCAGTAAATGGGAATATGTAAGTAGTGACTATCCAAATAACATTTTTGTGTGAAACACATTTCAGAAAATTGTAAACCAATTTTCAAAACTCACAATAACACAAACACAATAAGTAAATAAGACAAAGGCAAAACATAAGTTCACAGGCACTTTCTGCATATTTACCACGACCTTGCCTTCTGATGATAAAAAGTCTTAAAATCTTGCATTTTACAAGAACTTTTTAATATAAATGGGACATTTAGAACATGGCATATGAGAATATATGGTTAACCGAGGATGAGCAACGGGTGATGGCACTTCCTGCTTCTTGCTATAAACCTACCCCCTGGTTATAAAAACATCTAAAAATTCTGACACTGAGGTGTGAGAGACAATGGAACAGACTATCAAAATCCTGAACTTCAGGAAATTTTTCAAATATGACCCTGTGAACATGGCATGTCCCTCCTTCCTCATTACCAAAACATCTCAATGTTCCAACACTATGTACATTGGAAATTACAACACTTCACTGTTGCATTTCTGAGTTGTGACATTGTGAACATGGCATGTTAAAGTATGTAGAAACTCTAGATCAGAACAGGCTTAATGCAATTCATAGTGATTTATCATTTTCTGACTTTCTAAATGAAAAAAAAATTCGGTGATTATGACACTTCGGTATGACATAAAATATGCTTCAATGATAGAATAAATAATCATGGAAAAAATACCCACAGTGGACATTCATAGTTGTGATTATAGGAATGTTAAATATCAGGTGAGTAGCTGCGTCAGCATGCGTAGGCTGCAAAGGAACAAGTAAAGGGTTATTCCATGCTGAAAAGAGAAGAAAGGAAACACGACGTGTTGGCCATGGAGCCTTCTTCAGGTGTTAGAAAGACAGGGCAGTATGCACAGATAATTTTCTTTTTATCTTTGCTTACTGCAGTTTATTTTTGATGACAACATCAAAGACATTAAGGAATTCTTACGGCTAACAGCTCCACATCAACTTCCTTTTATAACTAACCTCATCAGATCTCTCAACTGCACTCTTCCAGTTTCTCACTTCAGAGAAGGATAAAAAACTCAATCATCCTCTACAGAGAAAAACCATCAACACCCCTACCACCTCCACCAATCCTAACCTTGGTGTTACTACACCCTCTGACCTTTCCCTTTCACCCCTTTGCATCCTCAGCTAACATATTTTAATATTACAACACAATTAAAATAGATTGTACAGTATTTACAGTTTAAAATTAAGGTAAATATGTCCAAATATCAAAATCCAACTGCACAGTGCTAACAAAACAATGCTTGTCAAGTTCTCAAACAAATCTGCATTGTATTTTTAAAATATTTCAGCAGAGGATGTGACGGGAGTATAAATGACGATTCAACGATCATTTTTCTTGGGTGAATATGGTTTTCTGGGGAGTTGCGATGTTGGGCATTATTGGACATTTTTGACAAGTGTTGAACAGTCACATTTCCTACAAATATTAAAATGGCTATGGTTTAGCTGAGAAATCCAATCGACCTATGTGAAAACAATGTTTACAACATGAATTTCATGTTTCACAAGCTGTGTGAATTTCATCAAAAACAAGTTTTCCAGAAAGGAAATGAACACATGCTTTTAACGAAATCAAGCCCTTTGTGATTGCCCGAAATGATACGTTCTGTACTACAAGATAGGAAGAAATACACGGCTGGGATTCAAACCGCAGTTCTTTTCTTTAATAAAGATGCACTTTAACCAACTAGGCTACGGTGACAGGACAACCTTCACCTTTTACAGCCGCTTGGACACACCGCTCTGAGACATCTGCGTTCAGAAAGCGCTGAACCTGCTCTCAGAGCAAATTGCCTCTTTTACATACAGTAGCAGCCCCGACACTGAGAAACGAAGAGAACTGGCTTTTATCTGGCATTTTTCATGTCCAATGCGTTTGACATCTCCCAAGGGCGACAGAGTTCTTTTGCAACACTATTTCTTCTTCTTTTTTATTTCTGTACGCTTTGATAAAAAAACGAGAAATCGTGCAAGGGAAAAAATGTATTTGTTTCATAGAGAAAACGTACACCAGGAAATGTTGTGTTGAGAAGAGGTGATTTAACATGATACGTAACCTAATTTATCGGAGTAAATGCTCACCCAGCAAGGTCTGGAGAAGTTGGAGAGTCTGGTGGATGTGTTAATTATACGGTGTTGTGGAAGAAAACAGTCTTTCTTTGAATTCTCAATCAATCGGAATTCCAGTGCGAAACAAACCCTTTGTCTGATTTAAAGAAATAATATTTTAAAAATCATAAAAAATCGGAAAACACATGTTTCTCACTTTGAAATTTTAGTCTGGGCGGTATATTACTAGTAGCGACGCTGAGCACACTATGGGGGAATTCCGGTTATGTGAAATACCAGCAGTTTAATAAATAACGCATCTGATTTTGAATCATAAGATTGTAGGTTCGACTTCTACCTGGCTCGTGTAAATTTTATTCAAGCTCCTCAGTAATAGATGTCTATTATGTAATGAACCGCACCTAAAAGCAAACATTGGGTCTGTTTCCTTTGTTTTCCAGCATGAAATAGCAAATCGTTACAAAAAGTACCTGCTAATGTCCAATAGCGGGTTTTTTTTTTTTCAAATTACATTTTCAGGCTTCAGACACTTTTTAATAAAACAAAAGTGTCCGGAAACTCCCTAACTTTCAGGTTTGCTTGAACCTGTATTAAAAGAGGTTATTTGAAACTTCCGGGATTCCATTCTCTGATGTAGCTGTCTCTAAAGACGGATGTGATGTTTCGCAGATGTGAACTGTGCCTTCTCTCTTGTGTTCAAGGGTATTCGCTGTGTGAGATCCTAACTGTATGTCCAGTAGGGCTCTATTTTGTTTAGATTATCTATGTGGTGTACAGATAGAACTCAACTACATGGTGTGAATTCCGTGTTTAGGACGAGCAGAACCTGAAAAACGAAAAGCAGACCTCAATGTGATTTGAACATGCAGCCTTCTGATCGGGAGTCAGATATGCTACCTTTGCGCCACGGCTATCAGCACCTTTGAATTTCCCAAAGGAGACAAATCGACTTCACACAAAAAAATCTCCTGTGAAGAGCGCCGCTCTTCCGAAGAGAGTCTCTTCATCCCAGACCACATTTTATTCTTCCTGCGCAGCTCTTGTGCAGGTGTTGTTCTCAATTACAGATCCAGGAACACTGATTTTTTTCCCCTATTTTTTTAACTTAAGTACCCCATGGTGCAACGGTAGCACGTCTGACTCTAAATCCCCAAGTTCATTTTCAAAGTATATCGGAGTCAACTGATACTGATCAGGTTCTGCTGCTACTGAACCCGCAGTCTTCACCTTAAAGTTCAATTCCCCAAGCCTTTTGACCTTATATGTCCATCCCTTCTCGTCAAAACTCGTATTTTCACAGAGTACCCTTCAGAAATCGCAGTATAGAATGAAAAAACTCCAGTAGATCTCGGCCACTGTTGGTGATTTTCCTTTAAAAATAAATGAATCTCTGGAAATTTTACGGAGTGTATCACTTTCACTGAGACCGAGAAGTGTTAAGCTGTACATGAGTCTTTGTGGTTCGGATGTTAACCAAAAAGGTGGTGGTTTGAGCCCTCCCAGGGACACTATGAGCCTTTTAATGTACACACCCGTCTTACTTTATCTCCACGGCCGGTCTTGTACCGCAATCAAATACAGAGCCCGTAGGAGGCAGTAAGCTCGCATATATAGCTCACTGTGTATATAATGAAGAAGTAGAGGTTAGTTTCTCATCTGCGCGTTACAGAGCCTTACGCAACTCGTACTGTACCAATAGCTAGGGTTTGATCCCTGCACGGGCTATTAGTTGAAAAGCCATTGTAAATGACGTGTAAGAGATTTATAGATACTGTAGATCAGTGTCGAATACGCAGCCTACGTACTACGATACAGTGCATGCTAATACTTCAGTGGACACAAGAGATACTCTGTAATTCTATACCACTCTATAGGAATGCGTGCTATGGATGCAAGTGACCAATTGTATTTAAAAAAAGCTATTGTATCTCCAGCAAATAGGGAGAAAGGAGAATGTGCGTGATTTTGGAACAATGCCAATATTGTAAACACAGGAATGCATAGAAATACGTGCTACGAACGCAGGCAATCTTGTGAGCACACGAAAGCGTGATAACAGAAAAATATTTAAGAACTGTTCGAATTTGAGAAAAATACATCAAGCGTCTCTGTGTTTCTCTCCCATGCGCATGAAATAAAAACTTTAAATAAATACGGAAATAAAAACAGAAACGCGGAAAAATGCAAGCTTGCGGATTGCTAAAGCAGGTAAGTTACACTATTTTTGAAGAACCTTATTTACCGTTGGCAAAAGAGCTGACACGTATTATGTGTGGAGAAAAAGCTGCTAAACAGCTCGACCTGCTGCCCCCCTCCCCCTGAAAGACACAGTCATTCAAAGAATTATTGAAATGAAGGATTATATCAAAAGTACACTGATAGAGCGCGTTAAGATGAGCAGATGTTTTTCACTGCAATTAGATGAGTCTGTAGTCGATTTGGCCAATTTGCTCGTTTACGTTAGATACGAGTTTGAGGGTATGTCCCATGAAGACTTTCTGTTCTGTACCAACAGGAACTACAGGAGAGCACATATTTCAGCTTCTGAATGAATTTTTCGAAGAGAATGGCCTCGACTTGATAAAATGCGTCTGAGTTTGTACAGACAGTGCTAGAGCAATGACAAGCCGACATAACGGTGCAGTTGCACGAATTAGAGAGGTTGCTCCAGAAATTAATGTACGCATTACAACATCCACCGCGAGACCTTTGCCGTCAAGAAAATGCCTGACGATTTAATATCTGTTAGACTCTGTTGTGAATTGTATCAAGGCTCGAAAAATTAATTCACATCTCCTTTGCTCAACTAAATAGGCTCACCCCTCTCACTGAAATGGTGCTTTTTTATTAGTTGTTGTTAATGTTTTTTTTCTGTAAAATACTTTGAGAAGCCACCTTTAAAGGCGCTATATCAAATAAAGTTCATTATTATAATATTTATTTCTGGGGTTCCTATGAGATGATGACTTGTAGGTGGTACTAGGATGCTTTGGTTGGATTAGGGGTGGTGCTTGGTCCAAAAAGTTTGAGAACCACTGCTGTAGATACTTTATTGATCCCATGAGGGAAATTAATAAAGCTTATCCAGCTAGCTTTTATGTTTCACACTAAATTGCGATCTTGAAACCAAAATAATTAGAAATATGGAACACAACCGTTGTTCTCCAAGAAGGAAAGCTGTTTAACACTGACGTCACTCCTTTTTATTTAACCCAGATTGTGAAGACAACTCCACCCTATCAAAGGTAATTGTTGCACAAAAGTTGGAAAGCACACTCTGAATCCATCTGTACTGTATATTTGATTTCCGCGATCCGTTCAAGGCTGCTTGGTGCTTCGCAAGCAAGTCATTTCAGGGAAGAAACTCAGTTTAGAGAACTACTGGTGCATTTTCACTCATTGAATTTGATCTTTGTACTCTCTTTTCATTCTCAGCTATAATATTTCAAAATTACAGTTCGGATTTGTTGGAAAACTTCACAGGCATTATTAAGTTAGGACTGTACAATTGTATTTTAATATCTTGGTATATTTACCTTCATTTTAATATGGATGTAACCATAAATGTTGTACTTTTGTCGTACATTTTAACTGAGGACGCACGATGACTATTATACCTTGTGATACATGCAAGACATCTGTAAACGAAGATGTAATTACAGTCAAATTGGCAATTAACAGAAAACCACAATTGTATAATATTATTTCTCTATGTCGATGATAAGTTGAAGGATTTGAAGAAACTATATATTATTCCTCGATATCGATGATCAGTTGAAGGATTTGAAGAAACAACAGCGATAGCAGGTGATTTTGGTTTTGAACCCATCTTTACACCTCAATAATCCATTTGTCCTCGAAAAAAGAAAAGACAGGCATGTTTTGAGTCTCATAATGATCATCTTCTCGATCCAAAGAAACATATAAATTTGATTCCTTCCGTAGTATTTGGGATTTTCTTACGAAGATCTCACGAAGTATTGCCAGGATCTATATTTAGTGTTCGGTAGTGATAACACTGCTGATATTGATTGAGTAGAAATCTATGATGTATTGACAGCTTTATCTGAAGCGAGAAGTCCTAGAACGCCATCTATGAAGTTTAAGGATTCATACCAAGATATACTTTTTGTTTTCAACCCAAAATGCTGCTATTGCATTAATCATTATATGAACTATACCAGTTTTGGTAGCTTCTCTGCATGATTTTTCAAAACTGAAACTAATTACAAAATTATTTAAGATCAACCATGACAAAAAATTATAAATCAGGACTAATATTAATATCAACTGATGTTACTACAGAAAAAAAAGATTTAACTGAAATATTAATAAGACTGTTTGTGATTATGTCACTTCTCTGCTTCAGCAAGGTCAATATAAGACTCTGAAAGTAGTAAAGCAAAACTGAACTCAAAATCATATTAGGAATTCTGAGCGATATCTCCATACAGGTAATCCAACAGAACACTGAAATATTTGAATATCATCTCTCTGTATATTGCGCTGCTTTTAACCTAGAGTAAAACTATTGGATTGAAGGAATGCTAACCGCTGGGTTAAAATGTATAGTTGTTATTTGGAGAAATCTGTAAACTCGTGATCTTATATGTTTTAAAAGACAGCACAGGAAAAAACAGTGCTGATTATTTTCCGGAGACGGAGCACTGATGACCTATCCGAGCTTATCGATAAAACCCACCCAGTGGATACTCTAGCAGAACGTCAAAGAACATTCACCTTTGTATCCAAAGAAACCACAGGAACAACATCAGGTAGCACAATCAATTCCCCTTTTAAATCTTTCCTGTAAGGTATGCTATGTGAATTCATGAAGTTAATCCTCTGATCTCTTTTGAGCACGAACAAAGTATTTCTGATGGAGCGCTCTGTTCAAAGATAAGCTATTACCCCTGCCAACGATTCGGCGTGAAGAATTAAAAGTTTCACAGACAAAAGCAGCTCACCACCACAGCCAATATTGAATGTACTGTACTTGCAGGTACACTATCATGTGCACTGCCTCAAAAGTGATCTTGGCAGATGTTGTTCCCTACATAAAGCTGAACGTGCCAAAGAGAATTTCTGTTGAGAAAACAAAATATTTTTTCTGCCTTGATGTTAAGCCTGTCTTTTAGAAAGCTTATCTCTTAACACCTCCTGCAGCCTAACAAAAAGCACTTTTACTGATCGTATTGCAGGTCTTAAAAAATTAACATTTGGCAGCGGTGGGATTCAAACCCACGCCCCCAGAGAGACTGGAGCCTAAATCCAGCGCCTTAGACCACTCGGCCACGCTACTTTCCTCCATGTCTATCTTCCTCACATTGCTGGCTTGGACTGGGGGGCTTCAGCTCTTGTCGTCGGATCTAATGATATCATGACATGTGGAAGTGACTGCACCTTCATCTTCCGAGATGCTTTCAATAGCACAAACGCTACTTTCACCGGCACAAACATAGCAATAACGAAGGTGGTGGGTTTCATCCTTTGTGCTGTTTGTAGGGGCGCAACTCTACGTCGATCTACTGACTTGAAGAGCAAAAATCAAAATCCTCTCCTACTACTATTGCTTTTTTCATAGTTTCTTCAAATCCTTCATTTGAACGTCGATTTTGAAGGATATTGATGATAATACCACATAAATTGTGGTTTTCTTGTGATCGCCAATTTTATTCAAATATCAGCCTTTTTTACGGTTCCTTGCGTGTTTCACAAGGTATAATAGCCCCCCTCGCATCCTCAGCTAACATATTTTAAAATTACAATAGCTTATACAGCATGCATGTTTACATTTATATTAAAATTAAAGTAAATATACAAGAATACATACAGTACTAACCCAATAATTCTTGTCAGGTTCTCCAACAAATCTGCGTTGTTATTTTAACATGTTTCAGCTGAGGGTGCAAAAGGAGTATAAATGAATTTTCCCACCAGCCATTCAAAGACCAAATTCCATGAGTGAACATTATTTTCTCAGAAGTTGCCGGCATTGGACTTTGCCGGTGGTATTGAATTATGTCCAAACTGTTGTAGTAGTTCCTTCTTGAAATTCGACACGTGCAAAGCACTCGTAATATCATAGGTGTTAAAGTTCGCTGAGTCTATTCGAGTCATGGTGTGTATCCCTGCCTATCATTGGGAGACAGGTAGCTTTTTTACACTCAGATTCCAATCTTCAATGCTTTGTGTGAGAGCTTACATTACTTTCATTTTCTCACATTTTCTGACGACTGTTCCAAAGGGGCACCCTGTCAATTCCGAATACTTTTCAAAAATCTGCCTGCATGTTTGATTATTGTCATTTAATTTAAAAAAAGTTCAATATTGATCATAACTAAAGAAAATAATGATCATGAACAAAAAAGGGATAAAGATGCGAGTCGATCTTGAATCACAGCTGGGTGACACGGGCTTCTGTTCTGATATGGTTGTATGAGAAACAGGAGGAATCGCCAATCTCCTATAGAACATGAGTTGAATCAGGAGTGAGACATTTCGTATACTCGTGCATATGTCAACGCCTGACCTACATCGTAAAACTAACATTAAGTTGTCAGAGACATTCATTTATATACAAACAAGAGACAGACCAAGTAATAATTCTACATTAGTTCAGGTGGGTAAACCTGAACTAACTAACTAATAAACCTATTAATAATTCTACATTAACGTGTCCTACACTGATCAGACTAATTGACATGGTCTGATTCAGAGCCTGTGCAGTTTGTGCTAATTACAACAACGACAGTTCTGAACCCTCATCACTGAACTGAGCACAAGTTCAGCTGTTCTCCAGTTTTGTTACGCATGGTTTTTCATTGCAATTGAGTTCAGAGCTGGAGCTGATCTCCAGACAGTACAGTGTTTTGGGTAAGTTGTCGACGCAGGAGGCTGCAGACAACTTACCCAAAGTGTTTTCTATAGCTTTCAGGTGCAGTTCATTTATATAAAAGAATGTAAGTGGTATAAACTCAACAAGCCAGATGGCAGTCGAACCTATAATTTTCTGACACGAGGCCTAACGCGTTATTCATTACGCCACTGACCCTGCTATTATAGTGTTAAAAAAACGCGTTTTCTACGTCTGTTTAAAAATCACTAAAAAAGACAAAGGGCTTGTGTGTTGCGCTAAAATTCCGCTTCATTTCGAATGCAAATAAAAACCGTTTTGTTCCGTGAAATCATACATTTGTCACATCCTTCATACTATACTTCTCTCTTGTATTAGTAAAGCATTTTGATTTAAACTGAACAATATATTGTAACGCAACAAGGGCTCAGGCGGGCGCCGTCGCCGCATTAGGTCGGCCCCCCACCGTCGGGGGCTTGAACCCGGGACTCCCATGTCTCTCTGCAGCGACCCAGCCCGGTGAGCTAAAGAGAGATCTCCCCACAACCCACGGGCTGTGGTCCTGCTATCACAGGGAAGGGCAGTGACGTCACCTGCTCTGGTACACCGGCTCTTACACAGTGCCTGTCGGCCGTAAGCGTTACACTATGAAAGGTTTCATCTATACACTTACACATAATAAGTATACGAATAAATACTCGGAAGAAGCCGCAGCTCAGGTATTAGAGAGATTTAAAATCGGATCGGAGGATTTAGAGTCCAGACTGCAAACCAACAGCTGACACAGGTCTTTTATAGAACCGTTTTGATTTCCTCTACTTTGTCCCCGTGACGTCATTGTCCTGCTCGCAGCCGAGCCCGACACACGTCTGGTTTCTGTCGCTGGGCGCATACCCTGCGGTCCATGCGGGTCCTGATACCCCAGTACAATGACGGGGACGCTAAACTGTAAACAGGTACCGTCCTTCGGCTGAGACGTAAAACCAAGGTCCTGACTCTCTGTGATCATTCAGGAGAATGGTGGTGGTGGCGGGGAGTCCCCATTACCTGTAAAGCGCATTGAGTGGAGTATCCAGAACAGCGCTATATAAGTGTAAGCAATAATGATTATTATTATTATGTAAAATGCAATAAAAATAAAACAAAATATCAAACTTTGATTCAAAATAGATTAATATAAAACTGATAAAGCTAATGCTTTTTCCAGGGCTATATCTACTTTTTTTTAAAAAAAGCGAAGTCTGTCGCGACTGAAAGTTAGAGAAGGTATACCAGCGGGTGCCTTCATATCGTGAGCGTCAGTCTCGCCCGTAGCTGCGAGAAGGTTGAAAGCGCACAAGTGATTTGTCTTTCGTCAAAGTAACTGCCGGAGCGGTAAGATGCAGAGCACAATCCAGCAGCTGTAGACGATGTTTGGGGAAGAGCTAATTCTGTTTTCAGCACAGGGAGTGAGAATGAGCTCAGTCCGGCTCCCAGCAGAATCCATCCTGGTTTGGTTACAGTGAGTCTGAGGCTCTTTGGATCGTAAAAAAAAACAATTGCTCACATCGTGTGACTTCCACGACAGGAAGGAAAGATATCACTTAAAAAAATCAGAACTGAAGATTTGGATCCGGGGCCTCATACTTATAAAATTATTAAAATAATAATTATCAAAATATCAGATTGTGTTTCTGCAAAATTTCGTGCACAGTACGCCATTTTTATCTAAAACAGTCACAACGAGGGCTTTACACGCAGTCTGGGGTATTTTCCCCTTTTATATTTTTGCCACTTTATATCGAACCTGTTATACTCCCAGAAGTGCACAGTAGCTTGTACTTAATAAAAATGTACAATTCACCGCTGGTATAAACAGATGTGTGCCGTGTTTGCCTTTGTAAGCATTTGTTTAAAAAATAAGTTCACAATACGATAAAAACACAGAAAGCACAAACTTTATAATACAACGATACAAAATCAATACCAAATCATTATGCCAATTAAGTAACTATCCTTTGAAAACAGAGAACACCTTTATATCTACAAAAAACTTGACATTTGTATGTATTTTTGAATTACAAAGCAGACAGTGTAGTCCCTTAATTCAAAGATCAGATCTTGGCAAAAAAAAGACAATCAGACGTGGGCTGAATTCGGAACAGGAGCCTTTGCTTAGTCGATTATTGAGCTTTTGATCAATGTCTGAATAAAACAGAGTCGCTTTTTTAACTCTTTGATTAAATTACATGAAAAGCACCTTCCTTCGAGCCGGAATCAAACCAGCGACCTAAGGATTCCCTGTTGACTCCACTACAGTCCTCCGCTCTACCAACTGAGCTATCGAAGAGATGCTGTGGCATTGCTCTCTGGCACATACTGCCCAATGAAGTAAAATGTGAAATGGGTGATTTAAATCCCACTTCGACATCAAGTTTCCAACTCGTTTCCTTAGTCTCATTTACCTTGAATTTAAGCCACGAACCAGGATTCTACTGTATAAACTTCCGGGGATATTACAAAATGTTTGATGGGGCATCAATCATTCCAGGCGGAAATTGATTCCTTTTTTTTCTCGAGGGATCATATTAAACATTTCATTAGTATCGAGAGGAGGATCACCAGTAGACACAAAACAAACAGTTCCTTTCTGTCTTTATTAGAAAGTAGCGCTTGTGCTACATTAATAATATTTTCGTGGAAATAAAGAAGTTGTAAATTTTAAAAATTTATATTTGAATCGAAATGTGGTTTTGAGTTAAATATTAGCGTGTTCATGTAATTAGTTTGTGTTTGTCATTACTATATATATTGCCATGTTACTAGAATTTGTAACTGAAGTTTACTAGTTGTGTTTTTTATGATGATTAGACATTTGAATACAATATTGTATATAATGTATAATTTGAACTACATATTGTTCAGGTGTGAATAATTGTATATTTTAAGAATACATTTCTAAAACAAATCATTGGCTTTATTTACTAGTTTCTACACCTATAAAAATCTTTCTTTGATGTATAATAGACATCAAAGAAAGATGTCTATTATACATCAAAGATGAGCAGTGTGTGTCGTGTTCACAGCTGATAACTAGAAGATGTCTGGAAGAGGCAAAGGCGGAAAGGGACTCGGGAAAGGAGGTGCTAAGCGTCACCGTAAGGTTCTCCGCGACAACATCCAGGGAATCACCAAGCCCGCAATCCGCCGCCTGGCTCGCCGTGGGGGAGTGAAGCGGATCTCCAGGCTGAACTACGAGGAGACCCGCGGGGTGCTGAAGGTGTTCCTGGAGAACGTCACCTACACCGAGCACGCCAAGCACGGCAAGAGGAAGACCGTCATTGCCATGGACGTGGTGTACGCGCTGAAGCGCCAGGGCCGCACCCTGTACGGCTTCGGAGGCTAAACAGGAGCGGAGCTTCACTACCGGACCCCGACGTATAAACCCAAGTGACCCAGTGACATTTGTCACTGCTGAGGTTGCTTTATGGGTCTATTTTCTATACTGTGCTGATCAATTGGAAATCAAATGGCAAAAAAGACCCGTTCCCGCACCTAAGGTCAAATATTAGGAATCAAAACTGCTTGAGTGTATGGAAGCACACAGCTTTATCAAGATTTCCAAGTGCAAGATCTTTTTATTCATAAAAGACCCTATTTATGTTGTATGAGAAATATTAATATTAATACAGAATCCTTTTTCACCAAATAAATGGGGTTCCTGACTTCAGAAAGCCTTCTAGACAAATACTAAAAGAGCAAAAATTCAATTTGGTAAATGAAATGAAAACACATACCCTACCAAACCTTGAGTACAGGCCATTCAGGATGATAATACAAAACCATTTATAATTCAACAAATAAAACCTGTCAACTGGTAATCACCACTTATCATAAAAAAATAAGTAGCAATACACAGTAGGGGACTCTTGGGTGCAAGTTAAATCCATGCAAGAAGGGGTTTAGTGTTATATTTCCAAATCAGATATGCAAATGAGAGATCTGGCCCAGCCAATCTCAAAGCTCCCATGGTATGGAATGGAGCTGCTCCCCTCTTCTAGTTATTCACACTGGAGTTAGGTTACATATTAGCACATTTCATCTAACAGTTGCTCCAGAAACAAAAACGTAAACAAATGATCTGGAATGTGACCACACCTATGAGAATGTAGTTCAACAGATAACTTGTAAACCTTGTCATAAGATGTTTTTTGTTCTACAAAATATACTTTATTCTGCAAAAAAAAACATCTCAAAAGGAACATCTCACACATATTAACACTCCATGTAATAAAAAACAACGGCGGAACGGAGATTGATTGTCCGTTATCAATCTTTGCGAGTGGGGGCGGATTTGCGCAATTAAGAGAGTCCCTCCAAATCTACCACTTGCTATTGTCCTTTAATCTCTGTATAGGGCCCAAAGTCCATTCCAGCGCTCCCTCGCCGTGGGGAAACCCCATTTGGCGACGTGGTGCTTCGTCCTCCTCCTGAGGTCCGCCAGGATCCTCTTCTCCAGCTCCCTCGCCCCCCACTTTATGTTGTGCCGGATGAGAGTGTTCCTCACCTTCCACAGTCCTTGTTTTGTGAGGGACAGTAGCAGCCCCCACAGGTCCTGTGTCCCCTTGTCCAGTCTGGTGGGTGCCAGCCTCCAGCAGAATGTACTGGTAACTGAGCACTGCATCCTTTCCCAGGAGTTGCATAATGTTGTCCATTCTGCCCCACACCAACTTGGCGAAGAGGCAGCTCCAGAACACGTGCTCCTGAGTCTCCTCGAAAAAAACACGTGTCCCGGGGGCAATGCGGATTCCTGGTTAGCGAGTGTCTGTAGAGGACCTCTCTGGTAGCCAGTCTCTTGTGCACAGCCATCCAGTTGAGGTCCTTCAGTTGGTTGTCAAGTTCTTTGGGCTGTGTCCTTTCCCAGACTTGTCTGGGAACCCGCAGCCTTTCGTCAGCGACCAAATGCCCCCTCACCTCTGTACAGGGCTCTGTGGTTGGCCTCCTGCTCCACTTGACAGCGTGGGTGTAGAACTTCGGTCGCCTCTCTGCCTTGGGCCCAGTGTTTGACCACTGGACCAAGTGCCTCATCGGGACGGAGAGCCACAGCCTGACAAAGTACTGGTACTTGTGGCCAATGGGCTCCTGCAGCGCCCGACAGAGGTTGCAGTAGAAGATGCAGTCGAGTTTCAGGGGGAAATGTGGGACATCTCGAACCCCTTCCTCGACCGGCTGACACATCCGGTTTTTGAGTGATGTACTCGTACTTGCCGCCCCAGACGAGGCCGAAGATAATCCCTTGCAGCGCTCGTCTGAGTCTGGCCGGCAGCGGGTACACCACCGCCAGGTAAACCAAAGCCGGCAGGATGTCTGCTTTCAACACCATCACTTTCCCTGTGTAGGACAGCGACCGCGTTTTCCACAGACCCAGCTTCGCATTCACCTTGGCGATCCTCTTGGTCCAGTTGTTGGTCTCGTTGTCCTGGCTCTGGAAGGAAACCCCCAGTATTTTGAGGGGCTCCGTGCAGAGCTTGAGACCCTCCGGCGCTGTCGTCCTGTGCTTCCAGGGCCCGAAGAACTTCAGTTTGCTCTTTCGGCGGTTGAGTTTCGACCCCGAGGCTCTGGAGTATTGCTCCATGACCTGCAGGGCCCTCCTCAACCCCCTGTCCGACCTCAGGAACAGCGTTGTGTCGTCGGCATACTGGGAGATCTTCAGGGTTTCCCCCGCGCCTCCCGGTATCTCCAGGCCGTGACAGGGTCCCGTCTCACCGTCTCTGCTAAGGGCTCTTGAAGAGGAGATGATGCCCTCCCTCATGGTGTCTCCGAGTTTCCCCCGGCGGAAGATCCACTTCCACCAGATCTGCCGCCAGGGTGTCCCAGAAGCAGGTGTAGAATTCCTTGGGGAGTCCGTCCGGCCCCGGCACCTTGCCATTCTCCATGGACAAGAGCGCCGCCTTCAGCTCCTCGGCCGCGATCGGACCCTCCAAGTCCTCCCTCACCTCCTCCGGTACTCGTGCCTTCAGCTCCTCCAGAAAAGCATCGCCTGCCTCCACCTCCGTCTGCTTTTCTGAAAAGAGCTCCGTGTAGAAAGCGGTGGCCGCTTCTACCTTGTCGCTCTCGCCCAGCAGTTCCTCTCCATTTCCCCGTCTCAGGCCGAGGATCACCCTCTTTTTCTGGGCTCTTCGGACCTGATTGAGTTTGCGGGGCCTCTCCTTCAGGTCCCGTGCCCGGGCTGAATTGAAGGCTCCTCCCCCGTTAGCCGAGCTGTACTCCTCCTCTAGTTGTCTCTGGAGTCGTGCAGCTTCCTTCCTCTCCCTGGCCGCCTTCCGTCTGCAGTACGTCTGCGCCAGGGTTGGGGTCCTGTCTTTCACCGACTCCCACCATTCCACCATGGAGCTGTAGCCGTCTCTCAGATCGACCCAGCTTGCGTAGTCTTTACGGAACAGTGCCTTGAAGTCGTCTTCCTCCAGTATCTCCCGGTTCAGCTTCCAGTACCCACGACCGAATGCTGGCAGGTTGGTGTTAGCCACCACCGTCAAGAGCTCGTGGTCGGAATACCACTCCAGGAACACCGTCACCGACTCCAGGGAGCAGGTTGTGTGCAGAAAGATGTAGTCCAGGCGGCTGCACACTCCCCGGGAGTTTTTCCATGTCGTTCCGGCGTCGTTAGGGCGGCACCGTCTGAAACCGTCTACCAGGGAGAACTGCTTGAGTAGCGACTCCAGCTCTGCCGAGCTAGCGTCGCTCCCCTTCTCCCGGTCAACGCTGAAGTCCCCGCCAAGTACCACCTGTCTGTTGGTGGTGCAGCAGCTGGCCAGGTCAGCAAACACTTCCTTCCGGATAGAGGGTTCCGTCGGAGCATAGACGTTAATTGCTCTCAACTTCTGCCCACTCCAGTCGATGTCTGCGACCAGGATCCGGCCCTGCACCACCGAGAAGGAGGAAACCAGCGTCATCTCTGGGTTTCCGAGGAGGATTCCCACTCCGGAAGAGTGGACCCCTCCTACGCTCCAGCATGATTCTCCCTTCGTCTTTTCCCTGGTGAATGTCAGCTGGTCGCTTTCATCCTTCAGGTGGACCTCCTGTAAAAAACAAACTGAGAAAGACTTTGAGGCCAGATCATGAAAGACTCCCCGTCTTTTCACCGGGTCTCTTAGCCCTCTCACGTTAGTTGTTAGAAAGGTAAGTTTCACAATCATGATTAAACAAGTGAAAGTTGAACCTCCTCTCTTTGTGCTTACAGTGGAAAACTTGGGAGTCTACATCTGGGCACTGTTTAGCCTAGATGTAACTACTCTCGTTCGGGTCCTGGGGGGAATATGCTGGGCTCCCTCCAGGTCTCGCTGGGGACTGAAAGGTAAACATGCTGGACAGGTCCAGCCCTACCATCAGTCCCGGCTCCAGGGCGGCTTCAAAGTAATCCTCATCTTCCTCGAGGATACTCTCTGCCACCGCTTCGGGAAGGCTTTTTTCTTCCCTTTCTCCAGGAGTTTTGGGGACCTCCTGTTGTCCCTGGGCCTCGGGGGAGGGGGTTACCTCTTCCTGGGCTGCCTCCTCTGGTTGTTCCTGGGCCTCGGGGGAAGAAAGTTCCGTTTCCTCTAGGACGAGGAAACGGTTCTCCCTTACCACTCTTTTCTTTTGTCCTTCCGAAGGTGGATCCGCCCTGCATCTCTTCTCCCGCTTTCTCTTTCCCTTCTTGCTGGGAGTTATCCAGGGCCCTTCCTCCGGTCAGCCATTTTGTCCGTCGTCCTGGCGGCCATCTTGAGGCACTGGTGCGGCTGGGGGTGTGGCCTCGGCAGTTTCGGTTCTCTGCGGGGTAGGTGTGGGTTCTTTGTTCTCACCTCTCTCCCTTTGTCTTGAGACCGGCTTCTGCCGGTCGGCTTCCACCACCTGCGCAAACGAAGGTTTGCTTACCTTGCATTAGTGAAGGAGGTGTCCCTCGGTGCCGCATCCATCGCACTTTTTGGCTGCCCGGCAGGTTTTTGCCAGGTGCCCCTCTTTGTTACAGTTGTGACATCTGACGATGTCACACGTGTTCTCTTTGTGGCTGGACTGTCTGCACTTCTTGCAGAAATCCGGCATCCTGGGGTAGTAAAGCTACCCCCTGTCGACTCCGATGTTGAAGTGGGCCGGGGGGTTCTGGAAACCGTCGACGCCCTCTAGGTCCTCTTTCAGGAGGACTCGGTACTGGTGTTTGCCGTACCAGACGCCACAACTGTCCCTGATCTCCGTCGGTTTGCCCACCACAGTTACATACCTCCCTAGGTACGCTGTTACCAGTTCCATTGGTACGTAGGGGTTGTATGTGAGGACTGTGATGGTCCTCTGGTTTGTTTTCCTCATAGGCTCCGGCCTGAAATCAGAGAAACGGGGGTGCTTACCTTTTTCTCTGATCATTTTCGTTGCCTTTTCATATGAGGCGACCGTGGCCATGTAGGCCTCCATGTATCTCTCTGCCTTGTTGTCTTGCAGGCAGTAGAGATCTCCGGCCACCAACTGCAGGATCCCTCTCAGGAAGGTAATGAAAAAGGATTTCGCAGTTGGCATCGTCTCTGTTTTCTTGGTCCAGTGGAACCGGATCAGTGTCTTCTTATCTGCCATCTGGAAAGGAGAAAAAAGAAAAAAGGAGAGAAAGAGAGAGAGCAAGGTCCTGTGGAGAGGAGGGTTTAGCTGCTAAAGGAGCAGTGAGGGAGCCCTGGCCTTTGTCCTTGTGGGCAAAGCCCAGCTAGGTGCAGGCGCATGAGGAGAGAGAGAGAGGGAGAACATTGCTACCGGATCCCACCCAGCTCAGCTGCTGCTTGGCCTTAACCCCCTAGGCTCAACCTACGGCGATCTTCGATCGCCTTCTAGAACTTTGGAAAGACAAGAACTGCGGGTATGCCACTTGAACTTGATCTTAGCCAAAAGGCTGATAAAATTGGATTCCAGCTCACTGGCCCTGCAAAACTTAGTTCAAGACTTTAAACTCTCACATATAGATGTATATATCCCACAACAGCAGGATATACATGGTCAGGGAGGAATAGCAGCTCCAGAATTGACTATTGCTTTGTGTCAGAGAGAGTGAAAGTTGTTGGGGTCACTCTTCAGCCTGTCTTCTTCTCAGATCATCAGGCTTTAGGGTGTAGAGTGGAACTCAAGGGCAGGACTGTCTTTGGCCCAGGCCTCTGGAAACTCAACACAAAGCTGCAAGAGAACGAGGGGGTAGTATCCCGCTACAAGGAGAAACTATCACAGTGGCTGTCCTTGCAGTGTCTGTATGGGTCAGTAGGAGAGTGGTGGGAGGAGGTGAAGGTGAAGACAAAGGCCTTTTTCATGGCTGAGGGAAGGAAGGCAGCTGCAGCGTCTCTACACGATGCTGCACAGTGGCTTCGATGTGCTCGAGGATATCACCCTCTTAAAAAAGGACATCCGGAGCATAGCGAAAGAAAGTAGTCGAGGAGTGCTGTTAAGAAGCTGAGTGCAGTTCTTGGAAGAAAATGAGAAGTGTACTCGCTTCTTTTTCAGGAAAGTGGTAGGCTCCAAGTCTGTCATGGAAAGTGTAGTTGATGAGGAGGGACGAGAGAGAACAGAGCCGAGTGCTATCCTCTCCTGCACCGAGGCCTTCTACTCAAGACTGTACAGCTCTACAGAGGTAAAGGATGAAGAAATTCATTTTTTTAAATCAAAGCTAGAAAACGTTTTGAGTGAAGAAGATAGGGAAGTACTTGAGTGGAATTTGACAGTAGAAATGCTGAGACAGGCTATGGAGAGCTTACAAAAGGGGAAAACTCCGGGTGCTGACGGGCTCCCTAAAGAATTTTACTGCACCTTTTGGGATCTGCTTCAGGACCTGCTACTGCTCCTATTCGAGGAAAGCTATAAGACAGAATTGCTGCCTGACTCCTTAAGAGAAGGCACTATCTCTCTCTTGTTTAAGAAAGGAGCAAAGAATGACATAAAGAACTGGAGACCCTTCAACCTGTTAGGCATGGACACTAAGATCCTGTCCAAAGCCCTTTTCCTGCTCCTACAAAATGTAGTGGCCTCACTGGTAGGGAAAGAACAGACTTGTGGGATAGCAGGACGCCTGATGAGCGACAACCTGGCCTTGTTGAGGGATGTCTGTCTGTACTCAGAGGATCGCTCCCTCCCTCTGTGCATTTTAGGTGTAAACCTAGAAAAGACCTTTGACCGCCTAAACCGGCAGTACTTTACATCGGTACTTGAGCACATGAAGTTTGGCCCCATCATGAGAAAGTGGATTAACCTGCTGTACACAGGTAGCAACAGCAGAGTAATGGTTAATGGCAATAGATCACGCCCCTTTGAAGTCTGTTCAGGGGTGAGGCAGGGCTGCCCATTATCCCCCTTGTTATTCGTTTTGGCTATGGAGCCCTTAGCCTGTGCCTTGCGCCAGGATCAGGCCATTAATGGGATACCAGAGCCTGGAAGTGGGGGAGGAGAGGTAAAGACATCTCTATAGATGGATGACTTCACCCTGCTCCTCTCTGACAATGCCTCAATTAGCAGAGCTCTGCAGTGCTGTGATCGTTTCTCTTTGGCTTCCTCTGCAAAAATTAACAAATTTAAGAGTGAGATTTTTTATCAGAACTGGAGGGAGCCAAAAGAAGGACATGACCTCAGGCTGCAAGAGAAGAGAATTAAGGTCCTGGGGGTGTATTTTGGAGAAGAGATGGGAACAGTAAATTGGCAAAACAAATTGCCAATCTTAAACAAAAAACTGATGCAATGGAAGGACCGAGACCTCACCATGACAGGGAAGGTGCTGGTCATCAAAGCCCAGCTCTTGCCTGTCTTGAATTTTCTGGCTTCTACCTTCCCAATCCCACACCGTGTTGCGGCGGTGCTGAGGAGATTGATGTTTCAATTTCTATGGGGTGGGAAGCAGGAAAGACTCAGAAGGGAAATAATGTACAGGCCGCTACCCTCAGGGGGGAAGTCTGTCCCAGATATTGCTACGAAGCTGCTGTGCATTTTCCTGGCCTCTGTGCTGAGAGGCTTTGCAACAGCACCTGCAGCGCGAACCAGGACTTATTTTGCCAGGCTCTGGGTAGGTAGGGAGGTGTTCAGAGTGTGGGGTGTCAGCCCTGTAGTGTGCTCTCTGAAGGCACCAGTTCTGTAGGGTTTGGGCATTTACTGGGACAATTATTAATTAATGGCCTTAGAATCCAACCATGCGATATAACTCAAACAACGCACACACACAGGTACTAATAAACGAGGATACATTTATTAATACATAGAATATGCATGTAAACCTAACAGATCTTATCGAGAGGGTTATCAGAATACAAAAGATATATATTCATTCAGTTATGAAGTGTTACATATATCAAGAGGACATACGTTCAGTATATCATTCACTTAGACCGTTTCGTAATTGAACTTGGTTACAACTTCTACATTAGATACTCAAAACAAGTACATAACTCAGGAATTAAATTGATATCAACTGGTTGGGATAACAATTGAATTCTCGAGCTGTAATGCATTGAAGTTGAATACTCATCTAATCTTTTGGGGATTCAGATCTCCTGCGGGCACAAAGAAACAGTTGCAGGCTGTTGCTGTCCAATCCGCGATCTCTGGCTCGGTGCCAGGCTGTGCTGTGCGGCTTGCGACGGTGCGCTGCTGATGTTCACTGACCGGCTAGTTAGTGTTGGCTTTAACAAGCAAAGTTTGTGCACAGGAGAAAAGATGACTGTGGGTCCCAGCAAGTCAGGAAGAGGACCAGTTCGTTCCTGATGAAGAGCTAGTTCTGAATAGTGATTCAGCTGTCCACAGTTCTGACCTGTTCACGAGGTTTGCTGCTGGTGCTAACCTCGGGTGGATCCTCTGGTTACTCTCTGGCAACCTCCGCTCTAGACTCTTAGAACAAAGGAAAGTTCTGGCACTCGGACACACTGGCAGTTCCGTGGTTGTCCGGGCTGAGTCTCAGGATGGTCAGGAGGCGCGCTGCGAGAATGTCCTGCCCTTGGGAGCCTTCTGCTCCTGGGCCGTCCTGCCCTGGAATTCTCCTTTGAGAAGTCCACAGAATCCTACTGGAGCTCTGTGTTGCCTGTTTTTACCTGGAGGAACTTCAGCTCATTCATTGGCTGAAAGTTCCATGGGCATCAGAGTCCCCAGTGGGTTACTCAGCCCTACCAGTCCCTGATTGGTTGATCAAGGTGAGATATGAGTCACTTACTCCTGACACTTAGGAATGCAATCCAGATGTCCATCTGGCACTCCCTAGACAGATAGGCGCCAATGGATGACCATTGATCATGGTAGCCAGGCTTAGCTAAGTGCATCCCCCTTTGGGAGCTGTCCCTTATCAAAAGAAAACATCTTTAAATCAGACTGCATGAATAGCTTCTCTGTGGCTGCACCACAGAGATGAAGGGAGAGATGGGGCCTCATTTGGAAAAGCACAGCAACACTTAATTATGTCTTATTAACCAGCATTGCCGCTACAGTGCTTAACGCAGAGAGTGGCGAGGCTGGGATGTCAGGGCCATACGACAATTCTTTATGCAGAGAGTGGAGGCATTTGTGTCAGGGCCATACGACAGTGCTTTATGCAGAAACTGGCGGGGGTGGGAAGTCAGGGCCTGATGAGACTGCTTTATGCAGAGAGTGGAGGGGTGGGTGTCAGGGCCATACAACACTTCTTTACGTAGACAGTGGCGGGGGTGGGATGTCAGAGCCTGAGAACACTGCTTAACGCAGAGGGTGGAGGGGTGGGTGTCAGGGCCATACGACACTTCCTTACGCAGAGAGTGGCAGGGGTGGGATGTCAGGGCCTGACGGTACTGCTTTACGCAGATAGTGGTGGGGGTGGGATATCAGGGCTTAACAACATTGCTTTATGCAGAGAGTGGAAGGTTGGGTGTCAGGGCCATACGACAGGGGTTAACGCAGAGAGTGGCGAGGGTAGGATATCAGGGCCATACGATAATTCTTTACGCAGAGAGTGGAGGGATTGGTGTCAGGCCCATACGACAGTGCTTAACGCAGTGAGTGGCGAGGCTGGGATTTCAGGGCTATACGACAGTGCTTTACGCAGAGAGTGGAGGGGTGGGTGTCAGGGCCATATGACAGTGCTTTAGGCAGAGAGTGGCGGGGGTGGGATGTCAGGGACTGACGACACTGTTTTATGCAGAGAGTGGAGGGGTGGGTGTCATGGCCATAAGACACTGCTTTATGCAGAGAGTGGAGGGGTGGGTGTCATGGCCATAAGACACTGCTTTATGCAGATAGTGGAGGGGTGCGTGTCAGAGCCATAAGATACTTCTTTACGCAGAGAGTGGCAGGGGTGGGATGTCAGGGCCTGACGATACTGCTATACGCAGAGAGTGGAAGGGGGTGGATGTCAGGGCCATACGACAGTGATTTACGCAGAGAGTGGCGGGGGTGGGATGTCAGGGCCTGATGAGACTGCTTATGCAGAGAGTGGAGGGGATGGGTGTCAGGGCCATACGACGGGGGTTAACGCAGAGAGTGGCGGGGGTTAGATGTCAGGGCCTGACGATACTGCTTTACGCAGAGAGTGGCAGGGGTGGGATTTCAGGGCATGAAGACACTGGTTTATGCAGTTAATGGAGCGGTGGGTGTCAGGGCCATAGGACAATTCTTTACGGAGAGAGTGGCGGGGTTGGGATGTCAGAGCCTGACAGCATCGGTTAACGCAGAGAGTGGAGGGGTGGGTATCAGGGCCATACGACACTTCTTTTCGCAGAGAGTGGCAGGGGTGGGATGTCAGGGCCTGACGATACTGCTTTACGCAGATAGTGGCGGGGGTGGGATGTCAGGGATTGACGACACTGCTTTATGCAGAGAGTGCAGGGGTGGGTGTCAGGGCCATACGACAGTGCTTAACGAAGTGAGCGGCGAGGCTGGGATGTCAGGGCCATACGACAGTGCTTTACGCAGATCATGGAGGGGTGAGTGTCAGGGCCATATGACAGTGCTTTAGGCAGAGAGTGGCGTGGGTGGGATGTCAGGGCCTGACCATACTGCTTTACGCAGAGAGTGGCGGGGGTGGGATGTCAGGGCCTGACGAGATTGCTTAATGCAGAGAGTGGAGGGGTGGGTGTCAGGGCTATACAACACTTATTTATTCAGAGAGTGGCGGGGGTGGGACGTCAGGGCCTGACGATACTGCTTTACGCAGAGAGTGGAGGGGTGGGTGTCAGGACCATACGACACTTATTTACGCAGAGAATGGCGGGGGTGGGATGTCAGGGCCTGACGATACTGCTTTACGCAGAGAGTGGAGGGGTGGGTGTCAGGGCTTGACAACACTGCTTTATGCAGAGAGTGGAGGGGTGGGATGTCAGGGCCTGACGATACTGCTTTACGCAGATAGTGGCGGGGGTGGGATGTCAGAGCTTGACGTCACTGCTTTAAGCACAGAGTGGACGGGTGGGTGTCAGGGCCATACCACACTTCTTTACGCAGAGAGTGGCAGGGGTGGGATGTCAGGGCCATACAACACTTCTTTACGCAGGGAGTGGCGGGAGTGGGATGTCAGGGCCTGACGACAGTGCTTTCCGCAGAAGGTGGTGGGGGTGTGATGTCAGGGCTAGACGACACTGCTTTACACGGAGAGTGGAGGGGTGGGTGTCAGGGCCATACGACACTTCTTTATGTAGATAGTAGCGAGGTGGGTGTCAGGGCCATACGACACTGCTTTACACAGTGAGTGGCGAGGGTGGGATGTCAGGGTCGTACGACACTGCTTTACGCAGAGAGTATAGGAGGTAGGATATCAGAGCCTGACGACACTTCTTTACGTAGAGAATGGCGGGGATTGGATGTCAGGGCCTGACGACACTGCTTAATGCAGAGAGTGGAGGGGTGGGTGTCAGGGCCATTCGACACTTCTTTACGCAGGAAGTGGCAGGGGTGGGATGTCAGGGCCTGACGATACTGCTTTACGCAGATAGTGGCGGGGGTTAGATGTCAGGGCCATATGACAGTGCTTTACGCAGAGAGTGGAGGGGGTGGAATGTCAGGGCTTGACGTCACTGCTTTAAGCACAGAGTGAACGGGTGGGTGTCAGGGCCATACGACACTTCTTTACGCAGAGAGTGGCAGGATTGGAATGTCAGGGCCTGACGATACAACTTTACGCAGTTAGTGCTGGGGGTGTGATGTCAGGGCCATGTGACACTGCTTTACACAGAGTGTGGCGGGGTTGGGATGTCAGGGCCATATGACACTGCTTTACACAGAGAGTGGCGGGGGTGGGATGTCAGGGCCTGACAACACATCTTAACGCAGATAGTGGAGGGGTGGGTGTCAGGGCCATACGACACTTCTTTACGCAGACAGTGGAGGGAGTGGGATGTCAGGGCTTGACGTCACTGCTTTATGCAAAGAATGGAGCGGTGGGTGTCAGGGCTATACGACTGTGCTTTCCGCAGAGAGTGGTGAGGGTGTGATGTCAGGGCCATACAACAGTGCTTTACACAGAGAGTGGCGGGGGTGGGATGTCAGGGCCTGACAACACTGCTTGAAGCAGAGAGTGGAGGGGTGGGTGTCAGGGCCATACGACACTTCTTTAAGTAGAGTGTGGCTGGGGTGGGATGTCAGGGCTTGACGACACTGCTTTATGCAGAGAGTGGAGGGGTGTGTGTCAGGGCTATACGACAGTGCTATACGCAGAGAGTGGTGGGGGTGTGATGTTAGGGCCATACGACAGTGCTTTATACAGAGAGTGG
Organism: Lepisosteus platostomus; assembly: GCF_059453375.1. Lineage (NCBI taxonomy): Eukaryota > Metazoa > Chordata > Actinopteri > Semionotiformes > Lepisosteidae > Lepisosteus > Lepisosteus platostomus. The sequence goes on along the minus strand of NC_142615.1, from coordinate 11,269,330 downwards.
CGGGGGGATGTCAGGGCCTGAAGATACTGCTTTACGCAGATAGTGGTGGGGGTGTGATGTCAGGGCCATACGACACTTTAAGCAGGGAGTGGCGGGGGTGGGATGTCAGGGCCAGACGACAGTGCTTTACGCAGAGAGTGGAGGGGGTGGAATGTCAGGGCTTGACGTCACTGCTTTAAGCACAGAGTGGATGGGTGAGTGTCAGGGCCATACGACACTTCTTTGCGCAGAGAGTGGCAGGAGTTGGATGTCAGGGCCTAACGATACTACTTTACGCAGTTAGTGGTGGAGGTGGGATGTCAGGGCCATACGACACTTCTTTACGTAGAGAGTGGAGGGGGTTGGATGTCAGGGCTTGACGTCACTGCTTTATGCAAAGAATGGAGGGGTGGGTGTCAGGGCTATATGACTGTGCTTTCCGCAGAGAGTGGTGGGGGTGGGATGTCAGGGCCATACGACACTTCTTTACGTAGAGAGTGCAGGGGGTGGGATGTCAGGGCTTGACGACACTGCTTTATGCAGAGAGTGGAGGGGTGGGTGTCAGGGCTATACGACAGTGCTATACACAGAGAGTGGTGGGGGTGTGATGTTAGGGCCATACGACAGTGCTTTATACAGAGAGTGACGGGGGAGGGATGTCAGGGCTTGACGACACTGCTTTCTGCAGATAGTAGAGGGGTGGGTGTCAGGGCTATACAACAGTGCTTTCCGCAGAGAGTGGAGGGGTGTGATGTCAGAGCCATACGACACTTCTTTACGCAGGTAGTGGCAGGGGTGGGATTTCAGGGCCTGATGATACTGCTTTATGCAGATAGTGGAGGGGGTGGGATGTCAGGGCCAGACCACAGTGCTTTACACAGAGAGTGGAGGGGGTGGAATGTCAGGGCTTGACGTCACTGTTTTAAGCACAGAGTGAACGGGTGGGTGTCAGGGCCATACGACACTTCTTTACATAGAGAGTGGCGGGGGTGGGATGTCAGGGCTTGACGACACTGCTTGACGTAGAGAGTGGTGGGGGTGTGATGTCAGGGCCATACAACAGTGCTTTACACAGAGAGTGGAGGGGTGGATGTCAGGGCCATACTACACTTCTTTACGTAGAGAGTGGCGGGGGCGGGATGTCAGGGCTTGATGACACTGCTTTATGCAGAGAGTGGAGGGGTGGGTGTCAGGGCTATACGACAGTGCTTTACGCAGAGAGTGGTGGGGGTGTGATATCAGGGCCATATGACAGTGCTTTACACAGAGAGTGGCGGGGGAGGGATGTCAGGGCCATATGACACTGCTTTACACAGAGAGTGGCGGGGGTGGGATGTCAGGGCCTGACAACACAGCTTAACGCAGATAGTGGAGGGGTGGGTGTCAGGGCCATACGACACTTCTTTACGCAGACAGTGGCGGGAGTGGGATGTCAGGGCTTGACGTCACTGCTTTATGCAAAGAATGGAGGGGTGGGTGTCAGGGCTATACGACTGTGCTTTCCGCAGAGAGTGGTGAGGGTGTGATGTCAGGGCCATACAACAGTGCTTTACACAGAGAGTGGCGGGGGTGGGATGTCAGGGCCTGACAACACTGCTTGACGCAGAGAGTGTAGGGGTGGGTGTCAGGGCCATACTACACTTCTTTACGTAGAGAGTGGCGGGGGTGGGATGTCAGGGCTTGACGACACTGCTTTATGCAGAGAGTGGAGGGGTGGGCGTCAGGGCTATACGACAGTGCTTTACGCAGAGAGTGGTGGGGGTGTGATGTCAGGGCCATACGACACTGCTTTACACAGAGAGTGGCGGGGTTGGGATGTCAGGGCCATACGACACTGCTTGACACAGAGAGTGGCGGGGGTGGGATGTCAGGGCCTGACGATACTGCTTTACGTAGAGAGTGGCGGGGGTAGGATGTCAGGGCTTGACGACACTACTTTATGCAGAGAGTGGAGGGGTGGGTGTCAGGGCCATACGACACTTCTTTACGTAGAGAGTGGCGGGGGTGGGATGTCAGGGCCTGAAGATACTGCTTTTCGCAGAGAGCGGTGGAGGTGGGATGTCATGGTTATACGACAGTGCTTTCCACTGAGAGTGGTGGGGGTGGGATGTCATGGCCGTAAGACACTGCTTTATGCAGAGAGTTGAGGGATTGATGTCAGGGCCATACGACAGTGCTCCACTCAGGCCTCTGCTTGAATTTCTACTCCTCCTCTCTCTCCCTACCTCTACCTCTCCCTCTCCCTACCTCTCTCCCTACCTCTCCCTTTTCCCCTCCCTACCTCTCTCCCTACCTCTACCTCTCCCTCTCTGTGGGGCCAGCAGGGGGCGCTCACCTTGCGGTCTGTGTGGGTCCTATTGCCCCAGTATAGTGACGGGGGACACGATCTGGCCCACCAGCGAGAAGCAGGTTACCAGATCTAGACAAAGGGGGCAACTCTTAGTCGTATGAGCTTAGTCACACATCGCAGCGATTAAAAAAACAAAACAAACATATTATGTCCGTTACTAACGACTTTTTTTTCCTACATTGAAAGTCTCTTTCCTGGGTGATTTTCTACCGCGCCTGGGGCTCTTCATTTCTCCTCGGTGTCTCATCGCGGGCGGATTTGAAACAGACCACAGAACCTGCCGCTGCAGTGCTCTCGGTTAGAGGCTCTCATCCTGCATCACCAATCTTACACAGGAGGGACGGAGCTGGATTTCTGTCTGGAAAATAAACTCCAGAGTGAGAGAGAGCAGAGAGGGGTAGGGAGAGGTAGAGAGGTAGAGAGAGGGAGAGAGGTGGAGGGCGAGGGAGAGGGAGAGAGGTGGAGAGAGAGGGGGTTAGGGAGAGAGGGAGAGGTAGAGAGAGGGAGAGGTAGAGGTAGGGAGAGAGAGGGAGGAGGAGTACAAATTCAAGAAGGAGAAAATCCACAACACAACACAGGCGTTGGCATGCATAGGCTACAAAAGGAACAAGTAAAATGTTTCTTCCGGGCTGAAAAGAGAAGGAAGGAAAACACACCGTTGCGGCGCTACGACACGAAGACGCCGAACCAGTTGAGCACAGCAAACCCAACCTGCTCTCACAAGTTGCTTGCGCTTCAGGCGAAATAAAAGCTGCTGAGCTAAATCAGGAAAGCGGTAACTATTAGGACTGCTCACTGTTCCTCAGGCTGGGACAGGAGAGCACAAACTGTATTATTATTATTGAGAGACAGGCTCACTGTCTGTTCCTCAGGCTGGGACAGAGGATCACACACTGTATTATTATTATTTAGAGACAGGCTCACTGTCTGTTCCTCAGAGTTGGACAGGAGATCCCACACTGAATTATTATTATAGAGAGACAGGCTCACTGTATGTTCCGCAGGCTGGGTCAGGAACTCACACAGTATTATTATTATTATTATTGAGAGACAGTCTCACTGTCTGTTCCTCAGGCTGGGACAGGAGATCACACACTGTATTATTATTATTATTGAGAGACAGGCATACTGTCTGTTCCCCAGGCTGGGACAGGAGATAACACTGTATTATTATTGAGAGACAAACTCACTGTCTGTTCCTCAGGCTGGGACAGTAGATCACACTGTATTATTATTATTGAGAGTCTGGCTCACTGTTCCCCAGGCTGGGACAGGAGATCCCACACTGTATTATTATTATTTAGAGACAGACTCACTGTCTTTTCCTCTGTCTGGGACAGGTGGTCACACACTGTGTATTATTATTGAGACAGGCTCACTGTCTGTTCCTCAGGCTGGGACAGTAGATCACACTGTATTATTATTATTAATATTATTGAGAGTCTGGCACACTGTTCCCCAGGCTGGGACAGGAGATCATACACTGTATTATTATTATTTTGAGACAGGCTCACTGTTTGTTCCTCAGGCTGGGACAGGAGATCCCACACTGAATTATTATTATAGAGAGACAGGCTCACTGTATGTTCCGCAGGCTGGGTCAGGAACTCACACAGTATTATTATTATTATTGAGAGACAGTCTCACTGTCTGTTCCTCAGGCTGGGACAGGAGATCCCACACTGAATTATTATTATTGAGAGACAGGCTTACTCTCTGTTCCTCAGGCTGAGACAGGACATCCCACACTGGATTATTATTATTGAGAGACAGGATCACTGTCTGTTCCGCAGGCTAAGACAGTAGATCACATACTGTATTATTATTATTGAGAGAGGCTTACTGTCTGTTCCCTGGAGGCTGGGACAGGAGATCACACGCTGTAATATTATTATTGAGAGACAAGCTCACTGTCTGTTCCTTAGGCTGGAACAGGAGATCACACACTGTACTTTTATTATTGAGAGACAGGCTCACTGTTCCTCAGGCTGGGACAGGAGATCAGACTGTATTATTAATATTGAGAGACAACCTCACTGTTCCTCAGGCTGGGACAGGAGATGACACACTGTATTATTATTAATATTATTGAGAGACAGGCTCACTGTTCCTCAGGCTGGGACAGGAAATCACACAGTGTAATATTATTATTGAGAGACAGGCTCACAGTCTGTTCCTCAGGCTGGGACAGGAAATCACACACTGTACTTTTATTATTGAGAGACAGGCTCACTGTTCCTCAGGCTGGGACAGGGGATCACACTGTATTATTATTATTGACAGATAAACTCGCTGTTCCTCAGGCTGAGACAGTAGATCGCACTGTATTATTATTATTGAGAGTCTGGTTCACTGTTCCCCAAGCTGGGACAGGAGGTCACACACTGTATTATTATTATTGAGAGACAGGTTCGCTGTCTGTTCCTCAGGCTAGTACAGGAGATCAACCACTGTATTATTATTATTGAGATACAGGCTCACTGTGTGTTCCTCAGGCTGAGACAGTAGATCACACTGTATTATAATTATTGAGAGGCTGACTCACTGTTTCCCAGGCTGGGACAGGAGATCACACACTGGATTATTATTATTGAGAGACAGGCTCACTGTCTGTTCCTCTGGCTGGGGCAGGGAATCACATACTGTATTATTAGTAATATTGAGAGACAGACTCGCTGTCTGCTCCTCAGGCTGGGACAGGAGATCACACACTGTTGTAGTGTGCTCTCACGAGGCACCAGTTCTGTAGGGCTTTGGGCATTTACTGGGACAATTATTTTTGTGGCAGTAAATCACAAAATTAATTCTTTTAATGGTCTTAGAATCCAACCATGCGATATAACTCGAACAACGCACACACAGGTACTAATACACGAGGATACATTTATTAAGATATAGAATATGCATGTAAACCTAACAGATCTTATCGTAAGGGTTATCAGAATACAAAAGATATAAATTCATTCAGTTACAAAGAGTTACAAATATCAAGAGGACATAAGTTCGGTATGTCATTCATTTAGAACATTAGAAGTTTTCAACTTCTACATTAGATACTCAAAACAAGTACATAACCCTTAGGAATTAAATTGATATCAACTGGTTGGGAGCAGTAATGCAATGAAGTTGAATACTCACTGCCGCTGGGCCTGTATTCTCACCGTTTCCGTAGTGTAGCGGTTATCACGTTGGCCTCACACGCGAAAAATCCCCGGTTTGAAAGCAGACGGAAACAGCCTCGTTTTGCACGCTCCTGTACTTCACAGAGGTCTTCAGCGACCGGTCATTTGTTCCCAATGTATTTCCGGTGCCTTCGTGCACTCTTGTACCAAACGCACGTTCCTTCTGTACGCGGAGCCGATCATTTGCAATTGGGCTGTGCCGGCAAACCAGGACGAGCTCTGTCGGCTCAAAAGCAGCGTAGGACCTGCAAGAACAACAGAAAGATTAGCATCCAGCGGGGGCCTCTTAGTGAGCCCAAGAGCTCATCAAGAATCGGCTCCAGCAACAGGGCTGGGCGCATTGTTCCATTCTCCGCCCACTCTCGGTGTAAACAAGTCCCTCCTGGTCTCTGCTTGAAATGCACTTTCCTGCGTTTGCTTTGGTGTAACTGGCTTCCCCTGCATGGGCGAATGTGAAGAAGATCCTTAGTAAGTCATTGAAGAAAACCGAGAAGAGGTCGGAGTGGCCTCTGTCGTTCATCAACGATCCAGTCAGGCAGTACTCCTCTGTAAAGCGCCGTTCGTTCACGTCGATTGGCTTTTTTTTGCCTTCATTCGTGCGAGTAGTAAAAGCAGACGCCCCTATTCTGCCGTGACCCGGATTCGAACCGGGGTTGTTGCGGCCACAACGCAAAGTACTGACCACTATACGATCACAGCGAGTTACCGAGACACACGCGGCAGGGCGGAAAGGGCTGTGCTCTCTTCGTGTGACATAATTCGGAAAAGTCCTGACGTTGCATTTCAACTGAGCCCCAGTATACATCGACCCTTCGACACTCTGAGTGACAACTCTCTTGCGTGTTTTCTCATATTTATGTAGTTTGCTTGCATGATGCCGGGAACAGCATGGTTGTTCGCTGCCATATAGTCTAGCGGTTAGGGTTCCTGGTTTTCACCCAGGCGGTTCGACTCGGTTTTGCCTCCTGCTTTCCAAAAGATCAGCACCGTGTACGAAAGAGCCGCATTAAAACTACTCGAACGTGCAAAACGTGCGAGAAGAGGGGGCGCTTGTTTCCAACCGAAACTTCTCGCGTGTGAGACGAGCTGATCATCGCTGTGGGAGGGTTACTCTGGTAGACAGGGCTGACCTGCGGCAATAGGATTTATAGTCTCCAAGATGATATTTGCACTTTCTGGAGAGGCGATTTTCTCCACTTCAGTAGCCCGATTTCGTCGATTGCGTGGAGAGGGCTGTAGAATGTGGCGCCGCCTTTCCTGCTCCGTCCATGACAGGCGTGCTGGTCTCTGGAGAGAGAGCACGGTCCATCAGCGCACTCCAATAAAGGCACTGGAAGCAGCTGAATCGCATTGGCGAAGCTCAGGGCTGGGCCGCTGGGCACGTCTTACCACCGTTTCCGTAGTGTAGTGGTTATCACGTTCGCCTCACACGCGAAAGGTCCCCGGTTCGAAACCGGGCGGAAACAGACCAGACATCTTTTGTCGCCAGGCACAAAAGGGGATTGGGGATTCGTCTAGCGCTGTGATCGAACAGACCCACTGGAGCCACCTCTTAGTGTGGCGGGATCTGCACAGTGCATGTCACAGCGCATCCTGCTTTCACTTCAAGGCGCGTCCTGATGTACCCCAGTCTCCCGCGTGACAGGTGGGGACAGGTGACAGGTCCTATACTAACGAGGAAGACATCGCTCTCTCCGACCCCCGGCATCGTGTCCCGACCCACCGTGCTGGAAGCCGACGCGTGCTGTGATTCCTTTACGGAGCAGAAATGACAACCGAGGAGCCGAGAGATCATTTCAGCATTTCGCGTCTGAACGGAAAACACAAACGACCAACTCGGAATGACTTGCCTTTGACGCTTCTCAAAGCGTTCTTTGTGCATCGAACAGACCCACTCACCTCTTAGTGTGGCGGGATCTGCACAGTGCATGTCGCAGCGCTTCCTGCTTTCACTTCAATGTGCTTCCTGATGTCGAGTCGACTGCCGTGCGGAGGCTCTGAAAGCGAGAGCAATGAAAAGGTGCACGACGCTGTGAAAGAAAACAGAGAAGTGAAAGGCAGTCATTTCTCTAAGGAGGTGAAAGAAAAGCTACTCCCCGTCGGGGAATCGAACCCCGGTCTCCCGCGTGACAGGCGGGGATACTTGCCACTATACTAACGAGGAAGACGTCGCTCTCTCCAACCCCCGGCATCGTGTCCCGACCCAGCATGCTGGAAGCCGACGCGTGCTGTGATCCCTTTACGGAGCAGAAATGACAACCGAGGAGCCGAGAGATCATGTCAGCATTTCGCGTCTGAACGGAAAACACAAACAACCAGCTCGGAATGACTTGCCTTTGACGCTTTTCAAAGTGTTCTTTGTGCACGACGACTGCGCCGCCTAGCAGATACAAAGGGGTTGTACAACTTTGAACTAGCAAATGGAAGAGGGCTAAGCCCCCTCTCTTTTAGCCCAGGTTCGATCTGTCTCCCAGAATCACCAGGGCGCACACACACACACACACCCGTGCCGTTGAAGTACTCTGCTTCATTTCTAAGGGCAACTCAACATTCACTCCTACCCCGAGTGCAGAAAAGACAGCATCCACAGCAACAACAGCTCAGGTCTCTGCACAGGAGCTAAGCTGCCCTCATCTCCTCTGCTCTGCGGCTCCTGCGGAGTGGAGTCCTGCCTGGAGCCGTGTTTGCAGGCGGCGGCTCCCCGCGCCCTGTCTGTGCGTCGTGTCCAAGAGCTCCTGGGAGGAAGAGAGAGCCCTCCCACTCGGGGGCTTTTCCACGGTCTGTGTGAGGAGGGGCGGGTGTGTCCAGTAGCTTATCGAGCGGAAGCCTGGGGCGGCGGAGAGCTGTGATCGTGCAGACCTTGAGGTGTCACCTCTTTGTCTGCTTTCCCGCCCCCCCTCCGCCCAAGCTCTGCTCCAAAGTAGCCCGGCAACCCCTCACACCTGCACGTGTCACAACCTAAGGTGCGGTCATGAGACACCCATGGGGTGTCGTTCTGTTCTTGCTAATTGTTTCCTGCCCGTCGCAGGCAGGAGTCCATGCGAGGAAGATGCGCTGGACAGAGCTCAGAGGGCGCAGCTGGGTGGCTTTCCTTCTGAGTGACGTTCCTGCAACACTCTCCCGCTACTCTTGGTGCGCTCATGCCACAACACAGGAAGGGTGGAGCAGGTGGCTGTGGGCTTTGCGCACTGCCGAAATAGCTCAGTTGGGAGAGCGTTAGACTGAAGATCTAAAGGTCCCTGGTTCGATCCCGGGTTTCGGCATTTTGTTTCATCGCGCCCTTTGTTCCTCTCTCCAGCGCCACCTGCCTAAAGTGACGCGTCCCTTTCTCAGCCCGAAACGCAAGCGAGACACCAGCAGCGGTCCCTACAGGTTTCCGTAGTGTAGCGGCTGTCACGTTCGCCTAACACTCGAAAGGTCCCCGGTTCGAGACCGGGCTGAAACAGCCTCGTTTTGCACGCTCCTGTACTTCACAGAGGTCTTGAGCGACCGGTCATTTGTTCCCAATGTATTTCCGGTGCCTTCGTGCACTCTTGTACCAAACGCACGTTCCTTCTGTACGCGGAGCCGATCATTTGCAATTGGGCTGTGCCGACAGACCAGGTCGAGCTCTGTCGGCTCAAAAGCAGCGCAGGACCTGCAAGAACAACAGAAAGATTAGCATCCAGCGGGGGCCTCTTAGTGAGCCCAAGAGCTCATCAAGAATCGGCTCCAGCAACAGGGCTGGGCGCATTGTTCAATTCTCCGCCCACTCTCGGTGTAAACAAGTCCCTCCTGGTCTCTGCTTGAAATGCACTTTCCTGCGTTTGCTTTGGTGTAACTGGCTTCCCCTGCATGGGCGAATGTGAAGAAGATCCTTAGTAAGTCATTGAAGAAAACCGAGAAGAGGTCGGAGTGGCCTCTGTCGTTCATCAACGATCCAGTCAGGCAGTACTCCTCTGTAAAGCGCCGTTCGTTCACATCGATTGGCTTTTTTTTGCCTTCATTCGTGCGAGTAGTAAAAGCAGACGCCCCTATTCTGCCGTCACCCGGATTCGAACCGGGGTTGTTGCGGCCACAACGCAAAGTACTGACCACTATACGATCACAGCGAGTTACCGAGACACACGCGGCAGGGCGGAAAGGGCTGTGCTCTCTTCGTGTGACATAATTCGGAAAAGTCCTGACGTTGCATTTCAACTGAGCCCCAGTATACATCGACCCTTCGACACTCTGAGTGACAACTCTCTTGCGTGTTTTCTCATAGTTATGTAGTTTGCTTGCATGATGCCGGGAACAGCATGGATGTTCGCTGCCATATAGTCTAGCGGTTAGGGTTCCTGGTTTTCACCCAGGCGGTTCGACTCGGTTTTGCCTCCTGCTTTCCAAAAGATCAGCACCGTGTACGAAAGAGCCGCATTAAAACTACTCGAACGTGCAAAACGTGCGAGAAGAGGGGGCGCTTGTTTCCAACCGAAACTTCTCGCGTGTGAGACGAGCTGATCATCGCTGTGGGAGGGTTACTCTGGTAGACAGGGCTGACCTTCGGCAATAGGATTTATAGTCTCCAAGATGATATTTGCACTTTCTGGGGAGGCGACTTTCTCCACTTCAGTAGCCCGATTTCATCGATTGCGTGGAGAGGGCTGTAGAATGTGGCGCCGCCTTTCCTGCTCCGTCCATGACAGGCGTGCTGGTCTCTGGAGAGAGAGCACGGTCCATCAGCGCACTCCAATAAAGGCACTGGAAGCAGCTGAATCGCATTGGCGAAGCTCAGCACTGGGCCGCTGGGCACGTCTTACCACCGTTTCCGTAGTGTAGTGGTTATCACGTTCGCCTCACACGCGAAAGGTCCCCGGTTCGAAACCGGGCGGAAACAGACATCTTTTGTCGCCAGGCACAAAAGGGGATTGGGGATTCGCCTAGCGCTGTGATCGAACAGACCCACTGGACCCACCTCTTAGTGTGGCGGGATCTGCACAGTGCATGTCACAGCGCATCCTGCTTTCACTTCAAGGCGCGTCCTGATGCACCCCAGTCTCCCGCGTGACAGGTGGGGACAGGTGACAGGTCCTATACTAACGAGGAAGACATCGCTCTCTCCGACCCCCGGCATCGTGTCCCGACCCACCGTGCTGGAAGCCGACGCGTGCTGTGATTCCTTTACGGAGCAGAAATGACAACCGAGGAGCCGAGAGATCATTTCAGCATTTCGCGTCTGAACGGAAAACACAAACGACCAACTCGGAATGACTTGCCTTTGACGCTTCTCAAAGCGTTCTTTGTGCATCGAACAGACCCACTCACCTCTTAGTGTGGCGGGATCTGCACAGTGCATGTCGCAGCGCTTCCTGCTTTCACTTCAATGTGCTTCCTGATGTCGAGTCGACTGCCGTGCGGAGGCTCTGAAAGCGAGAGCAATGAAAAGGTGCACGACGCTGTGAAAGAAAACAGAGAAGTGAAAGGCAGTCATTTCTCTAAGGAGGTGAAAGAAAAGCTACTCCCCGTCGGGGAATCGAACCCCGGTCTCCCGCGTGACAGGCGGGGATACTTGCCACTATACTAACGAGGAAGACATCGCTCTCTCCAACCCCCGGCATCGTGTCCCGACCCAGCATGCTGGAAGCCGACGCGTGCTGTGATCCCTTTACGGAGCAGAAATGACAACCGAGGAGCCGAGAGATCATGTCAGCATTTCGCGTCTGAACGGAAAACACAAACGACCAACTCGGAATGACTTGCCTTTGACGCTTCTCAAAGTGTTCTTTGTGCACGACGACTGCGCCGCCTAGCAGATACAAAGGGGTTGTACAACTTTGAACTAGCAAATGGAAGAGGGCTAAGCCCCCTCTCTTTTAGCCCAGGTTCGATCTGTCTCCCAGAATCACCAGGGCGCACACACACACACACCCGTGCCGTTGAAGTGCTCTGCTTCATTTCTAAGGGCAACTCAACATTCACTCCTACCCCGAGTGCAGAAAAGACAGCATCCACAGCAACAACAGCTCAGGTCTCTGCACAGGAGCTAAGCTGCCCTCATCTCCTCTGCTCTGCGGCTCCTGCGGAGTGGAGTCCTGCCTGGAGCCGTGTTTGCAGGCGGCGGCTCCCCGCGCCCTGTCTGTGCGTCGTGTCCAAGAGCTCCTGGGAGGAAGAGAGAGCCCTCCCACTCGGGGGCTTTTCCACGGTCTGTGTGAGGAGGGGCGGGTGTGTCCAGTAGCTTATCGAGCGGAAGCCTGGGGCGGCGGAGAGCTGTGATCGTGCAGACCTTGAGGTGTCACCTCTTTGTCTGCTTTCCCGCCCCCCCTCCGCCCAAGCTCTGCTCCAAAGTAGCCCGGCAACCCCTCACACCTGCACGTGTCACAACCTAAGGTGCGGTCATGAGACACCCATGGGGTGTCGTTCTGTTCTTGCTAATTGTTTCCTGCCCGTCGCAGGCAGGAGTCCATGCGAGGAAGATGCGCTGGACAGAGCTCAGAGGGCGCAGCTGGGTGGCTTTCCTTCTGAGTGACGTTCCTGCAACACTCTCCCGCTACTCTTGGTGCGCTCATGCCACAACACAGGAAGGCTGGAGCAGGTGGCTGTGGGCTTTGCGCACCGCCGAAATAGCTCAGTTGGGAGAGCGTTAGACTGAAGATCTAAAGGTCCCTGGTTCGATCCCGGGTTTCGGCATTTTGTTTCATCGCGCCCTTTGTTCCTCTCTCCAGCGCCACCTGCCTAAAGTGACGCGTCCCTTTCTCAGCCCGAAACGCAAGCGAGACACCAGCAGCAGTCCCTACAGGTTTCCGTAGTGTAGCGGCTATCACGTTCGCCTAACACGCGAAAGGTCCCCGGTTCGAGACCGGGCGGAAACAGCCTCGTTTTGCACGCTCCTGTACTTCACAGAGGTCTTGAGCGACCGGTCATTTGTTCCCAATGTATTTCCGGTGCCTTCGTGCACTCTTGTACCAAACGCACGTTCCTTCTGTACGCGGAGCCGATCATTTGCAATTGGGCTGTGCCGACAGACCAGGTCGAGTTCTGTCGGCTCAAAAGCAGCGCAGGACCTGCAAGAACAACAGAAAGATTAGCATCCAGCGGGGGCCTCTTAGTGAGCCCAAGAGCTCATCAAGAATCGGCTCCAGCAACAGGGCTGGGCGCATTGTTCCATTCTCCGCCCACTCTCGGTGTAAACAAGTCCCTCCTGGTCTCTGCTTGAAATGCACTTTCCTGCGTTTGCTTTGGTGTAACTGGCTTCCCCTGCATGGGCGAATGTGAAGAAGATCCTTAGTAAGTCATTGAAGAAAACCGAGAAGAGGTCGGAGTGGCCTCTGTCGTTCATCAACGATCCAGTCAGGCAGTACTCCTCTGTAAAGCGCCGTTCGTTCACGTCGATTGGCTTTTTTTTGCCTTCATTCGTGCGAGTAGTAAAAGCAGACGCCCCTATTCTGCCGTGACCCGGATTCGAACCGGGGTTGTTGCGGCCACAACGCAAAGTACTGACCACTATACGATCACAGCGAGTTACCGAGACACACGCGGCAGGGCGGAAAGGGCTGTGCTCTCTTCGTGTGACATAATTCGGAAAAGTCCTGACGTTGCATTTCAACTGAGCCCCAGTATACATCGACCCTTCGACACTCTGAGTGACAACTCTCTTGCGTGTTTTCTCATATTTATGTAGTTTGCTTGCATGATGCCGGGAACAGCATGGTTGTTCGCTGCCATATAGTCTAGCGGTTAGGGTTCCTGGTTTTCACCCAGGCGGTTCGACTCGGTTTTGCCTCCTGCTTTCCAAAAGATCAGCACCGTGTACGAAAGAGCCGCATTAAAACTACTCGAACGTGCAAAACGTGCGAGAAGAGGGGGCGCTTGTTTCCAACCGAAACTTCTCGCGTGTGAGACGAGCTGATCATCTCTGTGGGAGGGTTACTCTGGTAGACAGGGCTGACCTTCGGCAATAGGATTTATAGTCTCCAAGATGATATTTGCACTTTCTGGAGAGGCGATTTTCTCCACTTCAGTAGCCCGATTTCGTCGATTGCGTGGAGAGGGCTGTAGAATGTGGCGCCGCCTTTCCTGCTCCGTCCATGACAGGCGTGCTGGTCTCTGGAGAGAGAGCACGGTCCATCAGCGCACTCCAATAAAGGCACTGGAAGCAGCTAAATCGCATTGGCGAAGCTCAGGGCTGGGCCGCTGGGCACGTCTTACCACCGTTTCCGTAGTATAGTGGTTATCACGTTCGCCTCACACGCGAAAGGTCCCCGGTTCGAAACCGGGCGGAAACAGACATCTTTTGTCGCCAGGCACAAAAGGGGATTGGGGATTCGCCTAGCGCTGTGATCGAACAGACCCACTGGACCCACCTCTTAGTGTGGCGGGATCTGCACAGTGCATGTCACAGCGCATCCTGCTTTCACTTCAAGGCGCGTCCTGATGCACCCCAGTCTCCCGCGTGACAGGTGGGGACAGGTGACAGGTCCTATACTAACGAGGAAGACATCGCTCTCTCCGACCCCCGGCATCGTGTCCCGACCCACCGTGCTGGAAGCCGACGCGTGCTGTGATTCCTTTACGGAGCAGAAATGACAACCGAGGAGCCGAGAGATCATTTCAGCATTTCGCGTCTGAACGGAAAACACAAACGACCAACTCGGAATGACTTGCCTTTGACGCTTCTCAAAGCGTTCTTTGTGCATCGAACAGACCCACTCACCTCTTAGTGTGGCGGGATCTGCACAGTGCATGTCGCAGCGCTTCCTGCTTTCACTTCAATGTGCTTCCTGATGTCGAGTCGACTGCCGTGCGGAGGCTCTGAAAGCGAGAGCAATGAAAAGGTGCACGACGCTGTGAAAGAAAACAGAGAAGTGAAAGGCAGTCATTTCTCTAAGGAGGTGAAAGAAAAGTTACTCCCCGTCGGGGAATCGAACCCCGGTCTCCCGCGTGACAGGCGGGGATACTTGCCACTATACTAACGAGGAAGACATCGCTCTCTCCAACCCCCGGCATCGTGTCCCGACCCAGCATGCTGGAAGCCGACGCGTGCTGTGATCCCTTTACGGAGCAGAAATGACAACCGAGGAGCCGAGAGATCATGTCAGCATTTCGCGTCTGAACGGAAAACACAAACGACAACTCGGAATGACTTGCCTTTGACGCTTCTCAAAGTGTTCTTTGTGCACGACGACTGCGCCGCCTAGCAGATACAAAGGGGTTGTACAACTTTGAACTAGCAAATGGAAGAGGGCTAAGCCCCCTCTCTTTTAGCCCAGGTTCGATCTGTCTCCCAGAATCACCAGGGCGCACACACACACACACCCGTGCCGTTGAAGTGCTCTGCTTCATTTCTAAGGGCAACTCAACATTCACTCCTACCCCGAGTGCAGAAAAGACAGCATCCACAGCAACAACAGCTCAGGTCTCTGCACAGGAGCTAAGCTGCCCTCATCTCCTCTGCTCTGCGGCTCCTGCGGAGTGGAGTCCTGCCTGGAGCCGTGTTTGCAGGCGGCGGCTCCCCGCGCCCTGTCTGTGCGTCGTGTCCAAGAGCTCCTGGGAGGAAGAGAGAGCCCTCCCACTCGGGGGCTTTTCCACGGTCTGTGTGAGGAGGGGCGGGTGTGTCCAGTAGCTTATCGAGCGGAAGCCTGGGGCGGCGGAGAGCTGTGATCGTGCAGACCTTGAGGTGTCACCTCTTTGTCTGCTTTCCCGCCCCCCCTCCGCCCAAGCTCTGCTCCAAAGTAGCCCGGCAACCCCTCACACCTGCACGTGTCACAACCTAAGGTGCGGTCATGAGACACCCATGGGGTGTCGTTCTGTTCTTGCTAATTGTTTCCTGCCCGTCGCAGGCAGGAGTCCATGCGAGGAAGATGCGCTGGACAGAGCTCAGAGGGCGCAGCTGGGTGGCTTTCCTTCTGAGTGACGTTCCTGCAACACTCTCCCGCTACTCTTGGTGCGCTCATGCCACAACACAGGAAGGCTGGAGCAGGTGGCTGTGGGCTTTGCGCACTGCCGAAATAGCTCAGTTGGGAGAGCGTTAGACTGAAGATCTAAAGGTCCCTGGTTCGATCCCGGGTTTCGGCATTTTGTTTCATCGCGCCCTTTGTTCCTCTCTCCAGCGCCACCTGCCTAAAGTGACGCGTCCCTTTCTCAGCCCGAAACGCAAGCGAGACACCAGCAGCAGTCCCTACAGGTTTCCGTAGTGTAGCGGCTATCACGTTCGCCTAACACGCGAAAGGTCCCCGGTTCGAGACCGGGCGGAAACAGCCTCGTTTTGCACGCTCCTGTACTTCACAGAGGTCTTGAGCGACCGGTCATTTGTTCCCAATGTATTTCCGGTGCCTTCGTGCACTCTTGTACCAAACGCACGTTCCTTCTGTACGCGGAGCCGATCATTTGCAATTGGGCTGTGCCGACAGACCAGGACGAGCTCTGTCGGCTCAAAAGCAGCGCAGGACCTGCAAGAACAACAGAAAGATTAGCATCCAGGGGGGGGCTCTTAGTGAGCCCAAGAGCTCATCAAGAATCGGCTCCAGCAACAGGGCTGGGCGCATTGTTCCATTCTCCGCCCACTCTCGGTGTAAACAAGTCCCTCCTGGTCTCTGCTTGAAATGCACTTTCCTGCGTTTGCTTTGGTGTAACTGGCTTCCCCTGCATGGGCGAATGTGAAGAAGATCCTTAGTAAGTCATTGAAGAAAACCGAGAAGAGGTCGGAGTGGCCTCTGTCGTTCATCAACGATCCAGTCAGGCAGTACTCCTCTGTAAAGCGCCGTTCGTTCACGTCGATTGGCTTTTTTTTGCCTTCATTCGTGCGAGTAGTAAAAGCAGACGCCCCTATTCTGCCGTGACCCGGATTCGAACCGGGGTTGTTGCGGCCACAACGCAAAGTACTGACCACTATACGATCACAGCGAGTTACCGAAGGTCAGCCCTGTCTACCAGAGTAACCCTCCCACAGCGATGATCAGCTCGTCTCACACGCGAGAAGTTTCGGTTGGAAACAAGCGCCCCCTCTTCTCGCACGTTTTGCACGTTCGAATAGTTTTAATGCGGCTCTTTCGTACACGGTGCTGATCTTTTGGAAAGCAGGAGGCAAAACCGAGTCGAACCGCCTGGGTGAAAACCAGGAACCCTAACCGCTAGACTATATGGCAGCGAACAACCATGCTGTTCACGGCATCAAGCAAGCAAACTACATAAATATGAGAAAACACGCAAGAGAGTTGTCACTCAGAGTGTCGAAGGGTCGATGTATACTGGGGCTCAGTTGAAATGCAACGTCAGGACTTTTCCGAATTATGTCACACGAAGAGAGCACAGCCCTTTCCGCCCTACCGCGTGTGTCTCGGTAACTCGCTGTGATCGTATAGTGGTCAGTACTTTGCGTTGTGGCCGCAACAACTCCGGTTCGAATCCGGGTCACGGCAGAATAGGGGCGTCTGCTTTTACTACTCGCACGAATGAAGGCAAAAAAAAGCCAATCGACGTGAACGAACGGCGCTTTACAGAGGAGTACTGCCTGACTGGATCGTTGATGAACGACAGAGGCCACTCCGACCTCTTCTCGGTTTTCTTCAATGACTTACTAAGGATCTTCTTCACATTCGCCCATGCAGGGGAAGCCAGTTACACCAAAGCAAACGCAGGAAAGTGCATTTCAAGCAGAGACCAGGAGGGACTTGTTTACACCGAGAGTGGGCGGAGAATGGAACAATGCGCCCAGCCCTGTTGCTGGAGCCGATTCTTGATGAGCTCTTGGGCTCACTAAGAGGCCCCCGCTGGATGCTAATCTTTCTGTTGTTCTTGCAGGTCCTGCGCTGCTTTTGAGCCGACAGAGCTCGACCTGGTCTGTCGGCACAGCCCAATTGCAAATGATCGGCTCCGCGTACAGAAGGAACGTGCGTTTGGTACAAGAGTGCACGAAGGCACCGGAAATACATTGGGAACAAATGACCGGTCGCTCAAGACCTCTGTGAAGTACAGGAGCGTGCAAAACGAGGCTGTTTCCGCCCGGTCTCGAACCGGGGACCTTTCGCGTGTTAGGCGAACGTGATAGCCGCTACACTACGGAAACCTGTAGGGACTGCTGCTGGTGTCTCGCTTGCGTTTCGGGCTGAGAAAGGGACGTGTCACTTTAGGAAGGGGGCGCTGGAGAGGAACAAAGGGCGCGATGAAACAAAATGCCGAAACCCAGGATCGAACCAGGGACCTTTAGATCTTCAGTCTAACGCTCTCCCAACTGAGCTATTTCGGCAGTGCGCAAAGCCCACAGCCACCTGCTCCAGCCTTCCTGTGTTGTGGCATGAGCGCACCAAGAGTAGCGGGAGAGTGTTGCAGGAACGTCACTCAGAAGGAAAGCCACCCAGCTGCGCCCTCTGAGCTCTGTCCAGCGCATCTTCCTCGCATGGACTCCTGCCTGCGACGGGCAGGAAACAATTAGCAAGAACAGAACGACACCCCATGGGTGTCTCATGACCGCACCTTAGGTTGTGACACGTGCAGGTGTGAGGGGTTGCCGGGCTACTTTGGAGCAGAGCTTGGGCGGAGGGGGGGCGGGAAAGCAGACAAAGAGGTGACACCTCAAGGTCTGCACGATCACAGCTCTCCGCCGCCCCAGGCTTCCGCTCGATAAGCTACTGGACACACCCGCCCCTCCTCACACAGACCGTGGAAAAGCCCCCGAGTGGGAGGGCTCTCTCTTCCTCCCAGGAGCTCTTGGACACGACGCACAGACAGGGCGCGGGGAGCCGCCGCCTGCAAACACGGCTCCAGGCAGGACTCCACTCCGCAGGAGCTGCAGAGCAGAGGAGATGAGGGCAGCTTAGCTCCTGTGCAGAGACCTGAGCTGTTGTTGCTGTGGATGCTGTCTTTTCTGCACTCGGGGTAGGAGTGAATGTTGAGTTGCCCTTAGAAATGAAGCAGAGCACTTCAACGGCACGGGTGTGTGTGTGTGTGCGCCCTGGTGATTCTGGGAGACAGATCGAACCTGGGCTAAAAGAGAGGGGGCTTAGCCCTCTTCCATTTGCTAGTTCAAAGTTGTACAACCCCTTTGTATCTGCTAGGCGGCGCAGTCGTCGTGCACAAAGAACACTTTGAAAAGCGTCAAAGGCAAGTCATTCCGAGTTGGTCGTTTGTGTTTTCCGTTCAGACGCGAAATGCTGACATGATCTCTCGGCTCCTCGGTTGTCATTTCTGCTCCGTAAAGGGATCACAGCACGCGTCGGCTTCCAGCATGCTGGGTCGGGACACGATGCCGGGGGTCGGAGAGAGCGATGTCTTCCTCGTTAGTATAGTGGCAAGTATCCCCGCCTGTCACGCGGGAGACTGGGGTTCGATTCCCCGACGGTGAGTAGCTTTTCTTTCACCTCCTTAGAGAAATGACTGCCTTTCACTTCTCTGTTTTCTTTCACAGCGTCGTGCACCTTTTCATTGCTCTCGCTTTCAGAGCCTCCGCACGGCACACGACTCGACATCAGGAAGCACATTGAAGTGAAAGCAGGAAGCGCTGCGACATGCACTGTGCAGATCCCGCCACACTAAGAGGTGAGTGGGTCTGTTCGATGCACAAAGAACGCTTTGAGAAGCGTCAAAGGCAAGTCATTCCGAGTTGGTCGTTTGTGTTTTCCGTTCAGACGCGAAATGCTGAAATGATCTCTCGGCTCCTCGGTTGTCATTTCTGCTCCGTAAAGGAATCACAGTACGCGTCGGCTTCCAGCACGGTGGGTCGGGACACGATGCCGGGGGTCGGAGAGAGCGATGTCTTCCTCGTTAGTATAGGACCTGTCACCTGTCCCCACCTGTCACGCGGGAGACCTGGGTACATCAGGATGCGCATTGAAGTGAAAGCAGGATGCGCTGCGACATGCACTGTGCAGATCCCGCCACACTAATAGGTGAGTGGGTCTGTTCGATCACAGCGCTAGGCGAATCCCCAATCCCCTTTTGTGCCTGGCGACAAACAAAGTCTGTTTCTGCCTGGTTTCGAACCGGGGACCTTTCGCGTGTGAGGCGTTGTGTGTCTGTTTTAATGTTTATTTATACGTTAATACTCTTGTTTTGTGTTGGACGCTCAATGTCTGTCATTACTTATGATAGACAAACGCTTTTAAACCTGAGGACAGACTCCTTAATGTCATCAAACAACTTTTTTTCACGTACCGGACTCCACCTGCTGGATCGGACAAAGATGCGGCGAACAACAACAACAGGTGGGCAGCAGACGCCGGGGAAGACGAGGCGGCGTGCTAGCGCGACTACGAAGGCGTCCGCACAGACCACTGCTGCCGTCTATTTTGTTAGCTAATGTTCAGTCACTGCACAATAAGATAGATGAGCTACATTGTCGGATCAACGCGGAAAGGGACCTGAGGTATTGCTGTGTTTATGCCTTCACTGAAACCTGGCTGAATGCATGCGTCCCGGACACCGCCATCCAGCCAAAGGGGTTCACCGTTTACCGCATGGACAGAAACCACCAAGCAACCGGCAAACACAAAGGCGGAGGCGTTTGCTTCCTGGTTAACAGCAAGTGGTGCACCGACGTGAAGGTAATCTCTAAATCCTGCTCGCCGAATCTAGAACACCTGACCATAAAATGTCGACCCTTTTATTTGCCGAGGGAGTTTTCCGCCACTATTATCACAACCGTTTACATTCAACCTCAAGCCTGCGTGGAAGCAGCACATAGCGAACTCCACGACATTATCAACAAGCACGAAAACTCCCACCCAGAAGCCGTCTCAATTGTAGTTGGGGACTTCAACCACTGCAATCTGAGGAAAGTTCTGCAAAAATACATTCAGCATGTCACTGAACCGACAAGAGGAGGCAATATTTTAGACCACTGCAACACAACAATAAAAGGAGCATACAAAGCGCTTCCCAAACCGAGTTTCGGTAAGTCGGACCACATCGCTCTCCTGTTGCTTCCTGAGTACGAACAGAAGCTGAAGACCTCCCCCACTGCGAACAGGTCAGTGCGTTGTTGGTCTGAGGAGGCGGAAAGCAGGTTAATAGTCTGCTTTGATAGTACAGACTGGGACGCATTCAGAGCTCCCGACACAGATTTAAATGAGTATACGGACGCGGTCACCAGCTATATTAAATACTGCACCGACGTTTGTGTACCAGAAATTAAAATTAGGTCATTTCCCAATCAGAAACTGTGGTTCAACCACGACATACGCAATAAAATAAAAGATAGATCCACCGCGTTCAAATCGGGGGACGAAGAGCTGTACAAGAAATCACAGTATGCATTACAGGAAGCCATAAAACGCGCCAAACGGAGCTACAGAGTGCGGCTTGAAACGCAGTGCGCTGACACCCGGAGGCTGTGGAAGGGATTACAGTCAATCACAGGCTACAAGGGCTGCAGCCAGGAGATTGACACGAACAACGCATCCCTGCCTGACGAGCTGAACCACTTCTATGCCCGCTTTGATGCTCTGAACACGGGCACTGCTGAGAAGACCCCAAGTGTGCAGGGCGAGTTTGTCCTGAAACTCTCAGAGCAGGACGTGCAGAAGACTCTGAGCAGGGTGAAAATCCGTAAGGCTGCAGGGCCTGATGGGATACCACCTCGCGTCCTGAGGACATGTGCAGCCCAGCTGACCACAGTGTTTACGGACATCTTTAACTCCTCCCTGTCACGGTCCATGGTCCCCACCTGCTTTAAAAAAAACACTATTGTTCCAACCCCCAAAAAGACAAAAGTGACATGCCTGAATGATTACTGCCCAGTAGCATTAACATCTGTGGTGATGAAATGCCTGGAGAAGCTGGTGTTGTCACATATCAACTCCTCCATCACAGAGTCCCTGGACCCCCTGCAGTTCGCCTACCAGAACAACAGATCAGTGGATGATGCTGTCTCCCTGGCTCTGCATACAGCCTTGGAACACCTGGACACTAAGAACTCTTATGTGAGAATGGTGTTTGTGAACTACAGTTCAGCATTCAATTCCATCATACCCAGTCAACTGGTGACAAAGCTCAGGGGATTAGGTCTGTGCAACTCTGTCTGCAACTGGCTGCTGGACTTTCTTATTGAGAGACCACAGGTGGTGCGGATAGGCAATAAAACATCAACACCACTCACCCTGAGCACTGGAACCCCACAAGGCTGCTGTCTGAGTCCAAGGTTGTACTCCCTATTTACTCACGACTGCACAGCAAGACACAGCAACAACCGCATCATTAAGTTTGCCGATGACACCACTATAATAGGACTGATCAGTGATGATGACAAGTCCACTTACAGGGATGAAGTTGTACAGCTGCTTAGGTGGTGTCATAGCAATAACCTGGACTTGAACATAAAGAAAACGAAAGAGCTAATAGTGGACTTTCGGAGACACAGGCCATACACTCACAGCCCACTCAGTATTGATGGAACGGAAGTGGAAACAGTCACCAGCTTTAGGTTTTTGGGAATTCACATCTCTAAAGATCTAACCTGGACTGTGAACACTGACTCTATCATCAAGAAGGCTCAGCAGCGCCTTTATTTCTTGAGGTGCCTCAAGTGATGGGGGATGCCAATACATGTGTTGGTGAACTTCTATTGCTGCACCATCGAGAGCATTCTCACCAACGGGATCACTGTGTGGTATGGTAACACCTCTTCGCGAGAAAGAAAGGCACTACAGAGAATGGTCAATATGGCCCAGAAGATCATCGGCTGCGGTCTCAACGAGATTAAACAGCTCTATGAGGACCGCTGCCATGGTAGAATTCTGGCCATCACAGAGGACAGTCACCACCCCGGGCATGAGCTCTTCACCCCACTGCCCTCAGGCAAGAGATATAAGAGCATACGGACACTTAACACTAGATTCTTCAATAGCTTCTATCCACAAGCAGTGAGACTGGCGAACAAATTTAGCCATCCCCCTCGGACCACACCTACACCATCACCATCTACCTCTTTATGATTTCTTATCTATTGCACATCTCCAGTCATTGTTTACACGTCTGTATTGTTTACATTCAAACTGTCTACATGTTTACTTGCACATTGTCTATTGTTTGTTTGTACATTGTCTTGATGCACTGTTTGCACTTTGTCTTGTTTTTTACACTTGTTTTACAATCGAGAGACTTTCTGTAAGTAAGAATTCCATTGTACCAGTACCGGTTACATATGGCAATAAAGTTCAAGTTCAAGTTCAAAACACACCAGCAAGTCCACCTCTGAATGGCTTAAGAAAAACAAAATGAAGACTTTGGAGTGGCCTAGTCAAAGTCCTGACCTGAATCCGATTGAGATGTTGTGGCATGACCTTAAAAAAGCGGTTAAGGCTCGAAAACCCTCCATAGTGGCTGAATTACAACAATTCTGCAAAGATGAGTGGGCCAAATTTCCTCCACAGCATTGTAAAAGACTCATTGCCAGTTATCGCAAACGCTTGATTGCAGTTGTTGCTTCTAAGGGTGGCCCAACCAGTTATTAGGTTTAACTAAATGTTATCCACAACTTCAAACACCTGTGAGAAACGGGCAACTGCAGTGTTACGCCTGCTGGCTCCACAGATAATCCTTTTTTGAAGTTTAAGGAGAGGATTTCTTTGTCAATTCAATTAAACGTTTCAGAAATGCTGAACTATTGATGTGTTTCACACGCAGCACGGGCTCTCCTTTGCTTACAAATATTTTTTTTACACCAATTTACTCAACTACGATTTTGCTGAGCATTTTGTTTGCTTGCTTCCTATTGTATACTGCGCTGATTTCTGTATTGTTCAATTTCCCTGTTGATTTTAATTTCTTGTTTTCTAAGACAATCAGACCAGCTGTTCTGACCTTACCCTGCACTGGAGCCACTCTTTTCTTTCCAAAGGCGTGGAGAGAGATACTACTGCAGGTAACACCCCATGAGAAACATCATGAGTTTCTGGAAAAGCTCTCTACCTGCCCGCTCCCCACACCGACGTGTGTGAGCAGGGATTTAAAGGGACATTCTGAAGTGTAGAAACATTTTATCGTTACATACTTTTTCTGTGCAGTTAGTTCTCTTTCAACTCCGCCCGACAACAGAGGTCGTTTTTAATACAGGAGTAAAGGCACACTGCACATCTGCAAAACATCACGTTAAGGTTTAGGGAGAGCGACATCAGTGATTGGAAGGTACAGATGCAGCCATTCAAAGTGCGCAGTACAGACACATACCGGAGGTAATTGGCTACGGAGTCGCGCATTGTGACGCGCGATGACGCAAAATACCGCGGTAAGTGATTGGTTGACCGACGGGGGCACTCGTAGCCCGTTGGTCGGTCGTAGAAAGATTTACAGTAAATGTCTTTACTGTGCCCATTTTAGCATTGAATATTCATATGGAATTTTACCACTGAAGGGAAATCTTAGTACCTATAAAAAGAATAGGAGCATACTGTAACGCGTGTGAAGGCCATAAACGATATTAATTTTGGAACATAAACATACAGTATATGGCTGGTCTCTGTACTTTAAATAAAAAATACACACCAGTATTCCATTTCTCCCTTAACATTTTAAGCTTCGAAGTCTTTAACTAACGTCATACCGGAGTCAACAAGCATACTTTTAGAATTTGATTAAAAGGGAATATAATATGGAATTGCGTATCTAAAGAAATTAATAACGATATAATTATATTCATGTACCGCAACACAAGAATAGTACATGCTGTACATTGTCTGTTGATAATGTTTCTGTAGTGCTTTTTCAGCACTCTGCATGTGACCTTGCTGGTGGCACTGTGGGTTAGACTCCTGACTCCTACCTCACATGCTGTGTGTTTGAATCCTGCTGGAGTCATGACTTTTTTTTCAACAAACATTTCTTTGAAAAAATAAAACATTTCCCTGGATCAGAGATTAAATAAAACCTCACTCGCACCAAACAAATTTATATTTCTAAATATCACAACATGATCGAATTTAAGTCATTTTAATAACAATGAATAGTCACCTATGTGTTACAATATAAACATTTATATTGATTTAAATCGCGTTTTGATTTAAATCGCAAACGCAGGTTTAAATATATGTGTTTTTTGATTCACAATCAGACAAATGCAACAATAATTGATATCTTTGTCTTCTAAGTATCTTAATAAACGTTCAGCATAGCATTCTCCCCGTTTAGATTTATTTTTCTTGGGATCCTGGGATCAAACATGGAAAGATTAGATTGTAATCGTTTTTTTTTTTAAATACATTTTAGAAAAGTGTAATCTATGCTAAAAAGTTGTACACCACCTGCTATAAAGATACATATTGTAATACTTTCGGGTTCGGATAGGACAGACACGAGAACTCAGACTTGCGGAGTTAAAGCAAGTTAAAGCCTTGATTTTATATATCACCTTTAAAAGTGGCATCTCAAAGCAAAGTAAATACCCAACACTGATTGTACCAATCTGTCATGCTAATAAAGCACATTGAATTGAGAGAGAGAGAGAAGGGGAGGGCGAGCAAGCGAGAGAGCATAGCCAGGACAGACAGGCACTCCACAGACATTCACAACAGCGACATATCATAAAACATTTGCACATAAAGTTAAATTATTATTTGCTTTTCAGGAAGTTAAAAAAAAAACACTTGAATTACTTATCCAGTCTCTCGAAATAAAATTATTTTTCAAGCAATGCAACTAACGTCGGGCAATGTGTTTTTTTTAATCCAACATTGACAGCCACATCTTAAATCTTGTCAGTCAGCTCTTTTTTCTCTATTTGAATTGTGGCAATTCAAACAACCTGGGATAACAAGTGGTCTCAAAGTCACAGAGCTCACAGACCTTTCACAACAGATGACAATTCCCTTAGTCCTTCCTTAGTCTTCCTGAAATTGTCAGATTATGAGTGAACAAAAACATTTTATTAAAAAGTTAATAAAAATTATTTTTTAATCGCGTATCTAAGGAAATAGCAGTATAACCTTGTTCATGCAGTGGCATGTTACATTATTAATTTGGGTGTCTCCTCTTGCCAGAAAGCTCTAAATTGCATTTTGAGTGCGGTTTTTGACTTTTTTTAAATTGCAACCCATAAATAAAGCTGATACTGTTTAGACTTTTAATTATTTTAAACTGTATTACAGCAGCACAATGCAACGCAAATTGCAAAAATGCACTTGGAATCTGTCCAAGCCCTGCTTTGTCAGGCATTTTCTTTTACTGTAATGGACATAAAAACTCCCTTGCTTTTAACAGAGCGTTTCATAATATCTAACTACGAAAATTATTTAAACTGCTACACTTATCATTCATCCAGAGCTTGAAATATTACAAGGATCCTCAAGAGCACAGCAAAGACTGTATTAAAAGTATACTAGTGACAAACTAGTATACTTTAGATCTTTTTTTCTGATACGGGGAAAATCTGATCATGTTTCTCTATAACAATAAAAAAACATTATTTTACATATCACCTTTATGTGATATCACCTTAAGGACAGCACATACAAGTGTTAATTGCACAATGGACCGCGCAAATCAATTTAAAATAGTCTTCTTTGGGTGTGAGGGCAGGAGTGGATCGCAGAAGGCATAATCAGCAAATTAGGAAAACAAAGAACAGGACAGGTGAGACGTGTATCCAGAGAGCGGGTGATCAGAAAAAGGAACAGCTGTTATGCCCAGGTTTTACGCTCTCTCTGCTGAATGAATAAAAGCATTTTATTGAAAACGCCTTTGCGTTTGTCTGGGTATTTACTTTGTAATCTGTGGTTTACATCTACTGTATTGCTTTGAGATGCCACTTTTAAAGGTGATATGTAAAATAAAGTTTTTTATTATTGTTATAGAGAAACATGATCAGATTTTCCCTGTTTCAGAAAAAAGATTATTAAAATCTGTAATCTTTCCACTTGTATGTCATCGGAAAATACAAGAAGTTTCTGCTTTGTGTAAGGATGGTATCAAAAAGTAATCTAACTGGTGAGAAAGCTGTGCTGCTCAAAGCGCTTTACAGGATAAAAACAATAACAACAATAGTGTTAGGCTGGGCAAACGATTTTTTTATAGAAATACAAAATGAGATATAATGATATGTTCCGGCTAAGACATTAACAAGTACAACCCCCCTCTCTGCGGGAGTGCTGGCTGTGACGAATTAAACCAGTTTCACAGGTATTTTCAAAGTAGAAGGGGGCAAGATTTCCAGCGAAAGACACCTCCCCCCTCCAAAAGTACATTACTTACTAGTTAAGAAAGCTAGGCTCCTCAATGAAATCGCTTTAACATGCTAATGCGTTAGTGTAACAGTCCGGGCGTGGCAAGCTTCTAATGTCAACCCGACTATGGCAAAAGGAACCATTCTTTCATTGGAAGACAATGAACATAATCTAGCCCTAACTGAATTAATAGCAAACATGGTTTACATAAAATACATTTTCCAAGAAAGTTTAGCCTTTGTCACTAATGAAACCACTAAATAAAGACATAAATATAGAAATCTTAAGATTTTAAAAATACATGACTTTGCTAAAATTTATTTAAAAAAAAAACGATTACAAACGCCAGCGGAGAGAGAGAACAGGGGAGGGATGTTGGTTTTGCATTAGGGGATGGGGCTATGGAAATTAGGTCTATTTGGGAATGTGGAGTTACATGTTCTGGTTGTTTGTGAATTATCGTTGTTGAGTATAGAGTGTTGAGGTATTGATTTTGTGTAATGCTTTATGTTGAAAATTGAGCTGGATTTAGTTTATGATAAAGAGGATAAACTGGGATGGGAGGAGGGTTTGGTTTTGCATAAGGGGCGGGATTATGATAATTGGAGGAATTTGAGTGAGTTTGCGGGCTATTTTTGGTTTGTATTACAAATAATTCATACTAGATATTGAGATTTGTTGTGGTTTTGTTGAGATTTAACTCCGCAAGTCTGAGTTCTTGTGTCCGTCCTATCTGAGCCCGAAAGTATTACAATATGTATCTTTATAGCAGGTGGTGTACAGCTTTTTAGTATAGATTACACTTTTCTAAAATGTATTTAAAAAATAAAAACGATTACAATCTAATCTTTCCACGTTTGATCCCAAGATCCGAAGAAAAATAAATCTAAACTTAGAAGATAAATATATCAATTTATGTTGCATTTGTCTGATTGTGAATCAAAAAACACATATATTTAAACACGCGTTTGCGATTTAAATCAAAACGCGATTTAAATCAATATGTTTATATTGTAACGCATAGGTGACTGTTCCTTGTTATTAAAATGACTTAAATTCGATCATGTTGTGATATTTAGAAATATTAAAGTCAATTAATTTTCCATAATATTGCTATTCTATTTTTTCAAAGAAATGTCACAGTACACGAATATACTCATATCGTTATTCATTTCTTTAGATACGCGATTCCATATTATATTAGCAGAAAAGCTTCAAACTACCACTTTTTAACATGCTATTTCACATGTTAGTTAAAGACTTCGATGCTTAAAATGTTAAGGGAGAAATGGAATACCGGTGTGTATTTTTTCTTTAAAGTACCGATTCCTGGAATCTGGCTGGCTGACATCCTTCTGAAGTGGTTCCATAATATCTGGTATACAGAAAAGAAAGCGTTGATAAAAAAGCCTGGATACTCATGTATCTGATACAAGTATCTTTAAATACAGTCTTTGCTGTGCTCTTGAGGATCCTTGTGATATTTTGAGCTCTGGTTGAATGATAAGTGTCGCAGTTTAAATAATTTTCGTAGTTAGAAATTATGAAACGCCCTGTTAAAAGCAAGGGAGTTTTTATGTCCGTTGCAGTAAAAGAGAATGCCTGACAAAGTAGGGCTTGGACAGATTCCAAGTGCTTGTACAAATGTGCTAAAGAAATTATACTTTGAGTTTACAGCTTGTCCAAAGTCATTCATTATTAATAATATTAGTAATATCTTCGGTAAAGGCTTTGATGCATAAATATTTCTGATAAAGGTAGGTTGTGTACTTTTGTCCAACTGAGCAATCTTGCTTTCATAAAATATACCAAATTTTTAATGACTGATGATTAACATGCTGTAATACACAGTTTAAATTTAAAAGCTCAAAATTTATACCGCTAAATACCCCACCCATTTTGAATGGCTGCATCTGTAGGAAGTTTCGGAACACTTTTTTGTTATAGATTCAAGCAACCCTAAATACCTTTTCAAGAAACATTTCAGAATCCATGTCACATCCAGCACGATTACTACACAGGTCTACAGAATACAATCAGAATACTGTTATTTTGAATATAATCAGAATACTATATAAAACACACCGCCCAAAACATTTCTAAAACAGGAATTACACGTTTAGGAATGCGCCCTCCTTTATACATTAAATAACAGGTCTGAAGCCTGCTCCAAAGAAGAACTATATTCAGAGCTGACAAAGAAGTGATAGGAAACATCTCGGAAAACGAAGGTGCTGTCGTTTTCAAGCGTCGGACACCAAGAGCTGAACCCGGCGTCCTCTGAAAAAAGTAAGGTGTTGGGTGGTCTAAAGTGCTGGGTTTGTGCTCCAATTTCTTTGCAGGGGTAGGTTTGAATTTCGCTGCTGCTAAGTGTTTGTGGGTTAAGACCTTCCTTCTATTGCGAGTTCAATGGTTAAAAACTTTGCTTGACAGTCTGTTGAGAGACTGAATTAGGTGTTTCAAGATAGTCTTTGTTAGCTTAACATCAAGGCAGAAAAAAGCCTCATTTTGTCTTCCCAACAGCAGTGCTCTTTGGTCCCTTCAGCGTTATGCAGGAAACAACATCTCCCGTGATCACTTTTCAGAGTCAGTGCGAATCGTAGTGTGCCGTAGTTGTTTTTAAAATTGGTTTTGTCGGCATGCTGCATTTGTCTGTGAAACTTTAATGCTGTGTTTTTTCACGCCGAATCGATGGCAGGAGCAAAGCTTATTCAACCTTTGCACTCAGCGCTCAATCAGAAATACAGTATGTATTACTATTAGTGGCACTGAGGTCACTATGGTGCAATTGAGCGATGTAAGACCAATGGCATAATGGATAACGCATCTGACTTCAGATCAGGAAATTGTATGTTTGACTCCTGCCTGGCTTTTGTTGCGTTAAAACGATTAACCTTCCTTTATATAAATCAACTGCACCTTAAAGCTATACAAAACACTTTGGGTAAATTGTCGAAATTCGCATGAGGCTGCAGACAACTTAACACTACTGTCTGGAGATCAGCTCCTTCTCTGAGCTCCATTGGAATGAAATCCCGTGGGTAGCAAAGATGGAGAGCAGCTCAACTTGTGCTCAGTACGGTGCTGAGGGTTCAGTACTGGTGTCGTTCTACTTAGCACAAACTGCACAGGCTCTGAATCAGACCATTTCAATTAGTTTGGTCATTTCAATTAGTTAGGGCACTTAATGTAGAATTATTACTTTGCCTGTCTCTTGTTTGTATATAATTTAATGTCTCTGATAACTTAATGTTAGTTTTTAATTTAGTTTTAGTTTTAAGATGTAGGTTAATGCGTTGACATATGCACGAACATGCGAAATGTCTCACTCCTGATTCAGCTCATGCTCCATAGGAGAGAAGCGATTCCTCTTGCTTCTCGTACAACCATATCAGAACAGAAGCCCGTGTCACCCAGCTCTAATTCAAGAGTGACTTGCATCTTCAGGCCTTTTTTTGGTTCGTGATCATTAATTTCTTTAGTTATGATCAATATTGAACTTTTTAAAAATAAAAATAATCAAACATGCAGGCATGTTTTTGAAAAGTATTAGGAGTTGACAGGGCGCCCATTTGGAATAGTCGTCAGAAAATGTGAGAAAAGGAAAGTTACGTAAACTCTCACACACAGCATTAGAGATTGGAATCTGATTGTAAAAAAGCTACCTGTCTCCCCGTCGGTAATCAAACCCCAGTTTCCCGCATGACAGGCAGGGATACACACCATGACACTAACTAGGAGCGCTTGCTAGCTGTTAGGAGGCATTTACTCTTATGGCTACTACTAATTCGGGTTTCGACTTTTATTTTCATTCCTTCCAGAGGAGCGCATGAAAACGAGTTTCCATCTGCGCCATCCTCACTCCTGCTCTGCTATTGTCACAGCTCCTCCTTGTGCACGACCAACACCCATGGAGTCGGTTCTTTCAGCTTTACTAATTAGGTTTTCAAGGGCTGGAAGTAGGGCACAAGACACACGAACACTAAAAGCATCCTTCTCTGCTTTCAGCTGCAAAATGTCATTCGTGGACGCTGAAGAATTTGTTTCCAAGGCAGCGGTTTCAAGCAATTTTGCACTTTAAAAGTAGAGCAGTGCGTTTCCATTTTTATGCAGGCACACGATGACATAAGGAGATTGTCGTAGTCGGCAGGACTTGAACCTGCGCAGGGAGACCCCGATGGGCTTCAAGTCCGATTGAACCGGTCCACCAACCTGTCGTTCTGGGGATCCAGAGGGGTGGTCCGCGTCTTAGAGATCCCCAGGTGCTGGCACACTCTGGCGAAGACCTGGGATTCGAAGTTACGCCCCTGGTCACTGTGTAACTCCTCCGGCACCCCTAGCCTGGCAAACATCCCCTCCAGTAGTGCATCGGCCACGGTGGGGGCACTATGGTCCGGGAGGGCATATGCCCCCGGCCACTTTGTAAAATAGTCCACCGCCACCAGGACATAGCAGTTTCCGGCCTCAGTGCGCGGAAACTGGCCCAAAACGTCAACCCCCACCTGCTCCATAGGAGTCCCCACCTGGTGTTGTTGGAGGGGGGCCCCTTCTGGGCCACGCGCACCGCACACGTTCGGCAATACCGCTCCATGTCCCGGTGGCAAAGACCCCAATAAGAAGTTTTTTTTACAGCCGAAATGCCCCACGCCCGGCTGGCCGTGCACCACTCGTGCAGGACCTCCATCTATCACACCATCTGCCCCTCTGGCTCCTTAAAGTGGAGCAGCCAGGTGAGGGACACATGGTTGGTCCTCAACCGGAATCGGGTCCTGAACAGGTACGGCCTGAAGTGGCGGACCGCCACCATCACCGCCAGCAGCTCACGACGGGTCATGCAGTAGTACCGTTCAGCCTTATTCAAAGCCCGACTGTAGTAGGCAACTACCCGCTCCCCATCTGGCCCCTCCTGCGCCAACACCGCGTCCAACTCCGAGACACTCGCGTCGGTATCCAGGATATACGGTAACCACGGATCGGGGTAGGCCAGCACGGGGACCCCCACCAGAGCTTCACTTAACTGGCTGAAAGCCATCTCGCAGCCCGAGTTCAAGTCGAAACAGCGGCCCTTATCGGTGAGGCGGTGCAGCGGGGGAGCGATGCTGGCAAAGTCTCGGACAAACCTCCGGTAATACGAAACCAACCCCAGAAAGCTGCGCAGCTCCGTGACAGTGCGGGGTGTCGGCCAACCCCTCATTTAGGCGACCTTACCTGGGTCTGTAGCCACCCCTCACAGTCCAACAACATGTCCCAGGAATGTCACCTCCTGCCTCAGGAGCTCACACTCGCGGGGATTGAGCCTCAGGCCAGCACGGCGGATGCAGACCAGCACCGCGTGGAGGTTCGTCAAGGCCTGGTCGAAACCCTGGGCATGAACCAGCAGATCGTCCAGATACAGCACACACTGGTTCCACGGGACCGATGCCAGCACCCTCTCCATCAGCCTCTTGAAAGTCGCCGGGGCATTGCACAGGCCAAAGGCAGTAAACTGCCAGAGGCTTCGAGCGAGTGGTACCTGCCAGTAGCCACAGCGGAGGTCAAGGGAGCTGAACCAGGTCGACCAGGTGATGTAGTCCTTGGCATCGTCTATCCTCGTCAGGGGGTAGGAATCCTTCCAGGTGACCTCGTTCAGCTTGCGGTAGTTTACGCAGAACCTCCACGAGCCTTCTTTTTTTTGGACCAGTACAGCTGGCGCCAAAGGCTCGCGGAGGGCTTAATCACTCCCGCTGGGGCCATCTCCCGGATCTTTTCCTCGGAGGCGGTCCGCTTGGCGTGAGCCATGCGTCCAGGTGGGATGCGGATGGCAGAGGGTCACCAGTCTCGATTTCGTGTTGGTAGAGGTCCTCAACGCCGCGCCTCGCTTCCACGCAACTGCCGCTGCCTTGTCTGGCCCCCCAGCCGACTCGGGGGCAGGATCCGGCACGCTCGCTCCCCGGCTCACAGGCCCGGTCTGCCACCGCCGCCACTGACTCTTTTTCCCCCGGCTCCGGCAAGCCCGCGTCCCTCAGCCTTCGCTGGGTCTGCCCTCCACCAGGTGAAGTTGCTCCCCCTGCCACACCAACCCCTTGCCGGCCCAAGTCCAAACTGGCCCCCACTCGCTGCAGTAGGTCCAGCCCCAGAATGCAGTCCTCCTGGATGGGTGCGAGGTAGCAGGGGTGGCGCACCATCGCTGCACCTAGACGAAAGGCAAGCACCTGTTTCCCCCGCATTGCGGCGAGCTGTCCCATTACAGTCCTTAGCCGCAGGCTGGAGGCCTCTCATCCTGGGGGGTTGGTGCCCTCGGTGTCGAGGAGAATGCCCGGCCGGAGTAGGGTTACCGATGAACCCGTGTCGAGCAGGGCCAGGCAGGGTTGGTCCTCGATTCATTTCGGCACTGGAGGTACAGGCTATAGCCGACTCGCCCCACAGTGGTGTGAGGGGTGCCGGTCTTCACAGCGCTCTCCGGAGAGGGGGTTGAGGTGATCAAGGGCGGCCGTCCCCGCGCTGAGCCGACCCATTCCCGTTTCCCGACACTGATCACGGAGTGCGAGGTTTGGGTGCCCAGCAGAACCGGGCTCAGTGTCGTCTCTTCCCGCTGCAGTCGCAAAACAGCGTGCGGGGCTGTTCCGCGGGGGTTGCTGCACGGGCTGGCTTCTCTTCCCCCTTGCTGGACTCCTCCGTCGGTGTGGGAATCGCTGGTCAGCTCCGGCAGGGAGGGTATCTTCTCTTTGGGGCATCCACTGGGCGGGAGTAGCAGGCAGTCGCCCCAATTCTACCGGCAGGACCACTACTGGATAGCCCTGGTAAGGGCTGTGGCCACCTGTCGCACCCAGGAGTTGCTCAGGCTCCCTATGTGCGCTGCCGATGGGTTCTGTCTCTTTTAGAGTCAGACAGCACTTGACAGAATCGGCTAATGTCTGCCAAGATTTGTCCATCCTGCCCACTTCTGACACCAATGTAGCATTTACAGGTTTTTCTCAGAACAAAGGACCAGTGGAGACGCATTTAACAAACCAAGCAATAGCTTTATTCTTTAACAACCACAAAACCAAACACAGCATATACATTCACATGAGGAGACTGACAGAACACGTACACATCTTTAGGGTGGTAATTACTTAACAACACGCTATACACTTATAAGACTACACAGGGCACTAGAACTACTAGGACATTATTTACACAGGTAGGGTCAGCCGCTGGTCACCGTGCTGACCCTCAGACTCTCCCCGGCTACAACTCCCAGCATGCCCAGCGGTACTATGCACGCCTTGGGGCGCTTCCTCCTCACCACCAGGCGAGGGCGTTACAATATATATATATTTTTTCTCTGGTTCTCAGCAGTATCATTGGGCTGAACTCCAGTTAAATGCTTGTCTTAGAAAGATCAAAAGTGAGCGAGGGAAGATGGGTGGAGATTAATGGAAGTTATAAAGGCAGTGGGTTGGCTCTGCTTAAGCTTCATTCAGACCTTATTAGGGCAAACTCTATGGGTCAATTGCATCGAACTGAAAGTAGCATACTAACAGGAGTTCAACCCATGCTTAGAACACAGATGCCGTCTAAACTTGTGCTCCATCTTAAGTCCAATTGCAACAAACTTTGCTGCTGTGCTTAGTACGCAGTGCCGAGCTAAACCTGTTCTCAATTGCAATGAAAACAAAGTAACAACTGCAGCACTCCAGAGTAACTAAAGTAGCGGACTAATTTAAACTGTCTTCATTTGGCTTAGCACCGTATTCGGTGTAACGCAGGATTGCATTAGAAGGCTCCCAAATATAGTGGAAATAATCCGTTGCTTGGAAATGTATTGGAATATTAATTAAAATTGCTTTACACTCATACCATATTTATTAATAATGAAGTTTATTAATGTGTGTATTTACAGAAGTGTCATTTACTATTTATGTTTAATGTTAGTCATTACTAGTAGCTGTGAGCTTTAAGATATGCTAGGAAGTGAAGAGAACAGAACAGAGCAAATGGTTATATAAATAGAGTGGGAGCTTTTAATATGTTCTATAAAATTTGGGAGTCAACTGAATAGATTTGCTAAGTATTTTATTGTGATGGGTCTCTGTATTTGTGGTTATCAGTGGAAAGCAGGGATAATAAGGAAATGGGTGGCACCCAAGCACATGTTAAAGAAAAAAACTTGGCTTCTTAAAAGTGATTATGATAGCCACAGGACAGAAGAGACAGTGCACTGTGGTCCAATAATGACTGTGTTGAAACAGCCAGAGTGTGCTGCATGCCATGGAGATGGAAAAGGTAGCTCATCCCAGTCAATCGCAAGGTTGTGTAGGACTGCACAGGACCTGATGATGATGGTGCTGGCTCTTGATGGACTGGTATACAAACCAAATGACAGCCAAGCAAAGCGTTAGTTGTTTTACAATTCCGAAAGATTGTTCAAAGTGGCTTCTTGCATTTTTATGACTCCTGTTATAGTGCTTCTCTTGTAATGTTGTAGGATTGTGCACAGGTGTCAGAAGATATAGTCATAAAGAATAACCACAGGCAAAACAACATGCCAGCTTGCTCTTCCCTACTTTGAAAGGAAGATATTGGAACTGATTAAAGAACTTAACTTGAATTGTAAGCTCCTACTG
Source organism: Lepisosteus platostomus (assembly GCF_059453375.1). Taxonomy (NCBI): domain Eukaryota; kingdom Metazoa; phylum Chordata; class Actinopteri; order Semionotiformes; family Lepisosteidae; genus Lepisosteus; species Lepisosteus platostomus. The sequence continues at coordinate 11,234,127 of NC_142615.1, read as the reverse complement.
ACACAGGAGAGAGAGTTCTGAAAAGTAAGCACAAGGCACACTGTGGATAAATAAATGTATTAATTTAAAAAAAGAAATACTGAGAAGGTCAGAGGAACAATAATTGTTGTATTTATTTGCTCAGGTAGTTTTATAAGTTTAACTTTCAGTAAAGTTCTGTTAAAAATAAAACTGGTCATTAGTTGGCGTCTTTTGTAACGATTTAGCAATAGTGACATGTCGGCTTGTTCGACTGGTGTGTTAAACAAAATTAATACAGTAGCGTCCTGTCTCAAGTGTAGAGCTACAGTTCTCGTTTGTTTCGTGACTAATTGCAATTGCATTAGTCTGTGTAAAAAAAGACTTCTGCAGCTCCAGTGGTGCGATCGAACTCATGCTGAGATTGAGTTCAAGCCTCACCTGGAGCAGTGTGGCCTATATCTTCAAATATTTAAACTAACTGACCAGTTTAGGTCCTGTTAAGTATTTGCTGGAGATCAGGTCTAAATTAACATGAAAGGAACAAGTAAAGGTTTGTTCCTTGTCAGACCTGAAGAAGGCTCCAAAGCTCAAACATTGTTTGCTTCTCTTTTCAGCATGGAATAAAATTTTACTTGTTCCTATGCAGTCCACACATGCTGACACAGCTCCTTACTTAAATTACCATCAGCAATGGACCTCCAGCAGACCTATACACAAATATAAGAGAGAGGTCTACTGAAACGAGAGGAGCACGATGGAGTACCGAAGACTTGAAAAAGCACTCACTTTTCTGTTTTTTTGTTGTTACCCAGATTTGTTTTTAATGTTCTTTTTCTCTTTGTTTTGAAGTTGTTCTGTTTTTTTTTCTTTTTTGTAGGTGTTAGACTACTACAGGGATTTACCTAGGTTCTATTAAGACTTCTTTTATCAAAACATATTTTATTAATAAAAGCGTGATTTCTTAATAATCAACTTTAATGTTATCTTTATTAGTAGCTGTATTACAGGTAATGCATGCACAGCCTTTATTATGCTATAGTGAATTTTCAGGTATCCCATGGAGGGAAGAGAACTGAAATTAAGGAAATACTTATTTAAAGGGGTCTTAAAGTCTTAAAAGTGTTCTGGGTGTTAATTGAATAGATTTGTTGTATTATTTCATATGATTTGACTCTACACTTGTGTTTCTCAGGAGACAGCAGTAATATTGGGGATTTGCCGGTACAGATAATAAATTATACTATACAAGTGTAGAGGTTTGATGGGTTTACTGAGACAATTATTAATTGTAGCAGTAATCACGAGGCTGTTCGTTGTGGTTTTAGAAAATCAATCGTCAGAACAACTAACAACGCACACACACGGGTTCAATACACGAGATACATTTATTCATATAAATTGTGCACCAAACATATACTAGTCTGCCTGGATACGAGCAGCAGACCTTACTGTGAGGGTTATCAATATACAAAGTATATAATCTCGAAGAGATGCAAACACAAAGAGATACACATCAGAGAATATATGTCAATATATATCGTTCGGTTACCAAATCGCTAATCAGTGTTATTACCCACTGTTACTCTAAACTCGGAAGTAAATACATTACTCATGAATTAAATTGATAACAACTTGTGTTGAGGTACAATTGAATTCTCGAGACGCAATGTAGAACATGGGGTTTACTTATCCACTGTGTATGGATTTGGAATTTCCCGGCACGAACACCAAACCAGCTGACAGGCTCTGTTGCAGCCTCTGTTGCAGCGGTTGTCCAATGGGCGTTGTCCCGGCGTCCTCTGGCTACCGGCCAACCAGTCGAGGTGCAGCTCGGAGTAGGACGGGCGGAGGAATCTGACTGCGGCCCGCAGGGCAGTCGTTGCTCCGAGGAGATCTACCAGCAGTCCGGCTGGCTAGTAGAAAGTCTCTATGCACTATCCACTCTATGCAGTGTGACGGCTAGTCCTCACAAGTCACTCTTTTGCCCAGGAAGAAGCTGGTTCGTTCCCGGTCCAGCGCTGCTTCTGAATAAGCTATTCAGGTTGTCGACGAGGGTCCAACTGTGGGCTGCCGTTGATCAAGCGGAGCGTTCACGTTGGTAGAATTCTGAGTACGTACGGGATCCTCGGCCCCGCGCTTAGAACAAAGTCCAAGTCCCTTTGCAGACAACAGCCTTTGTCACGTGATTGTCTCTGAGAATGCGCGAAAATGGCCAAGGAGAGCCCTGATCTGAGCTTGCGCTCCCTTTTTGACCAAGACACAGATGTGTTCTGATAGGTTGAGAGTTTGGCGGGCATTGGAGACCCACATGGTGTTACCACACCCTGCCAGTCTCTGATTGGTTGATCAAGGTGAGATACTAGTCACTTACTCCTGACACTTAGGAATGCAGTCCAGATGTCCATTTGGCACTCCCTAGACAGATAGGCGCCAATGGATGACCATTGATCATGAAAGCCAGGCTTATCTAAGTGCATCCCCGTTTGGGAGCTGTCCCTTATCAAAAGAAAACATCTTAAATCAGCCTGCATGAATACTTTCTCTGTGGCTGCACCACAGGGATGGAGAGTGAGATGGGGCCTCATTAAGGAAAGCACAGCAACGCTTAATTCTGTCTTATTACCAAGCATTGCTGCTACAACTGCTTAAATTCAAACTAAACAGGACTATGGGAATGAGATTTGATTTCGAACTGGGTTTTAAATAAATAGGACCGCTGCACTACATTGTGCTTTATGTAAGACAAAAGGTGGGCTTCCTGTGTTTTCGATAACTCAGTTATAAGAGCGGAGGAATATAGTGGAAACAGCTGGGAACTCTTTGTTCTCTGGTTTGAATTTGGCTGGAAGAAAGGTGTTTTTTATGTTCTTTAATCAAAAAGTGAAAATTTGTCGTTCACTTAGTTGTCTTATTTTCTAGGCTTGTAGACTCCTCACTCTTCCTAAAAGAAAGTGCTGCAGATAAAGATACAGTAGTTGTCGGAAGTTTCGTTCAGTGGTAGAGCACATACAGTACAGGCTGTATGTGGTTGTTTTCAATCGCCGGCGTCTCCACTCTGGATTTCTTCCTGGGCGCAATATCTTTCCTTACTTGTGTGTGAATTTCAGCGCGACACATAAACCCTTTGTCTGTTTTATACAGATTATATTTTAAATCAGTTAAAACAAAAAAGTACCAATTACATACACGTAGAAAACACATGTATCTAATTTGAAAATTTGGGCAATGTATTACTAGTAGTGGAGCTGAGCTCACAGAAGAGCAGTTGAATTTGTTAAACCACGTATTATTTTTAAATGACGCTACTAAGCACTGGCACGGTGTTTGTGCAGTCCTACCCAAGCTTTCTATCGACTGGATGAGTCTCCTGTTCCATCTCCAATTCTTTCCGCACATTTCGCCTGTTTCACCACCATTATCATTAGACTATAGCCACTAATACGAGAATACTGTTCTGAAAGACTGTCTTAAATAATAATGTTGAAAAGGGTAATGATAAGAGTTTTTTTCATTAAGGTAACCATACATTTGCCTGTATAGTACAACTTATTATCTGTATCCGCAAATCCCCAATATTAATGCTGTCTCCTGAGAAACACAAGTGTAGAGTCAAATAATATTACAACAAATCTATTCAATTAACACCCCTATGTGACAGAACACATTTAAGACTTACACCCCTTTTAAATATTTATTTCCTTCACTTCAGTTCTCTCCCCGGGATACCTGAAAATTCATTATAGTATAATAAAGTCTGTGCATGCATTACCTGTAATACAGCTACTAATAAAGATAACATTAAAGTTGATTATTAAGATATTACACTTTTATTAATAAAATATGTATTGATAAAATTCCTTGTGAATAATTGTAGTGTCTGGAAAGCAATTGTTCATTACTTAATGACGATATTATTTCCACTACATTCAGGACAGTCCCAATGTAATCTTTTGTTCCACTTCGTCTGCTTAGTCTCCTACTTTAGTAACATCTAATGGGGAGCAGCTGTTATTTTAGGTTTGTTGCAATTGAGAACAGGTTTGCTACAGAGCTGCTGACAGATTTCAGCAGCCAGTTTGTTGCAACTGACCCGTTGTAGCTACCAATCAGAAAAAAAAAACAAACGCAACAACTTCAAAAGAGAAAGAACATTAAAAACAAATCTGGGGAACAACATAAACACAGAATCTAATGCGAGAGCTTTATCAAATCTTCAGTGCTCCTCTCGTCTCAGTAGACCTCTCTCATATATTTGTGTACAGGTCAACTGGAGGTACATAGCTGATAGTAATTTAAGTAGGGAGCTGCATCACAGCATGCGTGGGCTGCAAATGGAAAAGTATAGGTTTATTCCATGCTGAAAATGGAAGTAAACACAACGTTTCAGCTGTGGAGCCTTCTTTGATTGTGACTCGAAATAAATCTTTACTTGTTCGTTTGATGTTAATTTATCTCCATCAAATACCTAACAGTATCTAAACTCGACAGTTGCTCTCAGTAGCTAAAGACACTGCTCCAGGTGAAGCACAAACTCACAGCCTCGGTATAACTCCGCTGTGCACTGTTGTATAAGTACCGCGTGCTGACCAATTGCACCACTGGAGCTGTGCAAGGTGTGAAGAAACATAGGGTGAAAACGGTTTCGGTTGTGGATCCATCTATACATGGGGAACACTAAAATAGCAAGGGAAATACAAGAAAAGAAACTGAAAGAATTGTGCTAACAGCAAAGGGGAACTGAGGGAGGTGGTCAGACAAGTAAATCAGCCTGGCAGATTATTTGTATCGACATTTTTTGAGTCAATCAGCAAACAGATTTCTCTTCATGTGCCTTAAACTGTGCAGTTTGTGTCTTCGCTGTAGATAGGTTTCTTCAGAAGTCCAGTAAACTGACAATAATGGAGAACTAGCTGACGCACCCCGTCGTGAAGACCCTCTGTAAGGTGATTACACGTTTCAATTTCAAGTCGCCTCCTTTACACTCAATTGCAGCCCCGAAACTGAGAGAAAGCATGAGAAATGGCTTCAATTTCAATGTGAAAGTGCAGTACAGGCTCGATGGCTTCACATCTCCCATCAATCAAATAAAATTGCAGTAAAGCGATCTAAATATGACTCTTAAGTACTTGGAAAGATGATTATTTTGAGCGTGCCTCCAAGGGTCTGCTACGAGGCTTAAATTGGCTTCTTATTCGCCAGCTTCTTATGCGTGTTTTTCGTTCCACCTTAAATGGTGCTGCTGTGATGTTATGTCGCCTTTCGCCTGTAGATGGCTCTCTTCGATCAGTACTAATCCGGCTGGAATACTGTAGACATCTTCACTGAACGGGAATATCCAAATAAATAGCGACTGTCCAATTTATATTTTTGTATGGAATATATTTCAGAAAATCGCAAACCAATTTTAAAAACTCACCACAACAGGGACTTACACTGGGAAAAGGTGATTGCACTTTCTGCTTATTGCTACGGCCTTCCCCCCGATTATGAAAATGTCTCACAGTTCTGACGTGTGAAAGACAATGTAACAGACTATCAAAATCCTGAAGTACAAGAAATTTTAATGCACCAGTTTTTTAAATATGACCCTCTGATCCTGGCATGTCAGTATACATTTCGAAAAAGTATGGCACCAATCGCACGAATTGCAATGGCACAAATTGTTGAGAATATCACTGACCTTGCCGATATTTGCAGGGGATACGAATGTTTTGCACATGTTGAACTACAACACGTAAAAATTGAGCTTCTTAGTCAATATCATCGGGAATGTCCAATAATGACGAACATCAGTAGCTTCAAGGAAACTTTGACTCGCACATGGAGTTTTATCTTCAAATGGAGGGTGGGAGAATTTATTTGTACTCTCGTTGCTCATTAGCTAAACTATTTTAAAAATATGACACAGATTTGTTCGAGAAACTTGTAATCGCCTTAAAGAGAGTCTTCTTGAAGATGTGCACCAGCTAGCTCTCCACTATCAATTGACAGGACTTTAGGAGAAACTGTTCTCATACAACCAACATACAAATTACACATCTTAAGGAACATGAAGAGAAATCCGTGTACTAAATAACATAAAATTGTCGCTGCAAATTATCACCAAGCTGTTTCATGTGTCTGACCACCTCTTTCCTACTTTGCAGCGAGCACAAATCTTTCTGTTTCTTCATCGCAGTTTTACTGTCTCTTTCCCCCATGTGGAGATGGATCCACAGCTGAAACTTTAGGTCAGTTCCTGTTACTCTGTCCGATTGAAAGAGCTGTATTAAAGGCACTCCCATCTCTGCAGGAAAGTTATTGCTGCTCTCAACACAATATACTGCAGCCAAATATAGCGATACTGTCACTGCCTGTGGGCCACGTGTTCCTGCTGGCAGTCTATTATGTCATGTTCATCCACACCCAGAAACATTACTTCATCGCTATTTTACTGTCCCCCATGTGGAGATGGATCCACAGCCGAAACTTTAGGTCAGTTCCTGTTACTCTGTCCGATTGAAAGAGCTGTATTAAAGGCACTCCCATCTCTGCAGGAAAGTTAATGCTGCTCTCAACACAATATACTGCAGCCAAATATAGCGATACTGTCACTGCCTGTGGGCCACGTGTTCCTGCTGTCAGTCTATATGTCATGTTCATCCACACCCAGAAACATTACTGCTGTAGCACAAGAGTTATATAGGCGCAGTCCATAGAGCAAGAATCTCTTAATCTCAGAACTGTGGGTTCAGCCCCCACATTGGGTCCCTCTGTGTCAATTTGATCCCCCCAATCCTCCTAGCATGACCTGATGGCGTAACAGTGATACCCAGTACCCAGCGTAATTCAGCTTTCTTTCCACTTGATTCAGATTTTGATCTGAAATCATCAGCCGAACAAGAGTTTGTCTAAATCGAGGGAGATCTGCTCACAAGCAAGTATTAAACACTTCAGCATTTTCTGTTCGAATACCACACTTTGTCAAAACACTGCCGCTTCTTAAGCTAATAAGTAACGGTTTTTGAGCACGCATTGTATTGTTAATGCTTATATTAAAAAAGCATACATTCACATAGTGGAATTTGGACTGAACAAAGTAGTCCAGCCCTTTTACAACATTACATACCCACTGATTAAAGCTTAAAACTACAGCAGCAGGAGTAACAATAATGGCAACAACATGTTTGGAGTTCGGCATTTCATTTATTCTGCGGAAACATCTTATCGGAATGAACTGTCCGAGATAAAAGAGTAATTGCGGCTCCAGATCGTTTTTACAGAGCATTGCGTTGTTCTGTTCATGCTGACTACACGCTTTACATTTGTCATTTACTGCAAGCGTTTCTTTTCCAGGTTTTTCTGAAATTCCTCGCATTTGAGCCAGCACTAAAATATTTCATTCCCGTCGCTGAATACATCGTGGAAACGGTATTTGCAACGGAATGCTGTCACACATGAAACCTTTTCGTTATTCGGTTCTGAAGTTTGAAAATGAAAATAAAACGGGGGTCACTTCATAGGCTTGAAAGAAGTCCAAGCAGCATAAAAACCCGCGAATTCTCACAAAGGCTGCACCTTTCTTCTGCTGCTGTTATAAATCAGCCTTAAACATTTGAATGCATACCTTACTGCTGCTAATCACATTCACGTGTTTACGAAGCTTTTTTCTGTCCGTTATGTTTTTGCTAAGCAGTTTCTCCGTTTTCCTCGTACTGTGATTGTCAGCGAGCACAACAAGACTGAAACAGTGTAAAGGCAGGTAAAAAAGACAGGGTAAAACGCCTGATTGTCGGGAGTGGGATTTAAACCCGTGCCTCTATTTGGAGAGTGAAACACAAAGCTTAATAGACACAAAGCTGTGAATTTGCTGTTTTAAACTGCTCGACTATCCTGAAGAAATAGGTGCTGACTGCACCAGTCGCATCCGATTTTCCGTATTTTTAGGACGATTGATACGACTGGACTAACACAATTTGTGGCGTTTAGCATGACATGGAAAACGGCACCGGAGCGTTCGGGTCCGGACTACCAGACTCAGAAACAGTTTTTACCCCCCCACTATCAAACTATTAAACTCCCAGCCTCTCTCACTCTCACCTGACCTCTCACCTATGATCTGAACCTCACAGTGCCTTCTTTCTTACCAAAAACCCAAACACACATTGAAAATCTATCTCTACCATACATGTCAAAAGCTCACTCCCCATCATTTCTATCCCTTTATTTCATTCTTTTGATGCGTGTTTTTGCACATAACCTGTTACCTTTTTGTTGTTTTGCACGCTGCCTGTTGTTTTTTGGACATCGGCTGTTGTCTCTCTCTTTCTTTTGTTATACAATTGTATTGTTGTTGTGTTTTTTTCTTTGTACTACTTATGTCCGAGAGCTAGCTAAATAGCATTCTGTTATACCATATACCTGTGTATGAGTATAATGACAATAAACTTGAACTTGAACTTGAACTTGACATAGTCTTGCAGGCAGTATATTATTTTATCGTTTACTCGTTTAAAAAAACACGGTCTTCTCGTTCCTAAGTCAGATTTTTTGTGCTTTCGAACGTTACTTCCAACGTGGACTGACAGCTCACCCGATCTGTTTGTGATCAGACCATGGAGTCGGGGGCTGTACCAAGCGCACGTTCCTTCCCAATGCTGAGGCGATCATTCGGAAGATGGGTGTGAAGAGAAACAAGCTTTGTTGACAAAAAAACAAGGCAGGATATGCAAGAATACTAATCACTGGCGACAGTTATGTTCTCTTACTATTGAGATCCCTACATTGCGAGTTTTTTTAAGACTTTGAAACTAAAGGAAAGCGGTGACAAGTGGAACTGGCACGGGTGGGGCTTGAACCCACGCTCTTCGGTTTACGAGACCAACGCCTTACCACTTGGCCACCGCGCCTTCGCGTAAGCATGGGAATAAGGTTGTTCAAATTATTTTTTTCTGAATCTGGTTTACATCGCCAAATGTAAACCGGAGGCAGCAACAACAATAAAAGGGATACTTGTCCTTAAACTCGGACGTGATGTTCTGCAGACATGTGCACAATGTCCTGTTTTCTTGCAGTGTAGACATTTTGCTGTTCACGCTCCGCATTCATCTGCTTTGTGCATTCTTAGTCCGCACCTGTAACATTTAATGTCAGCCGTCCCCTGTTCTTCTATTTCTCTAGCATGACTGCGTCCTGCTGCTCGGCTTTTGTTTGTAAAGTTTGAGCGAGCGCCCCGTTCAGTGTCACTTTGTCACTGTGGTCAGAAAGCATTCATGATTCTGCTTGAGCTGCTTCATGAATTCTAGCGACTGTAAGAGCTCTTTCTAAAGTCAGCCCTTCCTCCTTCAGCAATTTATAGTCTCTTATGTGCACATTTTTCCACAAGTTGATCTCTTAACATGTCAGTTTCCAATACTCCAAAGTCACAAGATTTAGCCAGTTCTCTTAGTGCAGTCACAAAAGCATAAACAGATTCGTCCTGAGACTAAGTTCTCTGCCTAAATTTATGCCGTTCCAAAACCACATTTCTCCGCGGTGTAAAGGAAGCGTCTAAGGCAGCTACAGTCTTTTTCTCCAGGGAGGTTGGCGAAAATCCGCTGCACGGGAGCCCCGATACAGTGCAGTAATGTAGCACGTCCCACGGCATCCTGAGCTTCTGTAGATCCACTGGCTATTTAAAACAAATCTGTACGACTCCATCCATATCTTGTATTCCGTATACAAATCCCGGGCTCCGAGGTTCAGTAGAAGCGGTGGAAAAAGCTGGGCATAAGCAAAGCTTCTCGGCGCGGCTGCCATATCTTCCATGGCCAAGCTAAACGAAAAGTCCGAAAATTCAGAAGTTCGTTTCTACCAGCAAGAGAACTAAAATCTGCACTGCACTCGCTTTGAGTCCGTCAAGCACTCATCTCTCGTCGCCTTCAATGTTGTGTATGTTAATTAAGAGACGTTTTTATATCATTTTAACTATTTTATTAACTACACAGATCACGCCCTTACACCATATATACCTGCCTTCTACTCTCTCGTTCTGTTGTCTGGCGATGTCTACTCACTATACTACATTTAGCATGACTTCTTGTTGCAGTTGAGCTCAAAGCTGGAGATGATCTCCATATTCTACCACACTATCTAGTCCGAAACGTAGTACACAGTACATACTTTTTTAAGTGAAGTCAGGTTGTTAAAAAATTAAACCAGCGCCCTGTCACTGAAACGTACACCATTATCCCGCGAAACAAGCGGGGGTACTCAGCACTATGCTAACGAGGAGCGCTTGTCTGCAGCTGAGCGTCAGCTCTGTTTACTGTCAGCAATCATTGCCTCATTTCGAAAGACTTTTTCACCTGCTTTCAGCTTTTAAAGACAGTCAAAAACGCTCAAGAAGTAATTCATGTCAGTTGGAAGTCTGTTTCTGTTGTCTCAGCTCTTGATAAAGGAAAGCCGTGCGTGGCAGACTCCCTCTCTGAAGACGTTTGCCGTCACCCTGCGAGGGAGAAGAGCCATCAATCACCGAGGCAACCACTGAGACAGTTAACATTAAACACGTGAAATGCGAGATGTTGTGATTTTTTCCCCGCTTAAGGCTTCTATTGTTTATTCTCTAACGAGAAAGACCTCTTTATTAGAAGTGAGATTTTAACAAACGTCTCCAGGGTTAACTGCGACCTGAACGCAACGCCTTAGACCACCAGGCATCTTGCCTGTGGTACTTAGAGCAGCGCTCAATAAAAATGATCAGAAACCGAAAGCGCTTCTTATGCGGATCAGTATATTCCGATTCCACTGGTTCAGCAGAAGAAATAAGAAAAGCCGAACTCAAAGCACTGTGTTGCCATTACGGGTACTCTGCAGCTGCTTTAAAATCTACTCACACCGTGTTGCCATTAAGGCTACCTAGTTAAAAAAAAACTTATCGTCATCTTTTTGAACGTGATTATTAGACACCCGTTAAATCTCCACCGAGGTTTCTTGAGAGATCTTCAGCGAGCGAGTATTAAAAAACTACGTCGCTTCCAACCTCTGCTGTCACTGTAAACTCGGACGTGATGTTCTGCAGAGTTGCAGTGTGCCTTTCCTCTTGTCGTATTCAAGAGTACTCACTGTGTGAGCTCCTCACTGCGTGTTCTGTACTCTACTGTGATTTAATTTAGATGATTACGTGGAGTAGAGTGACAAGATCTACTTGAACATTTTCGGTTTGTGAAATGAAACACTAAATACACTACTGTAAATACAAGTAATGGACATTTAAAATAACCACAGTACAGCTAGAAGAGTGAAAGATAAAAGACTATTTAGAATGACATTCACAATAGACTTAAGAACAGCACAACCGCCCGAAAAGGGTCTTGAACCCTGGGCCCTCAGATTAAAAGTCTGATGCTATACCGACTGAGCTATCCGGGCTCTGAAAGAAGGTCAACACTGTCGGGATCCTCGCAAGTCACGTGTCTCTTGTTCCGAAGAGCAGTCATACCTGACCCGTCTGGAATGACCACTGACAGACTATCCAGAAGCGACGGCACCAATCCCAGTAGAATGAGTGAGAAATACAGCATGACATGGGTAGTTAAGGGGCTCCCACAATCCATCTTTCCTCACATTACTGATTTTTTTCAATAGCATTTGGACCTTTTTTCACATTCAGATTTTTTTCTCATTTAATAAAATCTTTTAATCAACAACATTAAAAAGAAAACAAATGGAACATTTTTTGGAACAATAATTAAAACAATCTTTCAATGCCTTGGTTGTATACGTGTGCACACCCTTTATAAAGGGAGTTGCAACAGTGCTGAAATTTAAAGAGCATTTCTGTAGAGAAAACAGCCTTGATGTTCAGCTTAGGGAGCCTGTCTTTTAGAAATTCTATTTCTTAACACCTTGCACAGCCTCCCGACAGACTAACAAATATTTTTTGGAGAAATTGGCTCACACACCGGAAGACACTAACGTTTATTTACGTTAGAGTATGTGAATAACAGTTTAACCGAAAAGGTTTGTAATTGTGATTTTGTTAAAATTCAATAAATCGTCTCTCAACAGTTAGAATTTATTAAGAAATTGTTTTATTTCATAAACTATAAGACAATTAAGAGAGTTTATAGGTCATATCCGTCGCTTATGTTCTTTTAACTCTAGAGTTCAGGATCCAAACCCAGCTGCGGACGATTGTGTTTCTTGAATCTCTTGTAATCATCAAAAGTCGATGTGGAGTCCTTCAGTACTTTCTCGAGTTGTGCCATGGATATTTTATACGATGAATACTTGTCATGCTCTTTTGCATTTTCCTTAACAAACGGAAAAAGTTCAAAGTGTGTTTATGGCTGTGCGTCACATCTACACGAGAGCATTTGTAACAGTACAGGACACGCAGTGAGGAGTTCGTGAAGCTTTCAGTTTAGTGCGCAGATCAGGAGGAGGATTCGCTCGCTGAATGATCTCTCAAGAAATCCCGGGTGAGATTCAACAGGTGTTTTCTGCAACAGCCACGACAAGTGTGAAGCAATCTCTGGATTTCCTGAATTTGAACTAAATTATTAGTTCAAATAATTTAGGATTTAACAGAACTAAATGAGGTACATTTAAAACAGCAGCGCAACTCTGGAGCACGTCGAGTGTGCCTGTATTTGATTGTGTAAACCTGGCTCTCTCTGAACACGAGCAAAGAGTTCTCACTCAACAGAAGATTGTGATGTGAGTACTGTAACATAAAGCACCTGGAGATGCCAGGGATTGAACCAGGGACCTCATACATGCGAAGCATGCGCTCTACCACTGAGCTACATCCCCGATGAAAAACGTAAAGGAACAGACTTAGAGATGTGCAGATGCTCACTGATCACAATCCACCACTCACGAAGAATGCCTGCAGTTTCCCACTTTCACGTTTCCTCTACTACAGAATAAATTCATGGGAATGAAGAAATAAGGAAGGAAAAATAATCGCATTGAAGCTTCAAGAGACTGGGCACAAATTAATCTATTATTTTTGTATCCAGTCACACGTGCGACTGTGGTTAATTCCCAGACGGGGAAGTGCTTTTTTTCTACCTCCTTACTCGACTGTCTTTCAATTCTGTTTTATTTGAAAGCTTTTTGCATATTTTAAGTGCTCTTGATTAAACTATGCATAGAAAAACAGCACTACTGATGATTTTCATGGACCGATGCACACTTATTCTGTACAACTCGAGTGATAAAACCCTGTCTGCAAATATTGTAGAAGAAAATAAAAGGGTGAAACAACGCCCCAACCAAAGGAATGGTAACAGGAAGGATCGTGTTCTTATTTGATAAGTCCTTTTGAGATGTCTTGTCAATGCACACAGGCGTTAGAGCTGAATAATTTACTTTTAGTGGTGTTTTTTAACAAAGATGGAACATGTTATTTCTATACCAGGAAGAAAGGAGCAGACTTTAACTTTAAGAGGCAAAAACGACACCTTATCAAAGCTAATATTAATTAAAATGACATCACAACAAAAGAGTGGAGACTTGAGTGAATAAAATTAGTTTTCATTGGACGTCTGTGTCTCCATAACTTTGTAGGTGAGAGAGAGGATTGTGATAATTTGCAGGTGCTTCTCGGAAGTGCGTTGGTGGTACAGGCGCCTTCCAAATAATTAAGTCGGGTTTGAATCCCAGCCAGTACAAACCCAAATCTTTTCAAGATAATTTGTGGTCCGCTAACACATCTTTTGAAACACTACAACAGGTAACACCCCGTGTGAAACATCATGAACATCTGTTAAAGCCTGAGTTTTACATACTCTAACGTAAATAAACGTTAGTGTCTTCCGGTGTGTGAGCCAATTTCTAAAAAAAAATATGTGTTAGTCTGCCGGGAGGCTGTGCAAGGTGTTATAAAATAGAATTTCTAAAAGACATTCTCCCTAAGCTTAACATCAAGGCAGAAAAAATGCTGTTTTCTCTACAGAAATGCTCTTTACATTTCAGCACTGTTGCAACTCCCTTTATAAACGCGTACAACCAAGGCATTGAAAGTTTTTTTTTAATTATTGTTCCAAAAAATGTTCCATTTGTTTTCTTTTTAATGTTGTTGATTAAAATATTTTATTAAATGTGAAAAAAAAATCTGAATGTGAAAAAAGGTCAAAATGCTATTGAAAAAAATCAGTAATGTGAGGAAAGATGGATTGTGGGAGCCCCTTAACTACCCATGTCATGCTGTATTTCTCTCTCATTCTACTGGGAGTGGTGCCGTCGCTTCTGGATAAAGTCTGTCAGTGGTCATTCCAGACGGGTCAGGTATGACTGCTCTTCGGCGCAAGAGACACGTGACTTCCGAGGATCCCGACAGTGTCGCTCTTCTTTCAGAGCCCGGATAGCTCAGTCGGTAGAGCATCAGACTTTTAATCTGAGGGCCCAGGGTTCAAGTCCCTGTTCGGGCGGCTGTGCCGTTTTTAATTCTATTGTGAATGTCATTCTAAATAGTCTTTTATCTTTCACTCTTCTAGCTGTACTGTGGTTATTTTATATGTCCATTACTTGTTTTTACAGTAGTGTATTTAGTGTTTCATTTCACAAACCGAAAATGTTCAAGTAGATCTTGTCACTCTACTCCACGTAATCATCTAAATTAAATCACAGTAGAGTACAGCTCACACAGTGAGTACTCTTGAATACGACAAGAGGAAAAGCACACTGCACATCTGCAGAACATCATGTCCAAGTTTACAGTGACAGCAGAGGATGGAAGCGAAGTAGTTTTTTATTATTCGCTCGCTGAACGATCTCTCAAGAAACCTCGGTTGAGATTTAACGGGTGTCTAATAATCACGTTCAAAAAGGTGACGATAAGTTTTTTTTAACTAGGTAGCCTTAATGGCAACACGGTGTGAGTAGATCTTAAAGCAGCTGCAGACAGAGTACCCGTAATGGCAACACAGTGCTTTGAGTTCGGCTTTTCTTATTTCTTCTGCAGAACCAGTGTTATCGGAATATACTGATCCGCATAAGAAGCGCTTTCGGGTTCTGATCATTTTTATTGAGCGCTGCTCTAAACAACAAGAAGTCATGCTTAATGTAGTATAGTGAGTAGACATCGCGAGACAACAGATCGAGAGAGTAGAAGGCAGGAATTTAAGGTGTAAGGGCGTGATCTGTGTAGTTAATAAAATAGTTAAAATAATATAAAAACGTCTCTACATTTAGATACACAACATTTATGGCGACGAGAGATGAGTGCTTGACGGACTCAAAGCGAGCAGAACACTGCAGATTTTAGTTCTCTTGCTGGTAGAAACGAACTTCTGAATTTTCGGACTTTTCGTTTAGCTTGCGCCATGGAAAATATGGCCGCCGCGCCGAGAAGCTTTGCTTATGCCCGGCTTTTTCCACCGCTTCTACTGAACCTCGGAGCTCCGGATTTGTATACGGAATACAAGATATGGATGGAGTCGTACAGATTTTTTTTAAATAGCCGGTGGATCTACAGAAGCTGAGGATGCCGTGAGACGTGCTACATTACTGCACTGTATCGGGGCTTCCGTGCAGCGGATTTTTGCCAAACTCCCTGGAGAAAAAGTCTGTAGCTGCCTTAGACGCTTCCTTTACACCGCGGAGAAATGTGGTTTTGGAACGGCATAAATTTAGGCAGAGAACTTAGTCTCAGGACGAATCTGTTGATGCTTTTGTGACTGCACTAAGAGAACTGGCTAAATCTTGTGACTTTGGAGTATTGGAAACTGACATGTTAAGAGATCAACTTGTGGAAAAATGTGCACATAAGAGACTATAAATTGCTGCAGGAGGAAGGGCTGGCTTTAAAAAGAGCTCTTACAGTCGCTAGAATTCATGAAGCAGCTCAAGCAGAATCAAGAATGCTTTCTGACCACAGTGACAAAGTGACACTGAACGGGGCGCTCGCTCAAACTTTACAAACAAAAGCCGAGCAGCAGGACACAGTCATGCTAGAGAAATAGAAGAACAGGGGACGGCTGACATTACATGTTACAGGTGCGGACTAACAACGCACAAAGCAGATGAATGCGGAGCGTGAACAGCAAAATGTCTACACTGCAAGAAAACAGGACATTATGCACATGTCTGCAGAACATCACGTCCGAGTTTAAGGACAAGTATCCCTTTTATTGTTGTTGCTGCCTCCGGTTTACATTTGGCGATGTAAACCAGATTCAGAAAAAAAAAATTTGAACAACCTTATTCCCATGCTTATTCGAAGGTGCGGTGGCCAAGTGGTAAGGCGTCGGTCTCGTAAACCAAAGAGCGTGGGTCCAAACCCCACCCGTGCCTGTTTCATTTGTCACCGCTTTCCTTTAGTTTCAAAGTCTTAAAAAAACTCGCAATGTAGGGATCTCAATAGTAAGAAAACATAACTGTCGCCAGTGATTAGTATTCTTGCATATCCTGCCTTGTTTTTTAGTCAACAAAGCTTGTCTCTCTTCACACCCATCTTCCGAATGATCGTCTCAGCATTGGGAAGGAACGTGCGCTTGGTACAGCCCCCGACTCCATGGTCTGATCACAAACAGATCTGGTGAGCTGTCAGTCCAGGTTGGAAGTAACGTTCGAAAGCACTAAAAATCTGACTTAGGAACGAGAAGACCGTGCTTTTTCATACGAGTAAACGATAAAATAATATACTGCCTGCAAGACTATGTCAAGTTCAAGTTCAAGTTTATTGTCATTATACTCATACACAGGTATATGGTATAACGAAATGCTATTTAGCTAGCTCTCGGACATAAGTAGTACAAAGAAAAAAACACAACAACAATACAATTGTATAACAAAAGAAAGACAGAGACAACAGCCGATGTGCAAAAAACAACAACAGGCAGTGTGCAAAACAACAAAAAGGTAACAGGTTATGTGCAAAAACATGCATCAAAAGAATGAAATAAAGGGATAGAAATGATGGGGAGTGAGCTTTTGACATGTATGGTAGAGGTAGATTTTCAATGTGTGTTTGGGTTTTTGGGCACTGTGAGGTTCAGATCATAGGTGAGAGGTGAGGTGAGAGTGAGAGAGGCTGGGAGTTTAATAGTTTGATAGTGCGGGGGTAAAAACTGTTTCTGAGTCTGGTAGTCCGGACCCGAATGCTCCGGTACCGTTTTCCATGTCATGCTAAACGCCACAAATTGTTCGTCCAGTTGTATCAATCGTCCTAAATTTACGGAAAATCGGATGTGACTGATACAATCCGCACCCATTTCTTCAGGATAGTTGAGCGGTTTAAAACAGCAAATTTACAGATTTGTGTCTTTTAAGCTTTGTGTTTCGCTCTCTAAATAGAGGCACGGGTTCAAATCCCACTCCCGACAATCAGGCGTTTTACCCTGTCTTTTTTACCTGCCTTTACACTGTTTCAGTCTTGTTGTGCTCGCTGACAATCACAGTACGAGGAAAACGGAGAAACTGCTTAGCAAAAACATAACGGACAGAAAAAAGCTTCGTAAACACGTGAATGTGATTAGCAGCAGTAAGGTATGTATTCAAATGTTTAAGGCTGATTTATAACAGCAGCAGAAGAAAGGTGCAGCCTTTGTGAGAATTCGCGGGTTTTTATGCTGCTTGGACTTCTTTCAAGCCTATGAAGTGACCCCCGTTTTATTTTCATTTTCAAACTTCAGAGCCGAATAACAAAGAGGTTTCATGAGTGACAGCATTCCGTTCCAAATACCGTTTCCACGATGTATTCAGCGACGGGAATGAAATATTTTAGTGCTGGCTCAAATGCGAGGAATTTCAGAAAAACCTGGAAAAGCAACGCTTGCAGTAAATGACAAATGTAATGCGTGTAGTCAGCATGAACAGAACAACGCAATGCTCTGTAAAAACGATCTGAAGCCGCAATTACTCTTTTATCTCGGGCAGTTCATTCCGATACGTTTCCGCAGAATAAATAAAATGCCGAGCTCCAAACATGTTGTTGCCATTATTGTTACTCCTGCTACTGTAGTTTAAAGCTTTAATCAGTGGGTATGTAATGTTGTAAAAGGGCTGGACTACTTTGTTCAGACCAAATTCCACTATGTGAATATATGCTTTTTTAATATAAGCATTAACAATACAATGCGTGCTCAAAAACCCCTACTTATTAGCTTAAGAAACGGCAGTGTTTTGACAAAGTGTGGTATTCGAACAGAAAATGCTGAAGTGTTTAATACTTGCTTGTGAGCAGATCTCCCTCGATTAAGACAAACTCTTGTTCGGCTGATGATTTCAGATCAAAATCTGAATCAAGTGGAAAGAAAGCTGAATTACGCTGGGTACTGGGTATCACTGTTACGCCATCAGGTCATGCTAGGAGGATTGGGGGGATGAAATTGACACAGAGGGACCCAATGTGGGGGCTGAACCCACAGTTCTGAGATTAAGAGATTCTTGCTCTATGGACTGCGCCTATATAACTCTTGTGCTACAGCGGTAATGTTTCTGGGTGTGGATGAACATGACATTATAGACTGACAGCAGGAACACGTGGCCCACAGGCAGTGGCAGTTTCGCTATATTTGGCTGCAGTATATTGTGTTGAGAGCAGCATTAACTTTCCTGCAGAGATGGGAGTGCCTTTAATACAGCTCTTTCAATCGGACAGAGTAACAGGAACTGACCTAAAGTTTCGGCTGTGGATCCATCTCCACATGGGGGACAGTAAAATAGCGATGAAGTAATGTTTCTGGGTGTGGATGAACATGACATAATAGACTGCCAGCAGGAACACGTGGCCCACAGGCAGTGACAGTATCGCTATATTTGGCTGCAGTATATTGTGTTGAGAGCAGCAATAACTTTCCTGCAGAGATGGGAGTGCCTTTAATACAGCTCTTTCAATCGGACAGAGTAACAGGAACTGACCTAAAGTTTCAGCTGTGGATCTATCTCCACATGGGGGAAAGAGACAGTAAAATTGCGATGAAGAAAAAAAGATTTGTGCTCGCTGCAAAGTAGGAAAGAGGTGGTCAGACACATGAAACAGCTTGGTGATAATTTGCAGTGACAATTTTATGTTATTTAGTACACGGATTTCTCTTCATGTTCCTTAAGATGTGTAATTTGTATGTTGGTTGTATGAGAACAGTTTCTCCTAAAGTCCTGTCAATTGACAGTGGAGAGCTAGCTGGTGCACATCTTCAAGAAGACTCTCTTTAAGGCGGTTACAAGTTTCTCGAACAAATCTGTGTCATATTTTTAAAATAGTTTAGCTAATGAGCAACGAGAGTACAAATAAATTCTCCCACCCTCCATTTGAAGATAAAACTCCATGTGCGAGTCAAAGTTTCCTTGAAGGTACTGATGTTCGTCATTATTGGACATTCCCGATGATATTGACTAAGAAGCTCAATTTTTACGTGTTGTAGTTCAACATGTGCAAAACATTCGTATCCCCTGCAAATATCGGCAAGGTCAGTGATATTCTCAACAATTTGTGCCATTGCAATTCGTGCGATTGGTGCCATACTTTTTCGAAATGTATACTGACATGCCAGGATCAGAGGGTCATATTTAAAAAACTGGTGCATTAAAATTTCTTGTACTTCAGGATTTTGATAGTCTGTTACATTGTCTTTCACACGGCGGTGTCAGAACTGTGAGACATTTTCATAATCGGGGGGAAGGCCGTAGCAATAAGCAGAAAGTGCAGTTACCTTTTCCCAGTGTAAGTCCGTGTTGTGGTGAGTTTTTAAAATTGGTTTGCGATTTTCTGAAATATATTCCATACAAAAATATAATTTGGACAGTCGCTATTTATTTGGATATTCCTTTTCAGTGAAGATGTCTACAGTATTCCAGCCGGATTAGTACTGATCGACGAGAGCCATCTACAGGCGAAAGGCGACATAACATCACAGCAGCACCATTTAAGGTGGAACGAAAAACACGCATAAGAAGCTGGTGAATAAGAAGCTACTGTAACTTCAGCCTCGTAGCAGACCCTTGGAGGCACGCTCAAAATAATCATCTTTCCAAGTACTTAAGAGTCATATTTAGATCGCTTTACTGCAATTTTATGTGATTGATGGGAGATGTGAAGCCATCGAGCCTGTACTGCACTTTCACATTGAAATTGAAGCCATTTCTCATGCTTTCTCTCAGTTTCGGGGCTGCAATTGAGTGTAAAGGAGGCGACTTGAAATTGAAACGTGTAATCACCTTACAGAGGGTCTTCACGACGGGGTGCGTCAGCTAGTTCTCCATTATTGTCAGTTTACTGGACTTCTGAAGAAACCTATCTACAGCGAAGATACAAACTGCACAGTTTAAGGCACATGAAGAGAAATCTGTTTGCTGATTGACTCAAAAAATGTCGATACAAATAATCTGCCAGGCTGATTTACTTGTCTGACCACCTCCCTCAGTTCCCCTTTGCTGTTAGCACAATTCTTTCAGTTTCTTTTCTTGTATTTTCCTTGCTATTTTAGTGTTCCCCATGTATAGATGGATCCACAACCGAAACCGTTTTCACCCTGTGTTTCTGCAGCGTCAGTCTGTATGAGGAGCACGACTTGCACAGCTCCAGTGGCGCAATCGGTCAGCGCGCGGTACTTATACAGCAGTGCACAGCGGAGTCATGCCGAGGTTGTGAGTTCAAGCCTCACCTGGAGCAGTGTCTTTAGCTACTGTCCAAATCCATACACAGTGGATAAGTAAACCCCATGTTCTACATTGCGTCTCGAGAATTCAATTGTACCTCAACACAAGTTGTTATCAATTTAATTCATGAGTAATGTATTTACTTCCGAGTTTAGAGTAACAGTGGGTAATAACACTGATTAGCGATTTGGTAACCGAACGATATATATTGACATATATTCTCTGTTGTGTATCTCTTTGTGTTTGCATCTCTTCGAGATTATATACTTTGTATATTGATAACCCTCACAGTAAGGTCTGCTGCTCGTATCCAGGCAGACTAGTATATGTTTGGTGCACAATTTATATGAATAAATGTATCTCGTGTATTGAACCCGTGTGTGTGCGTTGTTAGTTGTTCTGACGATTGATTTTCTAAAAACCACAACGAACAACCTCGTGATTACTGCTACAATTAATAATTGTCTCAGTAAACCCATCAAACCTCTACACTTGTATACTATAATTTATTATCTGTACCCGCAAATCCCCAATATTACTGCTGTCTCCTGAGAAACACAAGTGTAGAGTCAAATCATATGATATAATACAACAAATCTATTCAATTAACACCCAGATGTGACAGAACACTTTTAAGACTTTAAGACCCCTTTAAATAAGTATTTCCTTAATTTCAGTTCTCTTCCCTCCATGGGATACCTGAAAATTCACTATAGCATAATAAAGGCTGTGCATGCATTACCTGTAATACAGCTACTAATAAAGATAACATTAAAGTTGATTATTAAGAAATCACGCTTTTATTAATAAAATATGTTTTGATAAAAGAAGTCTTAATAGAACCTAGGTAAATCCCTGTAGTAGTCTAACACCTACAAAAAAGAAAAAAAAACAGAACAACTTCAAAACAAAGAGAAAAAGAACATTAAAAACAAATCTGGGTAACAACAAAAACACAGAAAAGTGAGTGCTTTTTCAAGTCTTCGGTACTCCATCGTGCTCCTCTCGTTTCAGTAGGCCTCTCTCATATATTTGTGTATAGGTCTGCTGGAGGTCCATTGCTGATGGTAATTTAAGTAGGGAGCTGTGTCAGCATGTGTGGACTGCATAGGAACAAGTAAAATTTTATTCCATGCTGAAAAGAGAAGCAAACAATGTTTGAGCTTTGGAGCCTTCTTCAGGTCTGACAAGGAACAAACCTTTACTTGTTCCTTTCATGTTAATTTAGACCTGATCTCCAGCAAATACTTAACAGGACCTAAACTGGTCAGTTAGTTTAAATAGTTGAAAATATAGGCCACACTGCTCCAGGTGAGGCTTGAACTCAATCTCAGCATGAGTTCGATCGCACCACTGGAGCTGCAGAAGTCTTTTTTTACACAGACTAATGCAATTGCAATTAGTCACGAAACAAACGAGAACTGCAGCTGTACACTTGAGACAGGATGCTACTGTATTAATTTTGTTTAACACTCCAGTCGAACAAGCCGACATGTCACTATTGCTAAATCATTACAAAAGACGCCAACTAATGACCAGTTTTATTTTTAACAGAACTTTACTGAAAGTTAAACTTATAAAACTACCTGAGCAAATAAATACAACAATTATTGTTCCTCTGACCTTCTCAGTATTTCTTTTTTTAAATTAATACATTTATTTATCCACAGTGTGCCTTGTGCTTACTTTTCAGAACTCTCTCTCCTGTGTCAGTAGGAGCTTACATTTCAAGTTAAGTTCTTTAATCAGTTCCAATATCTTCCTTTCAAAGTAGGGAAGAGCAAGCTGGCATGTTGTTTTGCCTGTGGTTATTCTTTATGACTATATCTTCTGACACCTGTGCACAATCCTACAACATTACAAGAGAAGCACTATAACAGGAGTCATAAAAATGCAAGAAGCCACTTTGAACAATCTTTCGGAATTGTAAAACAACTAACGCTTTGCTTGGCTGTCATTTGGTTTGTATACCAGTCCATCAAGAGCCAGCACCATCATCATCAGGTCATGTGCAGTCCTACACAACCTTGCGATTGACTGGGATGAGCTACCTTTTCCATCTCCATGGCATGCAGCACACTCTGGCTGTTTCAACACAGTCATTATTGGACCACAGTGCACTGTCTCTTCTGTCCTGTGGCCATCATAATCACTTTTAAGAAGCCAAGTTTTTTTCTTTAACATGTGCTTGGGTGCCACCCATTTCCTTATTATCCCTGCTTTCCACTGATAACCACAAATACAGAGACCCATCACAATAAAATACTTAGCAAATCTATTCAGTTGACTCCCAAATTTTATAGAACATATTAAAAGCTCCCACTCTATTTATATAACCATTTGCTCTGTTCTGTTCTCTTCACTTCCTAGCATATCTTAAAGCTCACAGCTACTAGTAATGACTAACATTAAACATAAATAGTAAATGACACTTCTGTAAATACACACATTAATAAACTTCATTATTAATAAATATGGTATGAGTGTAAAGCAATTTTAATTAATATTCCAATACATTTCCAAGCAACGGATTATTTCCACTATATTTGGGAGCCTTCTAATGCAATCCTGCGTTACACCGAGTACGGTGCTAAGCCAAATGAAGACAGTTTAAATTAGTCCGCTACTTTAGTTACTCTGGAGTGCTGCAGTTGTTACTTTGTGTTCATTGCAATTGAGAACAGGTTAAGTTCGGCACTGCGGACTAAGCACAGCAGGAAAGTTTGTTGCAATTGGACTTAAGGTGGAGCACAAGTTTAGACGGCATCTGCGTTCTAAGCACGGGTTGAACTCCTGTTAGTATGCTACTTTCAGTTCGATGCAATTGACCCATAGAGTTTGCCCTAATAAGGTCTGAATGAAGCTTAAGCAGAGCCAACCCATTGCCTTTATAACTTCCATTAATCTCCACCCATCTTCCCTCGCTCACTTTTGATCTTTCTAAGACAAGCATTTAACTGGAGTTCAGCCCAATGATACTGCTGAGAACCAGAGAAAAAATATATATATATATTGTAACGCCCTCGCCTGGTGGTGAGGAGGAAGCGCCCCTAGGCGTGCATAGTACCGCTGGGCATGCTGGGAGTTGTAGCCGGGGAGAGTCTGAGGGTCAGCACGGTGACCAGCGGCTGACCCTACCTGTGTAAATAATGTCCTAGTAGTTCTAGTGCCCTGTGTAGTCTTATAAGTGTATAGCGTGTTGTTAAGTAATTACCACCCTAAAGATGTGTACGTGTTCTGTCAGTCTCCTCATGTGCATGTATATGCTGTGTTTGGTTTTGTGGTTGTTAAAGAATAAAGCTATTGCTTGGTTTGTTAAATGCGTCTCCACTGGTCCTTTGTTCTGAGAAAAACCTGTAAATGCTACATTGGTGTCAGAAGCGGGCAGGATGGACAAATCTTGGCATTAGCCGATTCTGTCAAGTGCTGTCTGACTCTAAAAGAGACAGAACCCATCGGCAGCGCACATAGGGAGCCTGAGCAACTCCTGGGTGCGACAGGTGGCCACAGCCCTTACCAGGGCTATCCAGTAGTGGTCCTGCCGGTAGAATTGGGGCGACTGCCTGCTACTCCCGCCCAGTGGATGCCCCAAAGAGAAGATACCCTCCCTGCCGGAGCTGACCAGCGATTCCCACACCGACGGAGGAGTCCAGCAAGGGGGAGGAGAAGCCAGCCCGTGCAGCAACCCCCGCAGAACAGCCCCGCACGCTGTTTTGCGACCGCAGCGGGAAGAGACGACACCGAGCCCGGTTCTGCTGGGCACCCAAACCTCGCACTCCGCGATCAGTGTCGGGAAACGGGAACGGGTCGGCTCAGCGCGGGGACGGCCGCCCTTGAACACCTCAACCCCCTCTCCGGAGAGCGCTGTGAAGACCGGCACCCCTCACACCACTGTGGGGCGAGTCGGCTATAGCCTGTACCTCCAGTGCCGAATCGAATCGAGGAACAACCCTGCCTGGCCCTACTGCGGCTAAGGACTGTGATGGGACAGCTCGCCGCAATGCGGGGGAAACAGGAGCTTGCCTTTCGTCTAGGTGCAGCGATGGTGCGCCACCCCTGCTACCTCGCACCCATCCAGGAGGACTGCATTCTGGGGCTGGACCTTCTGCAGCGAGTGGGGGCCAGTTTGGACTTGGGCCGGCAGGAGTTGGTGTGGCAGGGGGAGCAACTTCACCTGGTGGAGGGCAGGCCCGGCAAAGGCCGAGGGACGCGGGCTTGCCGGAGCCAGGGGAAAAAGAGTCAGTGGCGACGGCGGCAGACCGGGCCTGTGAGCCGGGGAGCGAGCGTGCCGGATCCTGCCCCCGAGTCGGCCGGGGGGCCAGACAAGGCGGCAGCGGTTGCGTGGAAGATCCTGGAGATGGCCGCAGCAGGAGTGATTAAGCCCTCCGCGAGCCCTTTCAGCCGGTTACGTGAAGCTCTGGTGGGGGTCCCCGTGTTGGCCTACCCCGATCCATGGTTACCGTATATCCTGGATACCGACGCAAGTGTCTCAGAGTTGGACACGGTGTTGGCGCAGGAGGGGCCAGATGGGGAGCGGGTAGTTGCCTACTACAGTCGGGTTTTGAATAAGGCTGAACGGAATTACTGCGTGACCCATCGTGAGCTGCTGGCGGTGATGGTGGCGGTCTGCCACTTCAGGCCGTACCTGTTCAGGACCCGATTCCGGTTGAGGACCGACCATGTGTCCCTCACCTGACTGCTCCACTTTAAGGAGCCAGAGGGGCAGATGGTGTGATAGATGGAGGTCCTGCAGGAATACGACTTCACTGTCGTACACTGTGCGGGATCTCGCCATCTCAATGCTGACGCTCTCTCGCGGCGCCCCTGTGAGGTCGCAGACTGCTGCTACTGCGCCCAGCGTGAGCAGTGTGAGGGGGCTGTCCGCACCGTGGCGGAGTCGAGCGCCGTGGCCACGGCCCTGGAGGGGCCCCTGGGGGTGGGTCTGTCAGACGTGGTGCAGCGACAGGCAGCTGATCCGGATGTGGGGCCGGTGCTCCCCTGGAAGGCAGCAGGAGCGCTGCCTCTGCGAGAGGAGCTTGCCCCGCACCCAAAGTCCGTCAAGGCCCTCTGCACCCTGTGGGAGGCCTTGGAGGTAAAGGATGGGGTGCTGCGCCGGGGTTGGCGGGCACCCTTCAGTGGCGAGATATGGTGGCAGCTGGTGGTGCCACAGTCGCTCCGCGGGGCTGTGCTCCGAGTGGTGCACGGCCATTCGGGCGTGGGGCATTTCGGCTGTAAAAAAAACTTCTTATTGGGGTCTTTGCCACCGGGACATGGAGCGGTATTGCCGAACGTGTGCGGTGCGCGTGGCCCAGAAGGAGCCCGCCTCAAACAACACCAGGTGGGGACTCCTGTGGAGCAGGTGGGGGTTGACGTTTTGGGCCACTTTCCGCGCACTGAGGCCGGAAACTGCTATGTCCTGGTGGCGGTGGACTATTTTACAAAGTGGCCGGGGGCATATGCCCTCTCGGACCATAGTGCCTCCACCGTGGCCGATGCACTACTGGAGGGGATGTTTGCCAGGCTAGGGGTGCCGGAGTAGTTACACAGTGACCAGGGGCGTAACTTCGAATCCCAGGTCTTCGCCAGAGTGTGCCAGTGCCTGGGGATCTCTAAGACGCAGACAACCCCGCTGGATCCCCGGAATGACAGCTTGGTGGAGCGGTTCAATCGGACTTCAATTGGTTTGAAGAATTCTGCTGTGTTTTTTTGGTTAAGGCGATGGACTTGAAGTCCATCAGGGTCTCCCCGCGCAGGTTCAAGTCCTGCCGACTACGACAATCTCCTTATGTCATCGTGTGCCTGCATAAAAATGGAAACCCACTGCTCTACTTTTAAAGTGCAAAATAGCTTGAAACCGCTGCCTTGGAAACAAATTCTTCAGCGTCCACAAATGACATTTCGCAGCTGAAAGCAGATAAGGATGCTTTTAGTGTTCGTGTTCGTCTTGTGCCCTACTTCTAGCCTTTGAAAACCTAATTAGTAAAGCTGAAAGAACCGACTCCATGGGTGTTGGTCGTGCACAAGGAGGAGCTGTGACAATAGTAGACCAGGAGTGAGGATGGGGCAGATGGAAACTCGTTTTCATGCGCTCCTCTGGAAGGAATGAAAATAAAAGTCGAAACCCAAAACAGTAGTAGCCATAAGAGTAAATGCCTCCTAACAGCTAGCAAGCGCTCCTAGTTAGTGTCATGGTGTGTATCCCTGCCTGTCATGCGGGAAACTGGGGTTTGATTACCGACGGGGAGACAGGTAGCTTTTTTACAATCAGATTCCAATCTCTAATGCTGTGTGTGAGAGATTACATAACTTTCCTTTTCTCACATTTTCTGACGACTATTCCAAATGGGCGCCCTGTCAACTCCTAATACTTTTCAAAAACCTGCCTGCATGTTTGATTATTTTCATTTTTAAAAAGTTCAATATTGATCATAACTAAAGAAATTAATGATCACGAACAAAAAAAAGGGCTGAAGATGCGAGTCACTCTTGAATCAGAGCTGGGTGACACGGGCTTCTGTTCTGATATGGTTGTACGAGAAGCAAGAGGAATCTCTTCTCTCCTATGGAGCATGAGCTGAATCAGGAGTGAGACATTTCGCGTGTTCGTGCATATGTCAACGCATTAACCTACATCGTAAAACTAAAACTAAATTAAAAACTAACATTAAGTTATCAGAGACATTAAATTATATACAAACAAGAGACAGGCAAAGTAATAATTCTACAGTAAGTGTCCTAACTAATTGAAATGACCAAACTAATTGAAATGGTCTGATTCAGAGCCTGTGCAGTTTGTGCTAAGTAGAACGACACCAGTACTGAACCCTCAGCACCGCACTGAGCACAAGTTGAGCTGCTCTCCATCTTTGCTACCCACGGGATTTCATTCCAATGGAGCTCAGAGAAGGAGCTGATCTCCAGACAGTAGTGTTAAGTTGTCTGCAGCCTCATGCAAATTTCGACAATTTACCCAAAGTGTTTTCTATAGCTTTAAGGTGCAGTTAATTTATATAAAGGAAGGTAAATCGTTTTAACGCAACAAAAGCCAGGCAGGAGTCAAACATACAATTTCCTGATCTGAAGTCAGATGCGTTATCCATTATGCCATTGGTCTTACATCGCTCAATTGCACCATAGTGACCTCAGTGCCACTAATAGTAATACATACTATATTTCTGATTGAGCGCTGAGTGCAAAGGTTGAATAAGCTTTGCTCCTGCCATCGATTCGGCGTGAAAAAACACAGCATTAAAGTTTCACAGACAAATGCAGCATGCCGACAAAACCAATTTTAAAAACAACTATGGCACACTACGATTCGCACTAACTCTGAAAAGTGATCACGGCAGATGTTGTTCCCTGCATAACGCTGAAGGGACCAAAGAGCATTGCTGTTGGGAAGACAAAATGAGGCTTTTTTCTGCCTTGATGTTAAGCTAACAAAGACTATCTTGAAACACCTAATTCAGTCTCTCAACAGACTGTCAAGCAAAGTTTTTACCCATTGAACTCGCAATAGAAGGATGGTCTTAACCCACAAACACTTAGCAGCAGCGAAATTCAAACCTACCCCTGCGAAGAAATTGGAGCACAAACCCAGCACCTTAGACCACCCAGCCACACTCCCAACACCTTACTTTTTTCAGAGGACGCCGGGTTCAGCTCTTGGTGTCCGACGCTTGAAAACGACAGCACCTTCGTTTTCCGAGATGTTTCCTATCACTTCTTTGTCAGCTCTGAATATAGTTCTTCTTTGGAGCAGGCTTCAGACCTTATATTTAATGTATAAAGGAGGGCGCATTCCTAAACGTGTAATTCCTGTTTTAGAAATGTTTTGGGCGGTGTGTTTTATATAGTATTCTGATTGTATTCAAAATAACAGTATTCTGATTGTATTCTGTAGACCTGTGTAGCAATCGTACTGGATGTGACATGGATTCTGAAATGTTTCTTGAAAAGGTATTTAGGGTTGCTTGAATCTATAACAAAAAAAGTGACCCGAAATTTCCTACAGATGCAGCCATTCAAAATGGGTGGGGTATTTCGCGGTATAAATTTTGAGCTTTTAAATTTAAACTGTGTATTACAGCATGTTAATCATCAGTCATTAAAAATTTGGTATATTTTATGAAAGCAAGATTGCTCAGTTGGACAAAAGTACACAACCTACCTTTATCAGAAATATTTATACATCAAAGCCTTTACCGAAGATATTACTAATAGTATTAATAATGAATGACTTTGGACAAGCTGTAAACTCAAAGTATAATTTCTTTAGCACATTTGTACAAGCACTTGGAATCTGTCCAAGCCCTACTTTGTCAGGCATTCTCTTTTACTGCAACGGACATAAAAACTCCCTTGCTTTTAACAGGGCGTTTCATAATTTCTAACTACGAAAATTATTTAAACTGCGACACTTATCATTCAACCAGAGCTCAAAATATCACAAGGATCCTCAAGAGCACAGCAAAGACTGTATTAAAAGATACTTGTATCAGATACATGATAATCCAGGCTTTTTTATCAACGCTTTCTTTTCCGTATACCAGATATTATGGAACCACTTCAGAAGGATGTCAGCCAGCCAGATTCCAGGAATCGGTACTTTAAAGAAAAAATACACACCGGTATTCCATTTCTCCCTTAACATTTTAAGCATCGAAGTCTTTAACTAACATGTGAAATAGCATGTTAAAAAGTGGTAGTTTTAAGCTTTTCTGCTAATATAATATGGAATCGCGTATCTAAAGAAATTAATAACGATATGATTATATTCGTGTACTGCGACATTTCTTTGAAAAAATAGAATAGCAATATTATGGACAATTAATTGACTTTTATATTTCTAAATATCACAACATGATCGAATTTAAGTCATTTTAATAACAATGAACAGTCACCTATGCGTTACAATATAAACATTTATATTGATTTAAATCGCGTTTTGATTTAAATCGCAAACGCGGGTTTAAATATATGTGTTTTTTGATTCACAATCAGACAAATGCAACATAAATTGATATATTTATCTTCTAAGTATCTTAATAAACTTTCAGCATAGCTTTCTCCCCGTTTAGATTTATTTTTCTTGGGATCTTGGGATCAAACGTGGAAAGATTAGATTGTAATCGTTTTTATTTTTTAAATACATTTTAGAAAAGTGTAATCTATACTAAAAAGCTGTACACCACCTGCTATAAAGATACATATTGTAATACTTTCGGGCTCAGATAGGACGGACACAAGAACTCAGACTTGCGGAGTTAAATCTCAACAAAACCACAACAAATCTCAATATCTAGTATGAATTATTTGTAATACAAACCAAAAATAGCCCGCAAACTCACTCAAATTCCTCCAATTATCATAATCCTTATGCAAAACCAAACCCTCCTCCCATCCCAGTTTATCCTCTTTATCATAAACTAAATCCAGCTCAATTTTCAACATAAAGCATTACACAAAATCAATACCTCAACACTCTATACTCAACAACGATAATTCACAAACAACCAGAACATGTAACTCCACATTCCCAAATAGACCTCATTTCCATAGCCCCATCCCCTAATGCAAAACCAACATCCCTCCCCTGTTCTCTCTCCGCTGGCGTTTGTAATCGTTTTTATTTTTAAATAAATTTTAGCAAAGTCATGTATTTTTAAAATCTTAAGATTTCTATATTTATGTCTTTATTTAGTGGTTTCATTAGTGACAAAGGCTAAACTTTCTTGGAAAAATGTCTTTTATGTAAACCATGTTTGCTATTAATTCATTTAGGGCTAGAATATGTTCATTGTCTTCCACTGAAAGAAGGGTTCCTTTTGCCGTAGTCGGGTTGACATTAGAAGCTTGCCACACCCGGACTGTTACACCAACGCATTAGCATGTTAAAGCGATTTCATTGAGGAGCCTAGCTTTCTTAACTAGTAAGTAATGTACTTTTGGAGGGGGAGGTGTCTTTCGCTGGAAATCTTGCCCCCTTCTACTTTGAAAATACCTGTGAAACCGGTTTAATTCGTCACAGCCAGCACTCTCTCAGAAAGGGGGGTTGTACTTGTTAATGTCTTAGCCGGAACACATCATTATATCTCATTTTGTATTTCTATAAAAAAATCGTTTGCCCAGCCTAACACTATTGTTGTTATTGTTTTTATCCTGTAAAGCGCTTTGAGCAGCACAGCTTTCTCACCAGTTAGATTACTTTTTGATACCATCCTTACACAAAGCAGAAACTTCTTGTATTTTCCGATGACATACAAGTGGAAAGATTACAGATTTTAATCGTCTTTTTTCTGAACCAGGGAAAATCTGATCATGTTTCTCTATAACAATAATAAAAAACTTTATTTTACATATCACCTTTAAAAGTGGCATCTCAAAGCAATACAGTAGATGGAAACCACAGATTACAAAGTAAATACCCAGACAAAAGCAAACGAGTTTTTAATAAAATGCTTTTATTCATTCAGCAGAGAGAGCGTAAAACCTGGGCGTAACAGCTGTTCCTTTTTCTGATCACCCGCTCTCTGGATACACGTCTCACCTGTCCTGTTCTTTGTTTTCCTAATTTGCTGATTATGCCTTCTGCGATCCACTCCTGCCCTCACACCTAAAGAAGACTATTTTAAATTTATATGCGCGGTCCATTGTGCAATTAACACTTGTATGTGCTGTCCTTAAGGTGATATCACATAAAGGTGATATGTAAAATAATGTTTTTTTATTGTTATAGAGAAACATGATCAGATTTTCCCCGTATCAGAAAAAAAGATCTAAAGTATACTAATTTGTCACTAGTATACTTTTAATACAGTCTTTGCTGTGCTCTTGAGGATCCTTGTAATATTTCGAGCTCTGGTTGAATGATAAGTGTAGCAGTTTAAATAATTTTCGTAGTTAGATATTATGAAACGCTCTGTTAAAAGCAAGGGAGTTTTTATGTCCATTACAGTAAAAGAAAATGCCTGACAAAGCAGGGCTTGGACAGATTCCAAGTGCATTTTTGCAATTTACGTTGCATTGTGCTGCTGTAATACAGTTTAAAATAATTAAAAGTCTAAACAGTATCAGCTTTATTTATGGGTTGCAATTTAAAAAAAGTCAAAAACCGCACTCAAAATGCAATTTAGAGCTTTCTGGCAAGAGGAGACACCCAAATTAATAAT
Source organism: Lepisosteus platostomus (assembly GCF_059453375.1). Taxonomy (NCBI): domain Eukaryota; kingdom Metazoa; phylum Chordata; class Actinopteri; order Semionotiformes; family Lepisosteidae; genus Lepisosteus; species Lepisosteus platostomus. The sequence goes on along the minus strand of NC_142615.1, from coordinate 11,202,430 downwards.
GTAACATGCCACTGCATGAACAAGGTTATACTGCTATTTCCTTAGATACGCGATTAAAAAATAATTTTTATTAAATTTTTAATAAAATGTTTTTGTTCACTCATAATCTGACAATTTCAGGAAGACTAAGGAAGGACTAAGGGAATTGTCATCTGTTGTGAAAGGTCTGTGAGCTCTGTGACTTTGAGACCACTTGTTATCCCAGGTTGTTTGAATTGCCACAATTCAAATAGAGAAAAAAGAGCTGACTGACAAGATTTAAGATGTGGCTGTCAATGTTGGATTAAAAAAAACACATTGCCCGACGTTAGTTGCATTGCTTGAAAAATAATTTTATTTCGAGAGACTGGATGAGTAATTCAAGTGTTTTTTTTTAACTTCCTGAAAAACAAATAATAATTTAACTATATGTGCAAATGTTTTATGATATGTCACTGTTGTGAATGTCTGTGGAGTGTATCTTATTTGCCTGTCTGTCCTGGCTGTGCTCTCTCGCTTGCTCGCCCTCCCCTTCTCTCTCTCTCTCAATTCAAGGTGCTTTATTAGCATGACAAATTGGTACAATCAGTGTTGGGTATTTACTTTGCTTTGAGATGCCACTTTTAAAGGTGATATATAAAATCAAGGCTTTAACTTGCTTTAACTCCGCAAGTCTGAGTTCTCGTGTCTGTCCTATCTGAGCCCGAAAGTATTACAGTATGTATCTTTATAGCAGGTGGTGTACAGCTTTTTAGTATAGATTACACTTTTCTAAAATGTATTTAAAAAATAAAAACGATTACAATCTAATCTTTCCACGTTTGATCCCAGGATCCCAAGAAAAATAAATCTAAACGGGGAGAATGCTATGCTGAAAGTTTATTAAGATAATTAGAAGACAAAGATATCAATTTATGTTGCATTTGTCTGATTGTGAATCAAAAAACACATATATTTAAACCTGCGTTTGCGATTTAAATCAAAACGCGATTTAAATCAATATAAATGTTTATATTGTAACACATAGGTGACTATTCATTGTTATTAAAATGACTTAAATTCGATCATGTTGTGATATTTAGAAATATAAATTTGTTTGGTGCGAGTGAGGTTTTATTTAATCTCTGACCCAGGGAAATGTTTTATTGTTTCAAAGAAATGTTTGTTGAAAAAAAAGTCATGACTCCAGTAGGATTCAAACACACAGCATGTGAGGTAGGAGTCAGGAGCCTAACCCACAGTGCCACCAGCAAGGTCACATGCAGAGTGCTGAAAAAGCACTACAGAAACATTATCAACAGACAATGTACAGCATGTACTATTCTTGTGTTGCGGTACATGAATATAATTATATCGTTATTAATTTCTTTAGATACGCAATTCCATATTATATTCCCTTTTAATCAAATTCTAAAAGTATGCTTGTTGACTCCAGTATCACATTAGTTAAAGACTTCGAAGCTTAAAATGTTAAGGGAGAAATGGAATACTGGTGTGTATTTTTTATTTAAAGTACAGAGACCAGCCATATACTGTATGTTTATGTTCCTAAATTAATATCGTTTATGGCCTTCACACGCGTTACAGTATGCTCCTATTCTTTTTATGCTCAGGTACTAAGATTTCCCTTCAGTGGTAAAATTCCATATGAATATTCAATGCTAAAATGGGCACAGTAAAGACATTTACTGTAAATCTTTCTACGACCGACCAACGGACTACGAGTGCCCCTGTCGGTCAACCAATCACGTACCGCGGTATTTTGCGTCATCGCGCGTCACAATGCGCGACGCCGTAGCCAATTACCTCCGGTATGTGTCTGTACTGCGCACTTTGAATGGCTGCATCTGTACCTTCCAATCACTGATGTCGCTCTCCCTAAACCTTAACGTGATGTTTTGCAGATGTGCAGTGTGCCTTTACTCCTGTATTAAAAACGACCTCTGTTGTCGGGCGGAGTTGAAGGAGAACTAACTGCACAGAAAAAGTATGTAACGATAAAATGTTTCTACACTTCAGAATGTCCCTTTAAATCCCTGCTCACACACGTCGGTGTGGGGAGCGGGCAGGTAGAGAGCTTTTCCAGAAACTCATGATGTTTCTCATGGGGTGTTACCTGCAGTAGTATCTCTCTCCACGCCTTTGGAAAGAAAAGAGTGGCTCCAGTGCAGGGTAAGGTCAGAACAGCTGGTCTGATTGTCTTAGAAAACAAGAAATTAAAATCAACAGGGAAATTGAACAATACAGAAATCAGAGCAGTATACAATAGGAAGCAAGCAAACAAAATGCTCAGCAAAATCGTAGTTGAGTAAATTGGTGTAAAAAAAATATTTGTAAGCAAAGGAGAGCCCGTGCTGCGTGTGAAACACATCAATAGTTCAGCATTTCTGAAACGTTTAATTGAATTGACAAAGAAATCCTCTCCTTAAACTTCAAAAAAGGATTATCTGTGGAGCCAGCAGGCGTAACACTGCAGTTGCCCGTTTCTCACAGGTGTTTGAAGTTGTGGATAACATTTAGTTAAACCTAATAACTGGTTGGGCCACCCTTAGAAGCAACAACTGCAATCAAGCGTTTGCGATAACTGGCAATGAGTCTTTTACAATGCTGTGGAGGAAATTTGGCCCACTCATCTTTGCAGAATTGTTGTAATTCAGCCACTATGGAGGGTTTTCGAGCCTTAACCGCTTTTTTAAGGTCATGCCACAACATCTCAATCGGATTCAGGTCAGGACTTTGACTAGGCCACTCCAAAGTCTTCATTTTGTTTTTCTTAAGCCATTCAGAGGTGGACTTGCTGGTGTGTTTTGAACTTGAACTTGAACTTTATTGCCATATGTAACCGGTACTGGTACAATGGAATTCTTACTTACAGAAAGTCTCTCGATTGTAAAACAAGTGTAAAAAACAAGACAAAGTGCAAACAGTGCATCAAGACAATGTACAAACAAACAATAGACAATGTGCAAGTAAACATGTAGACAGTTTGAATGTAAACAATACAGACGTGTAAACAATGACTGGAGATGTGCAATAGATAAGAAATCATAAAGAGGTAGATGGTGATGGTGTAGGTGTGGTCCGAGGGGGATGGCTAAATTTGTTCGCCAGTCTCACTGCTTGTGGATAGAAGCTATTGAAGAATCTAGTGTTAAGTGTCCGTATGCTCTTATATCTCTTGCCTGAGGGCAGTGGGGTGAAGAGCTCATGCCCGGGGTGGTGACTGTCCTCTGTGATGGCCAGAATTCTACCACGGCAGCGGTCCTCATAGAGCTGTTTAATCTCGTTGAGACCGCAGCCGATGATCTTCTGGGCCATATTGACCATTCTCTGTAGTGCCTTTCTTTCTCGCGAAGAGGTGTTACCGTACCACACAGTGATCCCGTTGGTGAGGATGCTCTCGATGGTGCAGCAATAGAAGTTCACCAACACATGTATTGGCATCCCCCATCACTTGAGGCACCTCAAGAAATAAAGGCGCTGCTGAGCCTTCTTCATGATAGAGTCAGTGTTCACAGTCCAGGTAAGATCTTCAGAGATGTGAATTCCCAAAAACCTAAAGCTGGTGACTGTTTCCACTTCCGTTCCATCAATACTGAGTGGGCTGTGAGTGTATGGCCTGTGTCTCCGAAAGTCCACTATTAGCTCTTTCGTTTTCTTTATGTTCAAGTCCAGGTTATTGCTATGACACCACCTAAGCAGCTGTACAACTTCATCCCTGTAAGTGGACTTGTCATCATCACTGATCAGTCCTATTATAGTGGTGTCATCGGCAAACTTAATGATGCGGTTGTTGCTGTGTCCTGCTGTGCAGTCGTGAGTAAATAGGGAGTACAACCTTGGACTCAGACAGCAGCCTTGTGGGGTTCCAGTGCTCAGGGTGAGTGGTGTTGATGTTTTATTGCCTATCCGCACCACCTGTGGTCTCTCAATAAGAAAGTCCAGCAGCCAGTTGCAGACAGAGTTGCACAGACCTAATCCCCTGAGCTTTGTCACCAGTTGACTGGGTATGATGGAATTGAATGCTGAACCGTAGTCCACAAACAGCATTCTCACATACGAGTTCTTAGTGTCCAGGTGTTCCAAGGTTGTATGCAGAGCCAGGGAGACAGCATCATCCACTGATCTGTTGTTCTGGTAGGCGAACTGCAAGGGGTCCAGGGACTCTGTGATGGAGGAGTTGATGTGTGACAACACCAGCTTCTCCAGGCATTTCATCACCACAGATGTTAATGCTACTGGGCAGTAATCATTCAGGCATGTCACTTTTGTCTTTTTGGGGGTTTGGAACAATAGTGTTTTTTTTAAAGCAGGTGGGGACCATGGACTGTGACAGGGAGGAGTTAAAGATGTCCGTAAACACAGTGGTCAGCTGGGCTGCACATGTCCTCAGGACGTGAGGTGGTATCCCATCAGGCCCTGCAGCCTTACGGATTTTCACCCTGCTCAGAGTCTTCTGCACGTCCTGCTCTGAGAGTTTCAGAACAAACTCACCCTGCACACTTGGGGTCTTCTCAGCATTGCCCGTGTTCAGAGCATCAAAGTGGGCATAGAAGTTTGCCCGCTTTGGATCATTGTCCTGCTGCAGAACCCAAGTGCGCTTCAGCTTGAGGTCACGAACAGATGGCCGGACATTCTCCTTCAGGATTTTTTGGTAGACAGCAGAATTCATGGTTCCATTTACCACAGCAAGTCTTCCAGGTCTTGAAGCAGCAAAACAGCCCCAGACCATCACACTACCACCACCATATTTTACTGTTGGTATGATGTTCCTTTTCTGAAATGCTGTGTTACTTTTACGCCAGATGTAATGGGACACACACCTTCCAACTTTTGACACACAAAAGTTCAACTTTTGTCTCGTCAGTCCACAGAGTATTTTCCCAAAAGTCTTGGGGGTCATCAAGATGTTTTCTGGCTCATCAGTGGTTTTCGTCTTGGAATTCTGCCATGCAGGCCAATTTTGCCCAGTCTCTTTCTTATGGTGGAGTCATGAACACTGACCTTAACTGAGGCAAGTGAAGCCTGCAGTTCTTTGGATGTTGTTGTGGGGTTTTTTGTGACCTCTTGGATGAGTCTTTGCTGTGCTCTTGGGGTAATTTTGGTCTTTAGAACTGGCTTTATAAACTTTTCCAGATTGATAAATCTCAATCACTTTTTCAGACAGGGCCATGTAGGTTTAATTTTTCCCTTAATAATAAAAACCTTCATTTAAAAACTGCATTTTGTGTTTACTTGTGTTATCTTTGTCTAATATTTCAATTTGTTTGATGATCTAAAACTTTCAGTGTGACAAACATGCAAAAAAATAAGAAATCAGGAAGGGGGCAAACACTTGTTCATACAGCTGGCTCTGTGGTGCAATGGAGAGCGCGTTGGACTTCTAGGCCTTGATAGAATGAAGTCATCCAAAGGTTGTGGGTTCGAGTCCTACCAGAGTCATGTATCATTTTTATTGAACCTTTCTAAATCCTCTAGGGATTGGTGTTGATCAAGTCAAATACAGGACTTCTTAAGAGTCCACAGTTGAAAATGAACCAGCAGCCACAAGAAAGAAATTAGCACTGGACTGTGATCACATCACTCCTGCCCTGGAGTCCTTGCACTGGCTTCCTGTCAACTTCAAAATCCTCAAGCTCAGCTATAAGGCTCTCCATGGCTTGGCATCTCAGTACCTGTCTGGGTTATCGCCCTACTCCCCACATCACAACCTTCGCTCTTCTAATTGTGTTTTCCTATCTGTCCCCCAGTCCATCTGGACTACACTCTATGGGTGACAGGGCCTTCTCCTGTTTTGCCCCAAAGCTCTGGATCTTTATCCCCAAGGATATCAGTCACCTTCTCTAAACTCCTTCAAATCCAGACTCAAAACCCTCTTCTTTAGAAGAGCTTTTAATGCACTATTCTTTACCCCTCTGTTCCTACTGTATTTAATACCACCATCTATTGTCTCCTCTAACTGTGTATTCTCATCCTGCTTATCTTGTGTATTTTTTTAACTTTATTGTTGTCATTCTGTAAAGTGCTTTGAAAAGCCACCTTTAAAAGCACTATATAATGTCAAGATTATTATTATTATTAATAATGAACAGTGCATTTAACACTGAGCACATGTGGTCCTTCTTTGCAAAGGATTGCAAAGGTTGGGAATTAGCTTTTCACTCGTGTTGTTGAAGACCGTATCCTGGCTGTGTTGCAGGAAATGTCTGGATGCCATCACCGGATCAAGGAGAGAATCAGGGTTTTGGGAAGTCTTTTTGATGCCTGACACTGTGTGTTTCCTGGTTGTAACGGGTGTCATTCTGGACCTAAACAACAGAGAACACCATTGAAATCGCTGGACTGCCTAGTGGACACTTTGTCGCCTTCTTCTGACCTGTAATTAATGTGATTCTCTGAAAACGTGGCACGTTGTATCTGTGCTATCTTTATGGAGGGTGACCACACTCATAAGGATCATAGATTCGATCACAAGCATCTAAAAACGAGAATGAGAAAATGACATCACGCTATAAGGCTGAATGGCACGAATTCTCCTGTTCCTTCTGCAGCAAATGTGAGTTTTTTTGCTTCTTAACACTGAGATAGTTGGAGATATTTGGCAGCTGTGGGATTCCAACTCAACCCTCAAAGAGACTGGAGCTTTAATCCAGCTCTAAACTAAAAACTGGGTGACTTGTAAGGGCTGGTAGGAGAGGAAAAGAATAAATGCTTCTTTTTTGGTCTTTAGCTACTAAAAGAAAGGAAAAAATATTTTATTATTATTTATTCACCAGTTGTTTTGATCAAATTATTGTAACGCAGTGCCATATTAAGGTATAATATGTACATGAACGTCATGTCTGAGTCGATGATGGCAGCTGAGTATCGCTGGAGGACAGTTCATCATGAGTGGGTAAGCCTGCATAATGAGGGAGAAGAGATCGGCCTCTCTGATGCAGTGTCCAGTGACACTAACCTTCTGTCCTACTGTTCTCTGCTAATGTAGAGGGTGAATGCTTATTTAGGTGAATGTAAGGTTTCATTCTTGTAAAATATTTCCGAGCACTTTTTTTGTTGCTGAAAATTAATCTTGTGCATTTGAATGAATTCCGATATTGTCACCTAATTCTATACATTGTTTCATCAGACTAGAACTTTTATAGGAGCTCAATTGCATTTATGAATTGCATAGTGATAGTATTTCTTTCCGTTTAAATACTTCAGTCAAAAATGTAGAGAAGGTGCTCCTGTTTTCACCATTATAAGAACTGTGATGCACCAGTAATATTTACTCTCACAAAAGTATTGTAATTGTATTGTTCTGTTCTGTAACAATCTTGAGTGACACAAACCTTCTGTTTTACTGCACTACACTTCTCCAGAGGCCAGTTCAGCACACAAGGATCCTCAGTCAAACAAACACTGCAATCACTTGATAAAAGCCATTCCTCATCCTTTCTCTTAGTATTGGTGCAACTTTTGTATCCAAAGAAGGCGATTTGACAATGAAAGGTGCAATCATCTTAAAGAGAGTCTTCATGAAGGCATGCACAGCTTAAGGCACATGAAGCTGAATCCATGAGCTGATTGACACAAAACAATGTCACTTCACATTATCCGCAAAGCTGTTTTGCTTGTCTGACCACCTCTTCGTACTTTACAGTGAGCGCATATATTTCAGTTTCTTCTTTTGTATTTTCCTTACTATTTTACTGTCCCTTTCCCCCATGTGGAGATGTATCCACTGCCAAAACTGCTGTCTGATTATTTAAATTATCTGTAAAACTGTTACATGACTTCATCTAATTGTAAATTTATAAGACAGTCTGTGAGACATTTGTGAGAGTAGCTGAATCCCAGGGCTGGTGTGGAATCACACACAGACAGGTCTTCTGTGTGATCTGAATCCCACTGCCCAGAGCTACAGACTGGTCAAATGGTCACTATTGTAGACACGACCATCGGACAATCGGCTACAAATAATCAATATACTGATCATATTGTCACTACTGGTGTTTATTACATAAATACTATATATAAATAATAAGATAATTCCACACTCATGTGTGTTATAAAACATTTATAAACATTTTGGGAGGCTGACATACAGTAAAGAAAGTAATACTGAAGGGCTGGAAGTCCTGGAAAGCGTTAATAGAACCTTCTTGCTTTTGACCTGGAACAGAGCCCACAACTGCCAGATCAGTGACCCCTGAGCCCAGTTCACAGAGAGGAGAACCAGGGGCTCTTCTATGTCTCTAAGAGGGCTGGGAGGAAGGATAAAAGGGGGAAATGTGACATGAGTCCAGGCTGTTCTGTCTGATATTGTTCATGCAGCAGCACTGATTGTCTGAATATCTTCTGGTTCTGGATTGTGAGGATAGAGAGCAGTACGGAGTTGAGATCCTGTCTGAGTGTGAGTCTGAGCAATGAATCTGACTGAGAAAAGAATAAGGATTTTTTATTCTGCCTGAGAATTTTCCAGAGAATTTTTCCTGAGAATTTTTCTTCTTTTCCAAGTGGTGTTACATCCCCTTCAGATACTCTACACAGACTGCCAGAGAGAAGAGGAGCGAGAGATGGACAGATAAGAGCACACACAGCAAGAGACACATACGTCTTGATTTACTTTGAAGCAAGTGTTCATTTCTTTTCAGGAACAAGTTGTTTTTGAACTTCAAGAAATTCATACAACTTCTGAAAGATAAAATACAAATCTTGCTTCTCAGGACAGAAGAAATGCTGCAAAAAAATGCCAGTGATTTGTGAAAAGCAACGGGAATGTGTCCCTCTGCAGCTACTAAACAAAGGGCTGGTGGGTCAAACGCACTCAGGGACGTGCTTCAGATTGTGATGATGTAAACATAATCTCCGCTAAAAATTGAAGGGATTTCTTCGCAAACCCTCTTGAATGTTGCAGGAAATCTTCATGTTTTACTCGTGTGCAACTAAAACAAGTAAACAATTCAGTACCTAAGTCAATGTCCAAGAAAACCATCCTCATGTGTGGAATTTTTCTTTAACTGGCTGTTGGGAGAATTCATTTATACACCCGTTGTATCCTTAGCAAAAATATTTTAAAATTAGAACACAGATTTGTTGGAGAACTTGACAATCCTTGACAATCATTATTAAATGAGCATTATACAAATGTGCGTTGATATTTTTAATATGTACCTTAATTGTAATATATATATATATAATTGCTTTGATATGGATGTTCATTTGAAGGAATTGAGGAAACTATGAAGGATCGCAGAACAACCAAAGATACATTTGGGCATCTGCTATTGGTAAAGATTAACGAATACAGTAAGTGTGAAGCTTGCATACACACGAGAGAAAAAATCAGTTTAAATTCACTTCATTAGACTGACGGTGTGTATAGCAATGGATGGTTCCGATACATCGACCTCTGGGTTATGGGCCCAGCATGCTTCCGCTGTGCCACTCTGCTGACAGCTGTCAGAGTGTGATTCAACACAACTGCTCTATCTTTGCTTTCTAAAAGTGCGCCCGAGATGAAAAGTCTAAACGGTAAACGCAGACGTCACTTTGAGCACTTGGTCTTTTATAGTACGAATCATCACACGCTGCTCTACATGGGCGTGTCTTCAAGATCGTTGAGAACCAAACCTGATTTCCGAGGCAACTGATTCTTTCGTTGTTAATTCCCAAATCTTCAATGAGAATCAGTGAAACGAAAACCAAACATACTCGCTTCCTAGCGTGAAAGAAAAATGATTGAAGCATTTGAGAAATAGCAAGAGTAGTCTGAACAGCTCCAGCCTATCAACTGCTCTACAAAGAGATCGCTCCCTCTGCACCCAGTTTATAACACTGAAAATGATTCAGGAAGAACAGCAAAGTTCTAAAAGCAGTGGTTGAAAAGCATCTGAAAAAAATAAAATAAAGAATAAATAAATAAAAATAATAATAAAAAAGCGTCTGGATACGTAAAATGTCAATTTATCTAAGTAACATCATCAGCTTTGAAAGATTGTAATCCATATATTTTTGTTTCACTATTTTTTACATAACAGGCTTTCAATAAATAAACTGTATTGTAATGAAGGCTGCATTAGAAAATGTGTATCTACTGTAGCATTGTTAAATAAAATCGGGACATGTGCCAGTCTCGAATTAATCACTCTTTGCAGGCACACTACGGAAACCTGCAGATGTTCGTTGGGAGAAGTGACTCCTGCAAAGAGTGTTAATCGTCGAGAAAAGCACTCCTCTCGGGAATATATTTCCAATTTCTGAAGAGCCGATTTTCACGATTTTTTCCCCGATATTTATTTTCCGGTGCGGTTATTGATCGCGTTCGAAAGATGATTTTCATAATGGACGTGTTACCTGCAAAGTCACAGTTAAACTGTTAATGGCGAAAAGATTCAGAATATTTTTTTTTAGAATACCCATTTAATTTTTTATCATTCTTACAAGCAAATTGTTTATGGAAACGCTAGTGTAAATTACAGTGTAAATAGACAGGAGCTATTACTATTTTAAACACTAGTTGTGATAGCTGTAGCTCTTATCTGCATCTGAGTTCCCGGTATGAATACTATAGGTTATAATTTATCTGCTCGTGCTAGGATACGTTCCTGTTTCTCAGTTTGATCAAATATGTATATTGTTAAACCCTGCGAATTGAAAAAAACGGTGTCGGTGGCTCTGCACTTTAATCATTTAGCGCTATCTATACAGCTTGCGAAAGATGAAACACAAATCTTGCTTATCAGTGAAGAAGAGGTACTCCCAGCAGGCCAGCTAATACAGCAAAGTTTTTTTTCACCCTGACCCAGAGAATGGAGAAAAGAGAGGCGCCTGTGGCTCTGCAGTTTAATCAGTTTGTGAGTTCGGCGGTTAACTGAAAGAATGGTAAACGGAGCTCGCCCCAGCCAATCCTTATTCTTTTAAAGAGGATAAAAAATTAACTTTGCCGGCATTTTTACAAGCTATAAAAGATAGCACAGAAAAAAAACACACTACAGATTATTTTTTGGAGCCGAAGCAGCGATGTCCTTTCCGATTCAATTGATAAAGCTCACCCAGTGAATACTGTTAACAGAATGTGAAAGCATGGTCAACTTTGTAACTGCAACCACAGGAAAAACAGCAAGAAGCAGACTCCATTCTCCATTTAAATCTGTCGTGAGAGGTATGTTTTTTGAATGCATGAAGTCAATCCCACGATCGCTTTTGAACTTGGACAAAGTACTTCCAAAGGAGCGCTGTGTGCAAAGATTTAACAAGCTCAACCCCCGCCAACGATTCGGTGTGAAGAAGCAGAACATTCAAGTTTCACAGACAGAAGCAGCACGCCACCATAACCAACATTAAAACGAAGGGCACACTACGATTTGCATTGACACAAAAGTGATCTCGGCAGATGTCGTTCCCTGCATAACGCAAAAAGTGGCAAAGCGCATATGGGTTGAGAGGACGCAAGTAGGTTTTTGTTTTCTGCCTTGATGTCAAGCTGACAAAGTATCTTTAAACACTTTGCTTAGTTTCTCGAGAGACTGCTGAACAGCGTAGGATCTACACACACATGAGGAGACTGATGGAACACGTACACATCTTTAGGGTCGTAATTACTTAACAACAGGCTATACACTTATAAGGCTACACAGGACACTAAAACTACTACGACACTATTTATATATGGAGGGTCAGCTGCTGGTCATCGAGCTGACCCTCAGACTCTCCCCAGCTACAACTCCCAGCCTGCTCTGTGGTGCTATGAGTGCCTAGGTGCTCTTCCTCCTCACCACCGGGCGAGGGCGTTACAATACTTACGAGGAAGACATCGCTCTCTCCAAACCGCAACATAGTGTCCCGACCCACCGTGCTGGAAGCCGACGCGTGCTGTTATTCCTTTACAGAGCAGAAATGACAACCTAGGAGCTGAGAGATCATTTCAGCATTTGGCAGCAATACAGCATTTCCAAAACACAAACAACCAACTCGGAATGACTTGCTTTTGACGCTTTTCAAAGCGTTCTTTGTGCACGACGACTGTGCCGCCTAGCAGATACAAATGGGTTGTGGCTTGAAAACACAAGCGATGTTTATTTTTTGACCGGAAAGGTGCAAATGGAGAACAGCTTTTCTCATCACTCTCTGTGGCGCAATCGGTGAGCGTGTTCTGCTATTAACTGAAAGGTTGGTGGTTCAAGCCCACCCAGGGATGACCTTCTTAGTATTGTCAATGTAAACACTGTCTCCACTAAAGCCAAAACCGTAACCCTCTTTATATTTGCAGAAAATGCAAGCCTTTTGCTTGTGTCTAACAACAACACTAGAGACCGGGGAAGTCCAATAGTGATCAACACCGCAACTCCCCAGAAAACCTTTTTCACCCATGGAAAAGTATATTTGAATGGCTGGCGGGAGATATCAGTTATACTCCTGTTGCGTCCTCTGCTAAAATCGTTTAGAAATACAACGAGGAATTGTTTGAGAACTTGACAAGCATTGTTCGTTAGCACTGTGAAGGTGGATGTTGATATTTTAATATATTTACCTTAATTTTAACATAAATATAAAGATAAATGCTGGACAATCTATGCTGTACAATCAAACACAGTTATATTTTGAGTCTCATGCTGATCGTTGTATGGATCCAAAAGAAAATTTTAAAGCTGATACATTTTCGATTGGAATTTGCTTCTAGCTGCAATCGGTATCTTTTACTTTATGTATGGTAGTGGAAATATATTTTTTAAATGTTTTCTAAAAAAGATCTCATGAAGTATTGCCAGGACCTGCCTTTAGCACTCAGTAGTGATAACACTGTTGATATAGACAGAGAAGAACTGATGATCTAAGCTAAAATAGCTCTAACACCCCTCCTGTAACAGTGTTCGTATTCATAGCAAGTAATATTCTTTTTCAACCCCGAACGTAGCTTTTGCATTAAGTGTTATGTAACCATTAGCGATTTTGGTAGCTTCTGGAGAGCGCACTTTTTCAAACTGAAGCTTATAAGAACATTATTCAAGACTCACCATGGCCCAGAGTCGTTCAACGGGACAAGGATTAACATCAATTGAAAGTACTCCAAAATAAAAGATTTGACCGAAAAATTACAATAATAGGCAAGTATTAAAACAGCACCATAACTTCTTCCAATCTCTTTCCTGGTTCAGGCCATGTAAAATGACATAATCAGTGGTGTCATGCCGAGGTTGTGAGTTTAAGCCTCACCTGGAGCAGCCAGGTTTTCTGTCTTGACAGGTAAACAGTGTTTTGTGTTATTTACTAAATGGAGAGAGGATTCTGTGTTAATTGGCTCCTCCTGGGAGAGGTCAAGATGAGAAGTTCACGAGGCTGGTGGTAAATATCCTGTTCAGGAATATCGTGGCTGTAGGGGGTCAGATCTATAAATATAGTAAACACATTAGTGGAGATGGTGTGCCTGCTCTCTGTGTGAGAGCCAGGCAGGAAGAAGAATCTGTGGTCTGGGAAGAAAAGACCCTCTTCAGAAGAGCGGCGCTTCTCACAGAAGAGAATGAAAACAAAATCTTTTTCAGGGACGCTGATTTTTCTCTTTGGGGGAATTAAAAGCTCTTGTAGCAAGTGACCTTGTGGAGCAACGGTAGCACGTCTGACTCCAGCTCAGAAGATTGTGTGTTCAAATCATGTCGAGGTCAGCTGATGTGTCTGCAGGTTCTGCTGGTGCTGAACCTTGTGATCACACCACATAGGTCATCTGAATGAAATAACAGAGGAATATAGATAATGCAGTCAGGAGCGTATGCAACGAATCACTTTGAACACGACAAGAGAAAAGGCACACTGCACATCCGCAGAACATGACGTCCGACTTTAGAGACAGTAACATCAGAGATTGGAAGTTCTTGGTCCAGGTTGGAGGGTTGCACCCATTCTGAGTCTTGTTAGCTGGAATGGATGGGTTTGGGGGTGTTGATACCAGAGCGGTCCAGGAGGGGGTTGCAGGTGTCTCAGGGGCATTCTTGTTTTTCTATGAGTTCAGGTTGATTCTGTTGGTTCTGTCACGAATCTCCCTCATGCAAGCAAGCGCTCCCGCATTCCCTCGAGCTCTCCCCGCACCAAACGTGCAAATCAGTCCTCTACTTAAACCCTCATCTGTCCCCCGGTCATTGCTCACGATTGAGATTCTCTCCCGGAGCTTACCTACTAACTACGCCTTTGCCTTACTACGACTTCTCCCCTGGACCTCGACCCCGCTTTTCTGACTACCGCTTTAGCCACTCGATTTTGTACCTTCGCCTATTTTACGGTTTCTCAGATCCTGACCCCAGACTGTCTCTTCGTTTACGCCTCTGCCTTCTGAATCCACACCGACGCAACTTCTACGCCTTCCCAGACTCTGACCCCTGCCAGTCCCTCGACTACGCCTTTGCCTGTCGATTCTGTGCCTACACCTGTACTACGCCTTCCCGGACTCGGACCCCTGCTTGTTTACTCTGACTACGCCTGCGTCTCGCGCCAAACCCTACCAAGGGCACCACATTGGATCCCTATCCTCAGCATTCAGCCCCTGCGTGACAGGTTCTGAGTGTCTTGGTTACATCTGTTTGTGTGTATAGATGAAAAAGCTATTGAAGAGCACCCCCACACCCCCTACACATCTCGGTGGAAGTTGCCATGTTCAAAAAATCCTAAAAAGAGAATTAAAGTTTCACACAACAAAGCATGACTGTGAAAGGTCAGGTGACCTGCCTAGTGAGCACAACACTTGATCACAGTAAAAAAATAATTAAAAAATAAAGAAATGGTCCACAACTCAAAGCAAGGTTGTATAAGTTTAGGGAAGCTGTCTGGTGTGTAAAACACCTGGTTGCAGCACTGTGGCTGTTGTGCTTGAAGAGCTATTGACTCATGAATAGCACCCGCCCATCCCCATGTACCGGCTGTCTAATGGTGCCATATTGAAAAAATCATAAAAAATAAAGAAAGGGGCCACAGCCACAGCAAGGTTGTATAAGGTTAGGGGAGCTGTCTGGTGTGTAAAACACCTGGTTGCAGCACTGTGGCTGTTGTGCTTGAAGAGCTATTGACTCGTGAATAGCAGCCCCCTATCCCCATGTACCGGCTGTCTAATGGTGCCATATTGAAAAAATCATAAAAAATAAAGAAAGGGGCCACAGCCACAGCAAGGTTGTACAAGGTTAGGGGGGCTATCTGGTGTGTAAAACACTTGGTTTCAACAGTGTGGCTGTTGTACTTGAAATGCTATTGAGCCACGAAGAAGACCCACCTATCCCAGTGTATCACCTGTAGTGTTATCTTCAAAAAATCATAAAAAAATAAAGAAAGTGGCACAGCCACAGCAAGGTTGTATAAGGTTAGGGGGCCTGTTTGGTGTGTAAAACACTTGGTTTCAGCAGTGTGGCTGTTGTATTTGAAATGCTATTGAGCCATGAAGACGACCTGTCCCAGTGTATTACCTGTAGTGTTTTCAAAAAAGCATAAAAAATAAAGGTTCCACAACCCAAAACAAAGCTGGGAAAAGTCAGAGGACCTGCTTAGTGTGCAAAACACTTACTTGCAGCATTGTGGGTGCTGTGGTTTAAATCCTATTGGTTTGTGAACAGAATACCCCTATCCCAGTGCATTGTGCCACATTAAATAAAAGCCCGAGAAAAAGAGATTCAGAACACAAAAGCTCTGTCAGTGTTCTGTGTATAAAGTCGGTTTGAACATCATGGGAGCTGTTTTTAATAAGCTGCTGAGTAAAGAATATTTTAATCTTCCTGCTGTCAGTAGTATTGTCAATATAGTTGACCCTTACCTGAATGAAAACAGGACGTAAAGGAAGGGTTTCAGAAATCAAACAAAGCTTTATTCCCGTGCTTACAGTCTGGGTAATTGGAGACTGCGCTGTTCTGCTTCCTATGGTCATATATGGGTTTTTCGCACGAAGCCATATTGAACAGTATTTCTCACGTTGTGAACGTGCACACAGCGGTCCCCCGGGTTCCAGTTAGTATGTAATTATGTAGAGGCTGTGGAAATTTCCACTAGTCTTGGTCTTTAAAATGCATTTGGTTTGACGTCGTTCTGTGCTTCCATTGCGAAGATATGGACAAAAGAATATTCGTGCTTGGTCAAAAAAATGTCATAAAACTTATAAGTAAAGGCTGAGAAAGCATTCACAATGTATTTTATACACAAAGCAAGTATTCTCGCAACTCTAAGAGGTTTCGTGTATACGGTACAGGCGTGCCAAAATCGTTTTCAAACTTCAAGCTAACTTTACCCTCGGAGACGAGGAAGACTGGGGTGGGTGGGTGGAAATGTGAGGTCACGCAGGGGCGCGGGGCTGCGTGTTGTAACACACGGTAAGAGCAGTAAGGGAGCGGATCAGGAGGGGGGTGGGCTCGTCATTTCCAAGACGCAAATCGGCTTTTCCGTCGCCGCTGCCAGAGCCCCTGGCCGCCGAGCGTGCCGAGCGCCGGTTGTCGATAGATCACCGCAGGGACTTTTCGTGTTTGAACGTCGGGCTTCAAGTGTCGACACTTTTCAGAAGAGATTTTCCGCAGTGGTCAGCTCACACCGGTGCGGGAAGATAATGCGCTAACGCATCGACACGCTTTCACTGGCGCCCCGCCTGGGAGAGCGGGGTCGAGTCGCAGACGGAGACGGTGTGGCGTGTCACCAGGGGGTGTTACGGCTGCCATCCGGAGGCCCCGTTTTCACTTCCCCGAGTGGTCGAGTACTAGGCGGCGATCCTTCTGTGTGGAGTCTGTAGTCGAGTCGAACCTGAAGTAGGCTCCATGGTCGAAACGTTGTGTTTTCTTTCTTCTCTTTTCAGCAGGGAATTTAAACCTGTTACGTGTTAACTGATAGATACTTTATTGATCACGTGAGGGAAATTGCACTGCGACAGCAGCACTGTCAACGCAGCGACAGTGTAACAAAATTATACAATAATACAACAATCCAATCCAATCAGTCTAGTCAGTGAGAAGTGCACAAAGAAGAGTCGCTCACAGTCCAGAATATACAAAGAACAAACCAGAACAGTACACAAAAAGTTGTGTTGCACATTATAAATATATTGCACAAGTCCCTGGCATCTATTGCACAAAAAAAAACAGTTGTAAACGGGGAAAAAACAGATGTAAGCAGAGAGTTTACTGTTTAGTGCAAAAACTGTATCCCCTCAAAACCGGGCAGCTTTCTGGGTGCAGACGTGAGCAAGGTGACGTCTGTGCACTCTGTTCGGCTGGACAAGAGCACCTGCGCTGTGTGTGTATATAAACATACAAAGTTCAAGGAGGGAGCTGCGTCCGAGGAAGAAGTAGAGGTTGATTCCTGTGCTGAAAAGAGAAGAGAGACATACAGTGCCTTGCGAAAGTATTCGGCCCCCTTGAACTTTTCAACCTTTTGCCACATTTCAGGCTTCAAACATAAAGATATAAATTTTTTATTTTATGTGAAGAATCACCAACAAGTGGGACACAATTGTGAAGTGGAACGAAATCTATTGGATTTTTGAAACTTTTTTAACTAATAAAAAAATGAAAAGTGGGGCGTGCAAAATTATTCGGCCCCCTTGCGTTAATACTTTGTAGAGCCACCTTTTGCTGCGATTACAGCTGCAAGTCGCTTGGGGTATGTCTCTATCAGTTTTGCACATCGAGAGACTGAAATTCTTGCCCATTCTTCCTTGCAAAACAGCTCGAGCTCAGTGAGGTTGGATGGAGAGCGTTTGTGAACAGCAGTTTTCAGCTCTTTCCACAGATTCTCGATTGGATTCAGGTCTGGACTTTGACTTGGCCATTCAAACACCTGGATACGTTTATTTGTGAACCATTCCTTTGTAGATTTTGCTGTATGTTTGGGATCATTGTCTTGTTGGAAGATAAATCTCCGTCCCAGTTTCAGGTCTTTTGCAGACTCCAACAGGTTTTCATCCAGAATGGTCCTGTATTTGGCTGCATCCATCTTCCCCTCAATTTTAACCATCTTCCCTGTCCCTGCTGAAGAAAAGCAGGCCCAAACCATGATGCTGCCACCACCATGTTTGACAGTGGGGATGGTGTGTTGAGGGTGATGAGCTGTGTTGCTTTTACGCCAAACATATCGTTTTGCATTGTGGCCAAAAAGTTCGATTTTGGTTTCATCTGACCAGAGCACCTTCTTCCACATGTTTGGGGTGTCTCCCAGGTGGCTTGTGGCAAACTTTAGACGAGACTTTTTATGGATATCTTTGAGAAATGGCTTTCTTCTTGCCACTCTTCCATAAAGGCCAGATTTGTGCAGTGTAAGACTGATTGTTGTCCTATGGACAGACTCTCCCACCTCAGCTGTAGTTCTCTGCAGTTCATCCAGAGTGATCATGGGCCTCTTGGCTGCATCTCTGATCAGTCTTCTCCTTGTCTGAGCTGAAAGTTTAGAGGGACGGCCAGGTCTTGGTAGATTTGCAGTGGTCTGATACTCCTTCCATTTCAAGATGATCGCTTGCACAGTGCTCCTTGGGATGTTTGAAGCTTGGGAAATCTTTTTGTATCCAAATCCGGCTTTAAACTTCTCCACAACAGTATTACGGACCTGCCTGGTGTGTTCCTTGGTCTTCATGATGCTCTCTGCGCTTTCAACAGAACCTTGAGACTATCACAGAGCAGGTGCATTTATACAGAGACTTGATAACACACAGGTGGATTCTATTTATCACCATCAGTCATTTAGGACAACATTGGATCATTCAGAGATCCTCGCTGAACTTCTGGAGTGAGTTTGCTGCACTGAAAGTAAAGGGGCCGAATAATTTTGCACGCTCCACTTTTCATTTTTTTATTAGTTAAAAAAGTTTCAAAAATCCAATAGATTTCGTTCCACTTCACAATTGTGTCCCAGTTGTTGGTGATTCTTCACATAAAATAAAAAATTTATATCTTTATGTTTGAAGCCTGAAATGTGGCAAAAGGTTGAAAAGTTCAAGGGGGCCGAATACTTTCGCAAGGCACTGTAGCTTTTCGGCCGTGGAGCCAAAAACAGAAACATTTACAATGCTGTTTTGCAAACCTTTACCTTCAAGCAGGTAAATGTGTTCGATATAAGGAGCTTGATATCACATTATAACTCGCAAGCTAATGTGGGAAAGAAATAGGATTTGTTTATATAGTTTATATTTATATGTTATATTTGTTTCCCCCGTGTGGATACATGTCGCGTTCACACAACGAAATAGTGCGCCGCTACTTCGTCCTTTCATGTGTATGAGGTGGAAATGCAATATTATTTCAACCCCATTGAAAAAATACATTAAGCAAGCGAAAAACAACATTGTCCTGATTTGTAATAATAATAATGTATTGTGTTGTGTGTTATTGTTGTTTTTTTTGTGTGTGCGTTTATACTTTTTGACATACTTTTTCTGTTTTGTTTTGTATTGAAATAACAACAAGAATAGTCAATCATCCTTACACGTCTGTAGCGCTTTTCTGGACTCTCCACTCAGAGCTCTTTACAGGTCCTGGGGATCCCACTATTACCACAAGTGTGCAGCCCCACCTGGATGATGCTGCAGTCCTCTCCCCACAAACCAGCTCTCAGTGGGGAGGAGAGCAGAGGGATGAAGCCAGTTCAGAGAGGGGGGTTATTAGGAGGCCATGATGGGTAAAGACCAGGAGGGATTTGGCCAGGACACCGGTGTTAACACTGGATTTAGTCGAATGCTTCATTATGTTCATATTAGGTGATATCCTGTAAAAGTTTTAAAAAGTTTTTTTTTTAAAACCTCCTTTTGCGGCTCTTTTTTATTTATTTTTTAATTTAAACACCAGAAATACAAAAAAAGGAGACAGAAGATTAAAACCGATCCAGAAATAGACAGACTTCACAGCCAGAGGACTTCCCCATTATAAAAGCTGAAAATGAGGCTTACATCATAGGCCCTGCCTTTTGATCCTTTACATTTCTAACAGGATCAATTTAAAAAAAAAAAGGAATCCTACCTAAAAAGCATGAATAGAGAGAGCAGTGCTGGGACCCTTGACTCTTGTGGAGGAAGTTATTTCGCCAAAATCGTGACCTCAGCTCTTCCTCCCATCTCCTGGTTCTAGGTGATGGGAGGCCCGTGGCGCCCACACGGGTCCCCTGCACGGGCGGGGCCGCCGCCGCCGCCCTGCCCTGCGACTTGGAGCCACGCTACGAGACGCTGTGGTTTGTCCAGCAGCACGACGCGCTGGCCCTGGTTGTGTCAGCCAGCAGAAAGCCCGGCCGCCAGGGCTTCCACTACGTCAAGAGGCGGGACCCGTACTACACTACGCGCTGGCGTGCCGCCCCGCCACCCCGCTTCGCCCGGGTCTGCAGTTCCTTGCCTGCTGATCCTCCTGACGGCTCCTCCTCTGTCCACCCTCCTCTCCTCGGTCTGCGTCTTCTGCGTCTTCCTCAGAGGGGTGGGCAACGTTTTTTTCATTTTGTATCCTCCCCGTTAAGGTGACGCCCTGCGGATTATCAGCCAATGGGGGGCTTCAGTAGGCCAGGATCTTGCCCAGCTGTGCCCTGAAAGAAGCCAGGGTATCGACTTTAACAACATGGGTGGGCGGCTTGTTCCCCACCCCCGCCCCCCTCTGTGTACAGTAGAGCCTCCTGTCCTGACTGGAGGAGCTCACCCAGCTGTGTCTGGAGAGAAGCCAGGGTATCAGCTTCAAACACATGGCTGGGCAGCTTGTTCCCCACCCCCACCACTCTTTGTGTACAGAAGTGCCACCTATCCTGAATGGAGGAGCTCATCCAGCTGTGCCTGGAGAGTAGCCAGGGTATCAGCTTTAACCACATGGCTGGACAGCTTGTTCCCCACCCCCACCAACCTTTGTGAAAAGACGTGCTGAATGGCACACTGCTTGTGGTTTGGCTTGGTCCCACTTCTGTGTATAGACTTAAAGAGACGTAAACCCGAAGTGAAAGGGAAGTCATTTTATTTCTGTTTGTGTGTTTTCAGCAAAATGCGGATGACAGACCTAAAAGACATGAGGGAGAATCCCAGCTTCGGCAGTCGATATTTTTTTTTTCCTGAGACGACCCGAACTACCCCCCAACGCCCCCGAACACCAGACAGAACTCGGTAGACCGGACCCTCTACGATATAATCTGCCCTTGCACAAACCCGCAGAGCTGCGGGTCAGCATGATATCCCCCCATGCCTGCTGGCTGACTGACACACACACACACACACACACACACACACACACACACACACACACACACACACACACAGGAAATGCCTCTTCTTTACCAGCGAGCTGACTGGAAGTCGAGAGCATGTCAGAGTGAGGGCTGGCGGCGAACCTGCTTGCTTTCTTTTTTAATGCAAAACCAAAAAGAAGGATCTGAACACGAGCCGTTTAATGCGCTGGGCTCTGGGGCTGGGTGAAAAAGAGGGGGGATTATTTTTAACACAATAACGTGCTACTACTATGATTCCTGCATTTTCTATAGATTCTACGCGCTCCTTCCGTGTGAAATGAAACACCCAATGTCGCGACAGGCTCGGCTGCAGGAGAGACGGGCTTCAGTTCTGTTTAAAACAAAAAAATACCTGCCTGTAGGAGACTTTCGCTCTGCAGAAGAGCTTTGTCGTGGTCTAAGCAGTCAGGATGTTACTCTGTGGTTTTTAAGGCGCTGTTCCCGGGGGTCTGCAGTAATTGTTCTCGCTTATTGTGGGCTCCTTCCTGTTCCTTACTTTTTGACGTTGGGAAAAAAAATTAAATTCCCCCCCAGAGAATCTTTACTTCTTGTTACTTTTGAGCCGCTGGCAAGATGTCATATGAAAAAAAGGAGCACGTGTTTATCTGTGTTCATCTGTGGCTGAAAACGGGTAGTTTGGACGTGTACCAAAACAAAACCGCCAATGCTTTAACGCTTCTCACGCGGAAATGCAAAAGGACTGAACCTCCAATTAAAACGTGAAAAATAAACATGACCGATGTATGTAAACAAAATGGGCTTTCTTGTGCGCAGAAAACAAACAACAAATCACTCCTGTCTGTCTTGTGGGGTCGTGAGTGGTTAATTGGTTCCAGGGGCTCACCCAGTTGTGTCTGGAGAGAAGCCTGGGTATGGGCTTCAACCACAGGGCTGGGCAGCTTGTTCCCCACCCCCACCCCTCTCTGTGTACGGAAGCGCCTCCTGTCCTGACTAGAGGAGCTCATCTCAACCCAGGGTTTGGGCTTCAAACAAAGGGCTGGGCAGCTTGTTCCCCACTGTGTAAAGATGTGCCTCCTGTCCTGACTGGAAGGTCCCATCCATCTGTGTCTGGAGAGAAGCCAGGGTATCTGCTTCAACCACAGGGCTGGGCAGCTTGTTCCCCACCTCCACCCCCCTTTTTGCAAAGTAGCACCGCCTGCTCTCTGTATGAAATGCCCTTCCTCTGTGCCCTCTGGTCCACGATTCAGTATTCACTCTGAAGAAGCCAGCTGGACTGACTTGGCCAGTGACCTTTAAGGATTTGGAAAATTTGTATCACATTCCCCCCATTCTCCTCTGTTTGAGAATAAAGAGATCTAGTGACTTATCCCTTCTTTTCAGCACAGAAATGTATCCAATGTGATCCCAGAGCAGCGATGTCTTTTCGAGTAAAATCGCATGCAGCATTCTCACCAAGGTGTGAACTATGGCGGCGTGCGGGTGGAACATTGCGTGGTTTTGTGTTTTGCAGCAGGTACCCTTGTGTACGAACGCGCCTTTCTGCACTGTACTGGGGCATCTGTGAACAGGATGTTGCCGTCATAGAAAGACCGAGGTTGCTGCAGTCTTCGCCACCTGCCGTAGAGAAATACGTGGGGGGGGGGGATAAGACGAATATTAAGATCTGGTCATGTACATGAAACGGGTTTGTGCGTGTGCGTGTGTGTAGGTACACTCTCCCCTGGTGGAGATTCGCTAGTCGTATTCCAGAAACAGCAGTGAAATGGGAATCAGGGGGCAGGAGTGGACACACAGATGGTGTGCGTTTTGGAAAGGAGAACGATTGGCGCTACTTTACACAAAGGGTGGCAGGGGTCGGGAACAAGCTGCCCAGCTGGGGTGTTGAAGAGGATCGCCTGGCGCCTCGCAAGACACAGCTGGATGAGATCCTCCAGTCGGGACGGGACTGGGAAGGCGCTTCTTTACACAAAGGGTGGCTGGGGTGGGGAAAGGGCAACTTAAACATCCTGTGTTGTCCAGCCCCACCTGTGTGTGTGTGTGTGTGTGTGTGTGTGTGTGTGTGTGTGTGTGTGTGTGTCTCCCTGACTGTGACAGAAGCTTCGTAGGGCACCGATGTCCTCTGCTGTCCCCCTGGACTACTGAGGGGCTAAGTTTGTGTGAGGCTACATGGGTCAGTTTAATCACCTCTCTCCTCCATTTCTCCTGCCTGATCTCTCTCTCTCTCTTTCTCTCTCTACCTTAGATTCATCAGCCGGAGGTGTTATATATATAGCGCTTTTCTGGACACTCCACTCAAAGTGCTTTACAGGTCATGGGGATCCCACTACCGCCACCAGTGTGCAGGTCTTTACAGGTCATGGGGATCCCACTACCCCCACCAGTGTGCAGCTCTTTACAGTTCATGGGGATCCCACTACTGCCACCAGTGTGCAGCCCCACCTGGATGATGATGCTCCAGTCCACTCCCCACACACCAGCTCTCAGTGGGGAGGAGAGTAGAGTGATGAAGCCAGTTCAGAGATGGGGGTTATTAGAAGGCCATGATGGGTAAGGCAGCAGCCATATCACCCTGCAACTCACAACTGGCAACCCACTGAAGCTAAGAAGGTGTGAGCCTGGTCAGTACCTAGATGGGAGACCTCCTGGGAAAAACTAAGGTTGCTGTTGGAAGAGGTGTTAGTGGGGCCAGCAGGGGGTACTCACCCTGTGGTCCATGTGGGTCCTAATGCCCCAGTATAGTGACGGGGACACTATACTGTAAACAGGCGCCGTCCTTCGGATGAGACGTAAAACCGAGGTCCTGACTCTCTGTGGTCATTAAAAATCCCAGGGCGCTTCTCGAAAAGAGTAGGGGTGTAACCCCGGTGTCCTGGCAAAAATTTCCAATTGGCCCTTACTAATCATGGCCTCCTACTAAAACCCCTCTATGAATTGGCTACATTAATCTGTAATCTGATGGTATTAGAATCCAGCCTTGCGGGATAACTCGAACAACGCACACACACGGGTACTAATACACGAGGATACATTTATTAATACATAAAATGTGCATATAAACATAACAGATCTTATCGTGAGGATTAGCAGAATACAAAAGGTATATATTTAATCATGAAGAGTTACAGATACCAAGAGGACATACATTCAGTATATCATTCATTTAGACCGTTTCGTAAATGAACTTGGATAACAACTTCTACACTAGATACTCAAAACAAGTACATCACTCATAGGAATTAAATTGATATCAACTGGTTGGGATAACAATTGAATTCTCGAGCTGTAATGCAGAATGTTGAATACTCATCCAATCTGTGGGAATTCAGATCTCCCGTGGACACAAAGAAGCAGTGGCAGGCTGTTCCTGTGTCCAATCGGCACTCTCTGGCTCTGTGCCAGGCAGTGCTCAGTGCAGCTTGCGACATCGTGGGAGAGATTCCTGCAATGCTCAAGCAGTGCGCTCTCTGAAGACCAGCTAGTTAGTGTTGGCTGAAACTAGCAAAGTTTGTGCACAGGAGGAAAAGTGACTGCGGGTCCCAGCAGGTCAGGATGAAGACCGGTTTGTTCCTGATGAAGCGCTAGTCCTGAATTCTTATTCAACTGTCCACAGTTCCGACCTGTTCATGAGGCTTGCTGCTGATGCTAACTTCGGGTGGATCCTTTGGTTACGTGCTGGCAACTTTCGCCCTCGACTCTTAGAACAAAGGAAAGTCCTGCCACTCGGACACAGTGGCCGTTACGTGGAGGTCCGGACCAAGTCGGAGGATGTTCAGGAGGTGCTCCAAGGCTGAAAGTCCAGCAGGCGCGCTGTGAGAATGTCCTGCTCTTGGGAACTGTGCTCGAGAGGTGTCCAGCCGGCCCAGGGGCTCTTTGTTGCCTGTTTAGACCTGGAGGAACTGCAGGTCGCTCATTGGTTGAAAGTTTTATGGGGATCAGAGACCCACGTGGGGTTAACCTGCCCTACCAGTTCCTGATTGGCTGATGATGAGTAATAATGCACTCTGACCTTAGGGTCATAAACCAACTTTGAATGACATTTTCCCTTGGAATCTCAGACTTTTAGTCACTAGAAATGACATTTGTTAAGGTGGTTGATGTGTACCAGCTTTTGGGAGCTGTTCCTTAGCAGGACACTCTATCGGCTAGAAAAACACCTTAATTGTGAACCAAATTGAATGGACTCTGTATCAAGCACCACTGAGGTGAAGGAGAGAGGGACTGGCAAGGGAGCAGCAAACTTAATTCTTGTATTTTAATAAACCTTGTTGCTACAACGGTCTCTCTCCTGCGTGAGTGCGCTGGTGGGTTTTTAAGTCACTTGACTGACTAAAACTCTTCTCACACTGACTGCAGCTGGTCTCTCTCCTGTGTGAATGCGCTGATGTCGTTTTAAGAGGTGCGAGTGACTAAAACTCTTTCCACACTGACTACAGCTGAAAAGTCTCTCTCCTGTGTGAATGCGCTGGTGTGAATATAAGTGGTTTTTCTGACTAAAACTCTTCCCACACTGACTGCAGCTGAACGGTCTCTCTCCTGTGTGAATGCGCTGGTGGACTATTAAACTACTTGACTGACTATAACTCTTCCCACATTGACTGCAGCTGAATGGTCTCTTTCCTGTGTGAATGTGCTGATGTCGTTTTAAAAGTTGTAAATGACTAAAACTCTTCCCACACTGACTGCAGCTGAATGGTCTCTCCCCTGTGTGAATGCGCTGGTGTGATTGTAAGTGGCTTATTTGACTAAAACTCTTCCCACACTGACTGCAGCTGAATGGTCTCTCTCCTGTGTGAATGCGCTGGTGGGCTATTAAGCCTCTTGACCAACTAAAACTCTTCCCACACTGACTGCAGCTGAATGGTCTCTCTCCTGTGTGAATGCGCTGGTGGGTTTTTAAGTTACTTGACCGACTAAAACTCTTCCCACACTGACTGCAGCTGAATGGTCTCTCTCCTGTGTGAATGTGCTGGTGCCTTTTTAAGTCATATGACTGACTAAAACTCTTCCCACACTGACTGCAGCTGAAAGGTCTCTCTCCTGTGTCAATGCACTGGTGTGACTGTAAGTGTCTTTTCCGACTAAAACTCTTCCCACACTGACTGCAGCTGAATGGTCTCTCTCCTGTGTGACTGCGCTGGTGGATAATTAAGCTACTTGACTGACTAAAACTCTTCCCACACTGACTGCAGCTGAACGGTCTCTCTCCTGTGTGAATGCGCTGGTGGGTTTTTAAGTTACTTGACCGACTAAAACTCTTCCCACACTGACTGCAGCTGAATGGTCTCTCTCCTGTGTGAATGCGCTGATGCCTTTTTAAGTCATGTGACTGACTAAAACTCCTCCCACACTGACTACAGCTGAAAGGTTTCTCTCCTGTGTGAAGGTGCTGATAGGGTTTTGAAATGCTAGACTGACAGAAACACTGCTCCTCCATGTGCCATAATGGCAGTTTGTCCACTCCATCTGAGCAAGGCCTTGAGTGATTCTTCCTCATCCCCTGATCGTCCTGTGGTCTCTTATTCTGCAAATGCTCCATGGAATGGTCTTGCTCTGTGTGATGAAAGTGAGATTTGTTTTCTTCATTATGTCCCTCACTTTTCTGCTCAGCAGTGTGAATCATCTGGGGCTCCTTCTCCAGCTCTCTGAGACTAAAACCGCCCAGTTCATTCAGTTGTTCCTCTCTTTGCCCAAGAACAAACACACTCTCCAGTTCATTAAAACTTTCAACAATTTTCTCAGTAACCAGATTATTTAACCTGTGTGTAAAGTCATCAGATGCTAAGGGATTACATGATTGTTTGAGACTGTGCAATGACAGTCTCTCCACTTGAACAGAACAAGGCCTAATTATCAAGCCCTGTAGGAGCTGCTGTTGCTTCTCCCTGTACTGACTCTCCTCTCGGTGCTGTATCTCAACAATGTTCTCTTCACCAGGTACATCAGTCTGCTGCTCTGTACAGTCAATCAACTGGGGCTCCATGTCCTGCTCTGTAAGATTAGAGACATCCAGTTCTTCACTGTGCTCTTGTACAGAGACACAGCCCAGTTCATTACAACCTTGTGTAATATTGTTCGAGTCCAGATTATTCATCTTCTTTGTAAAATCATCACATACTAAGAGCCCAGGTGTCTCACTCTCAGACTCCATTTTCATCATGGGCACAGAGTCCAGAACCTCAACAATCTGTCTGCTCTCTGTGTGCTGCTCACTGAGAGTCTTTTTCCCTTCTGGAGCAGTGAGCTCTGTCTCCTGCATCAGACTGGAGCCCCACTCCTCCTCACTGTGCTTCTGTTCAAGAGGAGCCCTTTCCCAAGCCTCAGAGAGAGCACTGGCCTCTGAACCTGTAAACAGAACAAGACAAAATCTTTATAATAATAATAAAAAACTTTATTTTATATAGCACTTTTAAAGGTGGCTTCTCAAAGCATTTTACAGAATGCCAACAACAAAAAATACACAAAATAAGCATGATGAGAACACACAGTTAGAGGAGACAGTAGATGGTGGTACTAAATACAGTAGGAGCAGAGGGGTAAAGAATAGTTCAATGAAGGGTCTTCTAAAGAAGAAGGTTTTGAGTCTGGATTTGAAGGAGTTTAGAGAAGGTGACTCTCTGATATCCTTAGGGAGAGAGTTCCAGAGCTTGGGGGCATAACAGGAGAAGGCCATGTCACCCATTGATTGTAGTCGGACTTGGGGACAGATAGGAGAACACAATTAGAAGAGCGAAGGTTGTGAGGTGGGGAGTAGGGTGATAACCCAGACAGGTACTGAGGTGCCAAGCCATGGAGAGCCTTATAGGTGAGCAGGAGGATTGTTAAGTCGACATGCAACTTGACAGGAAGCCAGTGCAAGGACTCCAGGATAGGAGTAATGTAAACACTTGCACTAGACCTTGTCAGGATTCTGGCTGCCGAATTTTGGACATACTGAAGTTTGTTCAATGTGGATTTAGAGTCCCCAGAGAGTAGAGCGTTACAGTAGTCGATTCAAGATTAGACAACTCTTTTCAGCCACAGTTAGTGATAACATAGGGCGTAGTGGAGCAATATTTTTGAAGTGAATGAAAGATGTTTTGACAACATGCTGCACATATGGGTCAAACGTCAAATATCATCCCCAAGTTTTTCAATATAGACTGAAGCTCAAGTATAAGAAAATCTACAGATAGAGTTACAGCATTGGTTTTACAAAGTTGATGGGTGGTGCCAATAAGCATGACTTCAGTCTTGTCACAGTTAACATGAAGGACATATTGAGTCATCCAAGATTTTATATGGGAGATGCAACTAAATATAATAGAGACAGACACATCAGCGTCAGGTTTGGTATGGATGTATATTTGAGTATCATCAGCATAGTAGTGATAGCTGAGGCCATGTGATCTAAAAAGCTTTAAACTACACAAACGCGTACTAGTACACTGACGATCAATTTGGGTTGTTTAAACAGCGGAATAAGTGGGTATAAGGGGGTGTTCTGATTTAGCTTTGTCAGAAACCTAACTACCATGTAAAAAGTAAGTCTACTGTAATAATATCACAATCACATTACATTTACATTAACAGTGCACTGAGAGAGAGAGGGGGGTTAATACAGACACATTGACTGGACACTACAGTACATTAACACTGCACTGAGAGAGAGGGATGAATACAGACTGACTGGACACCACAGAACATTAACACTGCAATCAGAGAAAGGGGTTAATACAGACACACTGACTAACTGGACACTACAGAGCATTAACACTATACTGAGAGAGAGGGGTTAATACAGACACTGACTGGACACTACAGCACACTAACAATGCACTGAGAGAGAGAGGTGGGTTAACAAACAAATTGACTGCACACTACAGTACATTAACACTACACTGAGACAGAGGGGTAAATACAGACACTGATTGGACATAACAGTACATTAACACTGCACTGAGAGATAAGTGTTAATAGATAAATACTGACTGGACACTGCAGGATATTAGCACTGCACTGAAAGGGGTTAATACAGACATGCTGACTGGACACTACAGTACATTAACACTACACTGAGATAGAGGCATTTATACAGACCATACACTAACAGTGCTCGGGGGGGGGGGGGTAAATGCAGACAGACTGACTGGACACTACAGTACATTAACATTGTACTGAGAGAGAGGTTAATACAGACACTTTCTGGACACTACAATGCATTAACACTGCACTGAGAGAGACAGGTGTTAATACAGACACACTGACTGGACACTCCAGTATATTAACAATGCACTGAGAGAGAGAGGGGTTAATACAGACACATTGACTGGACACTCCAGTATATTAATACTGCACTGAGAGAGACAGGGGTTAATACAGACACACTGACTGGACACTCCAGTATATTAACACTGCACTGAGAGAGACAGGGGTTAATACAGACACACTGACTGGACACTCCAGTATATTAACACTGCACTGAGAGAGACAGGGATTAATACATACACACTGACTGAACACTACAGTACATTAACACTGCACTGAGAGGGGTTAACACAGACACACTGATTGGACACTACAGCACATTAACACTGCACTGAGAGAGAGGGGTGAATACAGACAGACTGACTGGACACTACAGTCTATTAACACTACACTGAGTGAGACGTTAATACAGACTCTTTCTGGACACTATAGTACATTAACACGGTATTGAGAAAGAGAGGGATTAATACATACACTGACTGAACACTACAGTACATTAACACTGCTGAGAGAGGGGTTCATACAGACACTGACTGGACACTACAGGACATAAAAACTGCACTGAGAGAGAGGGGTGAATACAGAAACATTGACTGGACACTACAGCACATCAACACTGCACTAAGAGAGAGGGGTGAACACAGACAGACTGACTGGACACTACCGTGCATTAACACTATACTGAAAGAGAGGGGTTAATACAGACACTGACTGTACACTACAGCACATAAACAATGCATTGAGAGAGAGAGGTGGGTTAACAAACAAACTGCTTGCACATTACAGTACATTAACACTACACTAAGACAGAGGGGTAAATACAGACAGTGATTGGGCATAACATTACATTAAAACTGCACTGAGAGAGAGGTGTTAATAGAGACATGCTGACTGAACACTACAGTACATTAACACTGTACTGAGAGAGGGGTTAATACAGACACACTGACTGGACACTCCGGTATATTAACACTGCACTGAGAGAGAGGGGTTGATTCACACACACTTACTGCACAGTACAGTACATAAACAATGCATTTAGAGAGAGAGGTTAATACAGACACACTGGATTAATATTCCAGACGAGTTAATACAGACACAGACCGTGGAGGACGGTAATACAATTGAAATAATTTTTATATACACAATCATTAGTATACATATAAAATCTAGACCAATACAACGTTTACAATACAATATTTATAAATGTTGTTTCATAATGATGTTGGATTACAAATTGATTCAGTGGAACAATTGTTAAATGTGAACGAGGTGTTTTCAGCACCGTAACCGGACAAAACAGTTCAGTTTCCAGTAAAGTATCCCGTTGCTACATCACACAAGTCTTTCCCACTTCACTCTGCATCTCTCCACTATATTCTCACCAGTGAGGAAAGTTTTTTGATGACAGTTTGATAGTTTGTTAGATAACGAGAATGTTTACTCTTGCGAGATGTTTTCTTTAAAATAAAGTTTGTTATTTAAAAAATCTCACCAGTGAGGAAGTTATAGACACTGGTTTTAAACACACATACTGACTTCATACAAGTCACCACACTGACCTGAGAGCTGCAGTTCTGTGTCCATTTCTTCTTTTATTTCTGCAGAGACTTCACAGGGAAGCGTGTGTCCAACACTGTCTGTCCGTTCCTGATCTCCTCCTGCTCCCGACTCCTTCTCCCTCAGCTGCAATCTCCACTTCAGGCTCTCGTTTTCCTTCTTCAGTTGCGCCATTTCACTCCCGACACTGTCCTCCACACACTGTGTGATTTTAAACACGGCCCGTCTCACCAGGATGTGGGAGATATTGCGGAGTTTGTCTTGAAACTCGTTCTCGGAGTCAGACATCCTGTTTCCAAAAACTTCTGACACTTCATACACGATCGATTTGAGCAAGAGGTGCATGAAAGAGTCAAGCTGGGTTTGCAGATTTAACAAGCACTCCGCCATCCTTCTTCAGAGTCGGTCAGAAACAAAGGCTGACTTCCGGAGTTTAAACAGAACAACTTATTTTTTATTCTTCACAGATCCTGTTGTCAGGGCTGTGCTCTGTTCAAGCATAAACACAGTCGACAAGACGTTACGTATTCAGAACCTGAAGTTATTTTAAAGAAAAACAACAACTTTCTTTAAAGAAAATTATTCAGTCACCCACACGTGGGTGAAATACATGCAGGGTCGCGCAGTAAAATGACGTCATTCGTTAGCGCGGCCGCAGCTTCAAAACAATAGAGAAGCGGAGCTGAGAAAGAGGAGTTTCTTCAGCCGGATATAAACTTCTCTGCACCTCCTAGCGCGACCTATTCAAGAGGAGTGAATCACCTGCGACCTTCGCCGTTCGTAACGGAACAGATTTATTTTTTTGCCCTTCCACAACCCTCCTCCCCAACGAAAACGTCTCAAGTGGATTTTTTCAAGTGGATTTTGATCTCCCTATGCAGGTTTTTGGTTAAAGAAAAAAATGCTGTTGTTTCTTGCCAACTGGCAGTATTTCTTCTGCACTGATAAGCAAGATTTCTATTTCATATTTCACAAATTGTTTGAATTTGTCCATATTCCATAATTGTTGTTTATGTTTGATTAACAGACAAAATATGACAACCCCTCTATTGAGCATATACTTTATTTTCCTGATGTACTGTAGCAGCCTCGACACTGAGAAACGAAGAGAAAATGGCTTTTATCTAGCATTTTTCATGTTCAATGCGTTTGACATATCCCAACAGCGACAGAGTTCTTTTGCGACACTGTTTCTACTTTTATCTTCTTTCTGTACGCTTTGATAAAAAAAAACGAGAAATCGTGCAAGGGGAAAAATGTATTTTTTCATAGAGAAAACGTGCACCAGGAACTGTGGTGTTGAGAAGAAATGATTTAACACGATATGTGACCTTATTTAACGGAGCAAATGCTCACCCAGCAAGGTCTGGAGAACTTGGAGAGTC
Source organism: Lepisosteus platostomus (assembly GCF_059453375.1). NCBI lineage: Eukaryota > Metazoa > Chordata > Actinopteri > Semionotiformes > Lepisosteidae > Lepisosteus > Lepisosteus platostomus. The sequence continues at coordinate 11,170,124 of NC_142615.1, read as the reverse complement.
TGGTGGATGTGATAATTTCACGGTATTATGGAAGAAAATAGTCTTTCTTTGAATTCTCAATCAATCGGAATTCCAGTGTGAAACATAAACCCTTTGTCTGATTTAAAGAGATTATATTTTAAAACTCATAAAAATTCAGAAAACACGTTTCTCACTTTGAAATTTTAGACAGGGCTGTGTATTACTAGTAGCGGCGCTGAGCACACTATGGGGGAATTCAGGTTATGTGATATACTAGAGTTTTAATAAATAACGCATCTGATTTTGGATCTTAAGATTGTAGGTTCGACTTCTAGCTGGTTCGTGTAAATTTTAATCAGGCTCTTCAGTAATAGATTATGTAAGGAACCGCACCTGAAAGCGAACGTTGGGTCTGTTTCCTTTGTTTTCCAGCATGAAATAACAAATCGTTACAAAAGGCACCAGCTAATGTCCAATAGCGTTTTTTTTTTTCAAATTACATTTTCAGGTTTAAGACACTGTTTAATAAAACACAAGTGTCCTTAAAATCTTCAACTTTCAGGTTTGTTTTACTATATAATAAAGGAGATCTGAAACTGAGATCTGATGTAGCTGTCTCTAAAGACAGAGGTGATGATTCACAGATGTGAACCGTGCCTTTTCTCTTGTATTCAAGGGTATTCACTGTGTGAGCTACTAAATGTGTGATCTGTATTACTCTATTTTGTTCAGATTATCTATGTGGTGTACAGATAGAACTCAACTGCATGGTGTGAATTCCATGTTCAGCACAACCAGAACCTGAAAAACCTCGACGTGATTTGAACACGCAGCCTTTTGATGTGAAGTCAGACGCGCTTCTGTTGCGCCACGCCAAACAGTAACTTTTAAGCCCCCATCAGGGTCGCGAATTTTTTTTTCCTCCTGTGAGGAGCGCCGCTCTTCCAAACAGAGTCTCTTCTTCCCAGACCACATTTTATTCTTGCTGTGCAGCTCTTGAGCAGGTGTTGTTCTCGACAACAGATCCAGGAACACTGATTGTTTTTTTTTTTCATTAAGGACCCCATGGTGCAACGGTAGCACGTCTGACTCTAAATCCGGAAATTGAGTGTTTTAAGTACATGGGAGTCAACTGATATTGAACAGGTTCTGCTGCTGAACCTGCAGCCTTCACCATAAGGTCCAGTTCCCCAGCCTTCTGACCTTATATGTCCATCCCTTCTTGTCAAAACTCATATTTTCACAGGGTACCCTTCAGAAATCGCAGTATAGAATGAAAAAACTCCAATAAGTCTCGGCCGCTGTTGGTGATTTTCCTTTAAAAACAAATGAATCTCCGAAACTTTTACGGAGTGTATCACTTGCACTGAGACCGAGATGTGTTAAGCTGTACATGAGTCTTTGTGGCTCGGGTGTTAACCAAAAGGGTGGTGGTTTGAGCCCTCCCAGGGACGCTGAGCCTTTTAATGAACACATCCTCCTCACTTCATTTCTCCACGGGCGGTCTTGTACCACAATCAAATACAGAGCCTGTAGGGGGCAGTAAGCTTGCAAATATAGCTCGCTGTGTATATAATGAAGAAGCAGAGGTTAGTTTCTCATGTGCATGTTGCAGAGCCTTACGAAACTCGTACTAACAGCTGGGGTTTGATCCCTGCACGGGCTATTAGTTAAAAGGCCATTGTAAATGACGTGTAACAGATTTTCCAGATGGCTTTTATGTTTCACACTAAATTGTGATCTTGAAACTAAAATAATAAGAAATAAAGAAATATGGAACACAACTGTTGTTCCCCAAGAAAAGCTGTTTTACACTGATGTCACTCCTTTTAATAAAATCCAGATTGTGAAGACAACTCCGCCCTATCAAAAGAAAATGTTACACTAAAGTTGGAAAGCACACTCTCAATCCATCTGTAAATTTGATTTCCGCCATCCATTCAAGGGTGCTTGGTGCTTCGCAAACAAATCATTTCAGGGAAGAAACTTAGTTTAATGAACTACTGTTGTATTTTCACTGATTGAATTTGATCTTTGTACTCTGCATTCTCAGATATAATATTTCAGAATTACAGTTCAAATTTGTTGGAAAACTTCACAGGCATTATTAAGTTAGCACTGTACAATTGTATTTTAATATCTTGGTATATTTACCTTCATTTTAATATAGAAGTAACCGTAAATGTTGTTATTTTGTACTTTTGTCGCATTTTTTAAAACATTTTAGCTGAGGATGCATGGCGACAATTGTATGATATTATTCCTTGATATCGATGATCAGTTGAAGGATTTGAAGAAACTATCAAAGAAACAGCAGCAATAGCAGATGATTTTGGTTTTTAAACCCATCTTTACACCTCAATACTCCATTTGTCCTTGAAAAAAAGAAAAGACAGGCATGTTTTGAGTTTTGAGAGGAATGATCCTCTTCTCGATTGAAAAGAAACGTATAAATTTGATTGCTTCAGTAGAATTTTGGATTTTCTTTTGAAGATCTCACAAAGTATTGCCAGGATCTATATTTAGCGTTCGGTAGTGATAACACTGCTGATATTGATGGAGTAGAAATCTATGATGTATTGACAGCTTTATCTGAAGCAAAAAGTCCTAGAACGCTGCCTATGAAGTTTTGGGATTCATACCAAGAAATACTCTTTGTTTTCCACCCCAAATGCTACTATTACATTACACATTATGCAAACATTACCAGTTTTAGTAGCTTCTGGGCGTGATTTTCCAAAACTGAAACTAATTACAAATTATTTAAGATGAACCATGTCCAAAAATTGTAAATCAGGATTAATATAATATCAACTGAAATTACTACAGAAGAAAAGATTTAACTGAAATATTAATAAGACTATGCAAGCCTAAAAAGTAGAAAAATTCAATTCATATAACTTTTATTTGTTATTTTTTTACAAATGAGCTCACGCACTGGAAAACACTAACGTTTCTCTTTATTAGAGAATGTGAATAACAGTTTAACCCAGAATGTTTTTAATTGTGATTTTGTTAAAATTCAATCATCTATCTATAGTAAGAAATTATTAAGAAAGTAAGAAATTGTGTTATTTCATAAACTGTAAGACATGGAGACATTGACAGGTTATAACCTTTGCTTTGTCTTTTAAAGTAAGTGTTCAGGATCCAAGCCCATGTTCGGACGGTTGTGTTTCTCTTTTAATCATCAAATGTCATTGTTTTGTCCGTCAGTTCTTTCTCGAGCTGTACCATGGATATTTTATACCATCAATACTTTTCATGCTCTTTTGCATTTTCCTTCACATACGGAAAAAAACTCAAGGCGTTCTTCTCACTGTGCTACACAGTACAGGACACGCAGTGAGTAATTCGCGCAGCTTTCAGAGGAATCCAGAGGGAGGACTCTTAATACAAGGAGCTGTTTTTTTGGGGGGCATTAATCATTATTAACCAGAAACAGCTGCACAACTGGTTGCATTTGTGATTATGTCACTTCTCTGCTTCAGCAAGGTCAATAAAAGACTCTGAAAGTAGTAGAGAAAAACTGAATTAAAATCATATTAGCAATTCTGAGCGATATCTGCATACAGGCAATCCAATAAGAACGTTGAAATCTTTGAATGTCATCTCTCTATATATTGCGCTGCTTTTTACTTGGAGTAAAACTATTGGATTGAAGGGTTAAAATGTATTGTTGTTATTTGGAGAAATCAATGAACTCGTGATTTATATGTTTTAAAAGACGGTCATGCGCACAGAAAAAAGACAGTGCTGATTATTTTTCTGGAGACGGAGCACTGATGACCTATTCGAGCCAATTGATAAAGCCCACCCAGTGGATACTCTAGCAGAACGTGGAAGAACGTTCACCATTGTAACCAAGGCAACCACAGGAACAACATCAAGAAGCACAATCAATTCCCCATTTAAATCTTTCGTGTAAGGTATGCCATGTGAAAGCATGAAGTAAATCCCCTGATCTCTTTTGAACATGGACAAGGTATTTCTGATGGAGCGCAATGAGCAAAGACTTAATAAGCTACTCCTGCCGATGATTCAGCTTAAAGAAGTAAAAGCTTCACAAACAAAAGCAGCTCGCTACCATAGCCAATATTAAATGTACGTGGTGGCACATTACCATTTGCACTGGCTCAAAAGTGGTCTCTTCAGATGTTGTTCCCTACGTAAAGCTGAAAGCGCCAAAGAGCATTTCCATTGAGAAAAAAAATTCTTTCTTGATGTTAAACATAGAGAGCCTGCCTTTTAGAAGTTCTCCCTCTAAACACCTTGTGCAGCCTCCCGACAGACTAACAAAAAGCGCCTTTTCACCAACTCAATTTATAATACGCCCCTCAAAACTCACAACCGAATAACAATCCATCCGTATATTTGATTTCCAAGATCCATTCAAGGCAACTTGGCTCTTCGCAAGCAAATAATTTCAGGGAAGAAACTCAGTTTAGTCAACTACTGGTGCATTCAGCACACCACTTGCTTTTGCTTGTCAGGGTGGCCGAGTGGTCTAAGGCGCCAGACTCAAGGACATGTGTCTTTCCAGCTGGCTTGGGTGTTCTGGTCTCCAAATGGAGGTGTAGGTTCAAATCCCACTCCTGACAGCTTCTGCTTTTACCTCTCTTGAATTGTTCCAGTGCTACAGTGAATGACTGAAATATAAAAGCAGCAGAAGAAAGCAAGCAACTCAGTGCAATTTGTGAGTATTCTGCACTGTTAAAATGCACAGGTTTTCATACTTTTTGGAATTCGTAGCTCAAGAAGTGACTCCTGTTTCATTTTCTATTCACCAACTCGATTTGCATTCCGCCTCTCACACCTCACAACAGAATAACAAACGGCTTCATGTGCCACAGCATTCCCCTGTAGATTCGGTTTGCACTATGAATTAGGCGACCCCGAATGAAATATTTTAGTGTTGGCTCAAATGTGAGGAATTTCATGAACCCTCAAAAAGGAACGCTTGCAGAAAATGCCAGCAATTCAAAGCGTGTAGGCAGCATGAACAGACCAATTCTGCAATTTCTTTTATCGCGGGCGGTGCTTTCCGAGTCGATGGCTCTGCATTAGAAATGAGAAGTGCTGAACTCTAAACACGTTCTTGCCATTACTTCTACTCCTGCTGCTACTCCTTTGTCCTCGAAAAAAGAAAAGACAGGCATGTTTTGAGTCTCAAAATGATCTTCTGGATCCACAAGAAACATGTAAATTTGATTGATTCCGCAGTATTTTGGATGTACTGTACTTATAACTTCCATCGAAGAGAGATTTCATCAGTTGCATGAAATTGAAACTTTCGACTTTTTGTCTGGTATTGAAAATATGTTTAAAAAAAAACATAAATAATTTTCTAACAAACAACTCATGAATTATTGCCAGGATCTATATTTAGTGTTCGGTAGTGATAACACTGCTAATATTGATTGAGTAGAAATCTGTGATGTATTGACAGCTTCATCTGAAGCGAGAAGTCCTAGAACGCCATCTATGAAGTTTTAGGATTCATACCAAGAAATGCCTTTTTTTTCCCACCCCAACTGCTGCTATTGCATTACACATTATGTGAACATTACCAGTTTTGGTAGCTTCTGGGCACGATTTTCCTAAACTGAAACTTATTACAAAATTCTTTAAGATGAACCATGTCCAAAAATTGTAAATCAGGACTAATTTTAATATTAAATGAAATTACTACAGAAGAAAAGGTTTAACTGAAATATGAATAAGACTATGCAAGCCTAAAAAATAGAAAAATTCAATTTATATAACTTATTTTTTTATTTTTTGAGAAATGGGCTCACACACCGGAAAACAATAACGTTTCTCTTCGTTAGAGTATGTGAATAACAGTTTAACCCCAAATGTTTGTAATTGTGATTCTGTTAAAATTATATAAATCGTAAGAAATTATTAAGAAAGTAAGAAATTGTTTTATTTCACAAACTATAAGGCAGTGAAGAGAGTTTACTTCGCTTTTGTTCTTTTAACTTAAGAGTTCAGGGTCCAAATCCATCTGCGGACGGTTGTGTTTCTTGAATTTCTTGTAATCATCAAAAGTCGTTGTTTTGGGCTTCAGTTTTTTCTCGAGTTATACCATGGATATTTTATACAATCAATACTTTTCATACTCTTTTGCATTTTCCTTCACATACAGAAAAAGTTCAAGGTGTTCATGTCACTGTGCTGCACATTTACGCTGGACCACCTGTAACAGTACAGGACACACAGTGAGGAATTCATGCAGCTTTCAGCTCAGTGCCGAGTCCAGAGGGAGGACTCGCTCGCTGAATGATCTCTCAGGAAATCCCGGAAGAGATTCAGAAGGTAAACCTGGCTCTCTATGAACACGATCAAAGAGTTCTCACTCAACAGAAGACTGCGATGTGAGTACAGTAATATAAAACACCTGAAGATGCCAGGGATTGAACCTCGGACCTGTGGAGCAGTAAGTGACTTGTAGCGCTGACATAAGAAATACTTACATAAAGTGCTTTTACTGACCATATTACAAATCACAGGAAGTAAGGTCTTAAAACATTGGGCAGTAGTGGGATTTAAACCCACGCCCCTGAGAGAGTGGAGCCTAAAATCCAGCATATTAGACCATTCAGCCACACTACCTCTGGCCCCTTCTCCTTTCCTCTCGTTGCTGAGTATAGGTGCCTTCATGCAATTGAGCCAGGTTTGAATCCCAGCCAATGCATCTCCAAATCTTTTCAAATTAATCTGTGATCTTGTAGCACATCCTCTGAAACCAGCAATCGAAATTGGAAACGTCTTCTTCAACACTGAAAAGCTCAATTAGGACGAAGCAGTTGTACACAGGACAGCAGTACCATATGTGTTCTTGAATAATTCAGACTCATTCTCAGTGGTTCTTGCTCACCAAATATCTTAAAAGCTGAGGAAGAATGCTACGAAAAATACTAATCAAAATTCAAAATAATAATCATTATTAACCAGAAATGCAGAAAAACTGGTCACAATTGTGATTATGTCGCTTCTCTGCTTCAGCAAGGTCAATAAAGGACTCTCTGAAAGTAGTAAAGCACTAAAGCACTGCAAAACTGAATTCAAAATCATATTAGGAATTCTGAGTGGTGCCTGCTTACATGCAATCCAATACGGATGTTGTCTTTAAATAAGAACTCCCTATGTTTCCCTGCCTTTTCCCTGGAGTGAAACTATTGGATTGAAGGAATTCTTATGACAGGTTTACAAGGTGCCGTTGATATTTGGATAAGTCTATGAACTCGTGATTTTTATATACTTTAAATAACGGCCATACACACAGAATAAAATGACAGTACTGATGATTTTTCCTGAGATGAAGCACAGCTTATCTTTCCAAGACTGCTTATAAAGGCAAGCCAGTTGATACTTTAGCAGAACATGGAAAAACGTTCAGCTTCGTAACCAACAAATTCCCCATTTAGATCTGACATGTGAGGTATGCTTTGTGATTGCTTGAAGTGAAACCCACAATCTCTTTTGAACTTAGACAAGTTATTTCTGATGGAGCGCTATGCGGAAAGACATAATCAGCTCTACCCCTGAGGATGACTCGACTTGAAAATGCAGAACATTAACGTTTCACAGAAAAAAGGAGCACAACCGACATTAAAATTGAGGGCGCACTGTGATTTGCACTGACTCAAAAGTGATCTTGGTAGACAAACTTCCCTGCTGAAGGTGGAAACGATAATTTGTGTTGAGAAGAAGAAACACTTTTTTCTCCCTGCTTTGATGTTAAGCTGATAAAGTAGCTTTTAACACATTGCTCCATTTGGTGGTTGTAACACAAAAACTCCTAGCAGCAGTGGGATTCAAGCCCACACCCCCAAAGAGACTGGAGCCTTAATCCTGCGCCTTAGACCGCTCGGCCACACTACCCGCTGTGCACTCTCTCTTTGTCTCATTACTTGCCCAGAGGAAGCCGGGTGGGTTTTGCTCTTGTCGCCCGACTTAGTGGCGTTATTACCGTGGAACCGACTGCACCTGCTTTTTCTGAGATGCTTCCCCTCTCATGGCGAGATCTCGACTTCTTTAACACCTCTGGATAAAGATCTTCTGTGGAGCAGGTTTCAGACCTCTGCGTACAGCACCCTTGATGTCATTTTATTTTTACAGCAGACGCATCCGGAAAGTTGTGTCTTTTACGTTTTATTTGAACAACAAAACTACATACAATACAAACAAGAGCACATATAACGTATCAAGAAAATCGTCAGGGGCACATGCTATAATACAATTACACTTTATGAAAAACGATTACACAAGGTAAATAAAGATCAGGTCCGCACAGCTTGTTCTTACATTTCGAAAGAGTCCGTAAAAACCCCTTTACGTCTATTTTGAACTGTTCAAACATAGGACTCTTCCCAGACCATTTCACTTTATACCACATCCCTAAACAAGGATGCTTCTCCTGTTTTAGAACTATTTTGGGCGGTATGGCTTATACAGCACACCCACAGTATTCTAATGGTGGACTGCAGATCTGTGCTATAGTTCAGTCGAATTCAAAGGATCCAGCAATCGTACTGGATTTGACTGGGATTCTGAAATGTCTCTTAGAAAAGTATTCGGGTTTGCTTGAACCTTTGATAAAAAAAGTGATCTGATCTGAAACTACCCAGCTTACAATCTCTGAGGTAGTTGTCACTAAACTCGGACGTGATGTGGCACACATGTGCCGTGTGCCTTTACTTTTGTAAAAAACTGGTATCGGGAAAAGTTTCTTAATATTTCTTTTGATTAGCATGCAAGAAAATGTGATCATTACATATGGAATTTCCCGCCAGCGTGGAGCTTGAATTCACAACCTTGAGACTCAGTGTTCAAGAGTCACAGAAGAGGTCAGCCTGGTCTTCAGTTTGCCAACGATAAGCTCCGGCAGTGCTCCTCTGTAAAGCAGATTGTTCGGATCGGTTATGTGGGACCGCACTTCGATACTAAGATCGTTTGCAGCACATGCATGGTATCCCCCTTCACGCAAAAAACATAGACGAAGGAAACTCTCTTGTCTTGGGCTGCTGACTCCCGGATTTAAAGCGCTCTGGGTGCCAGCTATGTCTCTAACAAGCACACTATAAAGACAGGAATTACACTTTGCTCACGTCACGCATGGAATGGCGAGGCTACTTGATCCAACATTATCTAGTCTCACCTCATATGGTGCCGATTCCTGGTTTTCATTTAAGAAAGAGCACTGCAAACACCGTAAACAGTGCAAAACGTGTGATGAAAGAAGTCTTTTCCCCCCTTTGTCTAAAGCAGAACACAGCGGAGTCATGCCGAGGGTTGTGAGATCAAGATTTAAGTGGAGCACTGTCGTCTATGTCTTAAGCTACATGAGTTGGACATCCACTTGTACACGGAAAGCACATTGAGATCCTCTGACATGAAAAATGCCAGATAAAAGCCATTTCTCATCCTTTCTCTTAGTGGTGGAGCTATGGCATGTAAATGAGGCAACTAGCAAGGCGAGCAGGCTCGGTGCACACCGAACGCAGATGTCTCAGAGCAGTTGAGACGTGTCCAAGTGGCTGTCAAAGGACAACACTTTGCCGGTGCCGTGACTGAGTTGGCTAAAGCGCCTGTCTAGTAAACAGGATATCCTGGGTCCGATTCCCAGCGGTGCCATTCTTCCTGTCTTACTGTACATAATTTATCCTTACGGGCAAATCCCATGCCTTTTAATTCAGGTGAATGCAAGTGTTCGTTTCCTTTCTGGAACAACTTGTTTTGAAAGAAATCTATACAGCTTGCGAAAGATGAAACACAAATCTTGCTTATCAGTGAAGAAGAGGTGCTCCCAGCAGGCCAGCTAATACCAGCAAAGTTTTTTTTCACCCTGACCCATAGAATGGAGAAAAGCGAGGCGCCTGTGGCTCTGCAGTGTAATCAGTTCGCGAGTTCGGCGGTTAGCTGAAAGAGTGGTAAATGGAGCTCACCCCAGCCCGTCCTTATTCTTTTAAAGAGGATAAAAAATTACCTTCGCAGCCATTACTACCAGCTTTAAAAGACTGCCATGGGCATGGAAAAAAACACTCTACAGATGACTTTTCAACTTTGTAACTGCAACCAAAGGAAAATCAGCAAGAAGCAGGCTCCATTCCCCATTTAAATCTGTCGTGCGAGGCATGCTTTTTGAACGCATGAAGTAAATCCCACGATCGCTTTTGAACTTGGACAAAGTACTTCCAAAGGAGCGCTATGCGCAAAGATTTAACAAGCTCAACCCCCGCGACGATTCGGTGTGAAGAAGCAGAACATTCAAGTTTCACAGACAGAAGCAGCACGCCAGCACAGCCAACATTAAACGGAGGGCACACTACGATTTGTATTGACACAAAAGTGATCTGGGCAGACGTCGTTCCCTGCATAACGCAAAAAGTGGCAAAGTGCTTTTGGGTTGAGAGGACGCAAGAAGGTTTTTGTTTTGTGCCTTGATGTCAAGCTGAGAAAGTATCTTTAAACACTTTGCTTAGTTTCTCGAGAGACTGCCAAAAAGCAGTTCCCTCCCTTTTGTCTGAAGCCAGCTGAAAGGGGGTCTCGACAGAAGCACCTGGCAGCGGTGGGATTCAAACCCACGCCCCCAAAGAGACTGGAGCCTTAAACCAGCGCCTTAGACCACTCGGCCACACTACCCACTGTGTACTGTCTCTTTGTCTCATTACTTGCCCGGAGGAAGCCGGGTGGGTTTTGCTCTTGTCACCCGACTTAGTGGCGTTATGACCGTGGAACCGACTGCACCTGCTTTTTCTGAGATGCTTCCCCTCTCATGGCGAGATCTCGACTTCTTTAACACCTCTGGATAAAGATCTTCTGTGGAGCAGGTTTCAGACCTTTGCGTACAGCACCCTTGATGTCATTTTATTTTTACAGCAGACGCATCCGGAAAGTTGTGTCTTTTACGTTTTATTTGAACAACAAAACTACATATAATACAAACAGGGGTTCATGCTATAATATTGTACTGTTTTCAGGTTTCCTCAGGAAAAGGTCAAGTGGCGACGTGATAGTAAACCAAGCGACAGCTTTATTCTTTTATCGAAACCACACAAAACCAAACACAGGACATACAGACACATGAGGAGACTGATGGAACACGTTCACATCGTTAGGGTGGTAATTACTTAACAACAGGCTATACACTTATAAGGCTACACAGTACCATGAGTGCCTAGGTGCACTTCCTCCTCACCACCGGGCCAGGGGGGTTACACTGTCCCCACCTGAAGCGTCTGGCGTCCCGCCGACATCGAACACCCCCCTCAGGCTATACTCATACTCTGCTAAAGGCTGTGGATCTCTGCGTGAGCGGCTGTTACGAAGCGGTGGTGGCCGGCGGCCCGCGGTCACCCCATTGTCGGCCGGCTCCGGCCCTGGCTGCTCCTCTGGAGCCTCCCCGCGGGGCTCCTCCTCCCGGTCCCGGTAGGGGGCCAGGCGGTCTCGGTGCAGAACCATCACTCTCCCCCGGTAGCAGACCTTGCCTACCACCCCGAGGACCTCAGCGGCCCCCTCCCACAAAGGCGCCAGCTAAGGCCTGAGGCCTTTGCGGCGGTGCGGGCTGTACACCCAAACCAAGTCCCAGGGCTGGAAGGCAGGCCCCCTGCAGCGCAGGTCGTAGTTCTGCCGGACTCCCGCCTGAGTCAGATGGGTCCGAGTAAAGCTGTGCACCCGCCGCATCCGCTGCTGCAGGTCCTACTCGTAGTCCGGTCCAGCTGGTGGTGCCGACTCGTCTCCGGGAGGCGGGCCGAAGACCAGGTCCACCAGGGTTCGCATTTCCCGGCCCAGCATGAGTGAGGCCAGGGTACACCCGGTAGATTCCTGGACTGTGGTCCGATAAACCCAGAGCTCGAGGGGGAGGTGGCGGTCCCAGTCCTGTTGGTGCCAGGACACCAGGGAGGCCAGCTGGGTGGCGAGAATCCGATTAAACCGCTCCACAGACCCGTCGCTCTGGGGATGCAGCGGGGTGGTCTGAGTCTTAGAGATCCCCAGGCGCTGGCACACTCTGGCGAAGACCTGGGACTTGAAGTTACGCCCCTGGTCACTGAGTAACTCCTCCGGCACCCCCAGCCTGGCAAACATCCCCTTCAGTAGTGCATCGGCGACCATGGGGGCACTCTGGTCCGGGAGGGCATAGGCCTCCGGCCACTTCGTGAAATAGTCCATTGCTACCAGGATATAGTGGTTTCTGGCCTCGGTGCGCGGAAACGGGCCCAAAACGTCCACTCCCACCCGCTCCATAGGAGCCCCCACCTGGTGTTGTTGGAGGGGGGCCCGAGAGCGCTCGGGGGGACCCTTCTGCGCCACGCACACCGCACACGTTCGGCAGTACCGCTCCACGTCCCGGTGGCAAAGACCCCTGCAGGGTTTTTTTACCGCCGAAGTGCCCCACACCCGGCTGGCCGTGCACCGCTCGGAGCACCGCCCCGCGGAGCGACCGAGGCACCACCAGCTGCCACCGTACCTCGCCACTGGAGGGTACCCACCACCCCCGGCGCAGCACCCCGTCCTTTACCTCCAAGGCCTCCCACAGGGCGCAGAGGGCCTTGACGGACTTCGGGTGCGGGGCGAGCTCCTCTCGCGTAGGCCGCACTCCTGCTGCCCTCCAGCGGAGTACCGGCCCCACGTCAGGATCAGCTGCCTGACGCTGCGCCAGGTCTGGCAGGCCCACCCCCAGCGGCCCCTCCCGGGCCGTGGCCGCGGTGCTCACCCCCGCCACGGTGCGGACAGCCTCCTCACGCTGCTCCCGCCGGGCGCAGTGATGGCAGTCCGCGGCCTCGCAGGGGCGCCGCGAGAGAGCGTCGGCATTGAGATGGCGAGACCCCGCACGGTGCACGACAGTGAAGTCGTACTCCTGCAGGATCTCTATCCATCGCGCCATCTGCCCCTCTGGCTCCTTAAAGTGGAGCAGCCAGGTGAGGGACGCATGGTCGGTCCTCAACCGGAACCGGGTCCCGAACAGGTACGGCCTGAAGTGGTGGACCGCCGCCATCACCGCCAGCAGCTCGCGACGGGTCACGCAGTAGTTCCGCTCAGGCCTAGTCAGAGACTATAGTAGGCCACAACGCGCTCCCCATCCGGCCCCTCCTGCGCCAACACCGCACCCACCCCCGAGTCACTCGCGTCGGTGTCGAGAACATACGGCAACCGCGGGTCGGGGTAGGCCAGCACGGGGGCCCCCACCAGAGCTTCACGCAACCGGCCGAAGGCAGTCTCACAGCCCGAGTCCCAGTCAAAACGGCGGCCCTTGTCGGTGAGGCGGTGCAGCGGGGCAGCGATGCTGGCAAAGTCCCGGACGAACCTCCGGTAGTACGAGGCCAACCCCAGAAAGCTGCGGAGCTCCGCAACGGTGCGTGGAGTCGGCCAGCCCCTCACTGCGGCGACCTTACCTGAGTCCGTAGCCACCCCTCGCGGTCCAACAACATGTCCCAGGAAGCTCACCTCCTGCCGCAGGAGCTCGCACTTGCGGGGGTTGAGCCTCAGGCCAGCACGGCGGATGCAGGCCAGCACCGCCTGGAGGTTTGTCAAGGCCTGGTCGAAGCCCAGGGCATGAACCAGCAGATCGTCCAGGTACAGCACACACTGGTTCCGCGGGACCGATGCCAGCACCCTCTCCATCAGCCTCTCGAAAGTTGCCGGGGCATTGCACAGGCCAAAGGGCATGACAGTAAACTGCCAGAGGCCCTGGCCGATGGAAAAGGCCGTCTTTGGTCGAGCATCGGGAGCGAGCGGTACCTGCCAGTAGCCGCAGCGGAGGTCCAGGGAGCTGAACCAGGTCGACCCGGTGATGTAGTCTAGGGCGTCATCTATCCTCGGCAGGGGGTAGGAATCTTTTCGGGTGACCTCGTTCAGCTTGCGGTAGTTGACGCAGAACCTCCACGAGCCGTCTTTTTTTTTGACCAGTACAGCTGGCGCCGACCACGGGCTCGCGGAGGGCTCAATCACCCCCGCTGCGGCCATCTCCTGGATCTTTTCCTCGGCAGCGGTCCACTTGGCGTGAACCATGCGTCCCGGTGGGATGCAGATGGGCCGAGTGTCGCCGGTGTTGATCTCGTGTTGGACCAGGGCAGTGCGGGTGCAGTCCTCATCTATCGCCGCAAAGAGATCCTCGTTCTGGGCGAGTAGCGCCTGGAGCCGCTGCCGCTGGTCCTGATCGAGCCCCTCGCAGCTCCGCTGGTAGAGATCCTCAACGGCGCGCCTCGCTTCCACGCAACGCTCGGCTCCCGCCGCCGCCGCCTTGTCTGGCCCCCCGGCTGACTCGGGAGCAGGATCCAGTACGCTCGCTCCCCGGCTCACAGGCCTGGTCTGCCCCGGCGATTGCCGCCGCCGCCACTGCCTCTTTTTCTCCCGGCTCCGGCAAGCCCGCGTCCCTCGGCCTTCGCCGGGCCTGCCCTCCACCAGGTGAAGTCGCTCCCCCTGCCACACCAACTCCTGCCGGCTCAAGTCCAAACTGGCCCCCACTCGCTGCAGTGCATCCAGCCCCAGAATGCAGTCCTCCTGGATGGGTGCGAGGTAGCAGGGGTGGCGCACCATCGCTGCACCTAGACGGAAGGCAAGCACCTGTTTCCCCCGGACTGCAGCGAGCTGTCCCGTCACGGTCCTTAGCCGCAGGCTGGAGGCCTCCCATCCTGGGGGGTTGGTGCCCTCGGTGTCGGGGAGGACGCCCGGCCGGAGTAGGGTTACTGATGAACCGGTGTCGAGTAGGGCCAGGCAGGGTTGGTCCTCGATTTTGCAGTGGAGGTACAGGCCCCGGCTACAGCCGACTCGCCCCACGGTGGCGTGAGGGGCGCTGGTCTTAACAGCGCTCTCCGGAGCGGGGGTTGAGGTGTTCGAGGGGCGGCCTTCCCCACGCTGAGTCGCCCCATTCCCGTTTCCCTACGCCGATCGGGGAGTGCGAGGTTCGGGTGCCCGGCAGAACCGGGCTCGGTGTCCTCTCTTCCCGCAGCGGTTGCAAATCAGCGTGCGGGGCTGTTCCGCGGGGGTCGCTGCCCGGGCTGGCTCCTCTTCCCCCTCGCTGGATTCCTCCGTCGCCGTCTCGGTCATCCGGCAGGGTGCACTGCGTCTGCTGGCACTTCCAGTCAACCCGAACACGGCCTCAGCCCGTGTAGCAAGGGCCAAGGCCTGCTCCAGCGATGTTGGCCCCGCCAGCTGCACGTGGCGCCGCAGCTCCTCGGGTGAGAGGGCCTTGAGAAAAGCCTGGAAAGCCATCTCCCACTGCGCCTCCCGTGGGAAAGTTGGGTATCCTCGGCGGGCGAGGAACGCGACATCAGCGGCAACCGGGCCCAGTCGCTCTCCTGGTCGGCGCCGCCACAGGGCCAGCCTCTCCCGCATCAAGTCCAGCGCCTCCTCTACACCGAAACGCAGCTGGAGAGCCGCCGCCAGCGCCGTGTATTCGCCTCTGTCCTCCTCCGGGACGTCCAGGAGCACCTGGCAGGCTACTCCTTCCATCTCCGCCCGGCCCCAGCCATTCGTCCGGGCCGCGAGCTGGAACTGCGCCTCGGAGATTTCCCACGGCGCTTCCCCATTGTAGCGACCTGGTCGCACCCGCGCTGATGGGTGTGGGAATCGCTGATCGGCTCCGGCAGGGAGAGTATCCTCTATCTGGGTTGCCCGCTGACCAGGAGTAGCGGCCAGTCGCCCCAATTCTACCGGCAGAACCACTATTGAATAGCCCTGGGGCTGTGGCCACCTGTCGCACCCAGAAGTTGCTCAGGCTCCCTATGTGCGCTGCCGATGGGTTCTGTTTCTTCCAGCGTCAGCTGGCGCTTAACAGAATCAGGTAGTGTCTACCACGAGTTGTCCATTCTGCCCAATGTAGCGTTTGCAGGTTCTTTTCACAACAAGGACAAGTGGAGACGCAACAAACAAGCATTAGCTTTATTCATTTACAACCACACAAAACCAAACACAGGATCTACACACACATGAGGAGACTGACGAACACGTACACACAGTTAGGGTGGTAATTACCTAACAACACACTATACTTTTACAGGACTACACAGGGCACTAGAATTACTAGGACATTATTTACTCAGGTAGGGTCAGCCACTGGTCATCGTGCTGACCCTCAGACTCTCCCCGGCTACCACTCCCAGCATGCCCAGCGGTACTACGAGCGCCTAGGGGCGCTTCCTCCTCACCACCAGGCGAGGGCGTTACAATATGGACTCCCAGGAGGCTCCCATACTTCGGATTCTTGCGTTCTTGTCAGAACATACTGATGCGCAAACATATTCATTACCATATTTCAAAGCATTGGAATAATATATGTCGTACAGCAACACAAAAACAGGAAGACAAGTATCACAGCTACTATAATCGGTGTTAGTAACTTAAAGAAAAACATTCCCCCTGGCCCAAACAGTGATTCTAACCAGGAGAGAAATGGGTGAGGCTGTAGAATGAGGCATTAAAGCACATAACAAGATGCATTAAATTTCTTTAACTTTACAGTATGATTTATAAGTTTATACCACAAATTACTCATATCCCCCTCATTATCAGTTTCATTCAGCCAGTTTGTATACAAAGAGGCTTCGTATTTAGATTCTTCCTCTTTCTGGGTGGTGATAGGCTTCCACATAAAAAGGAAAAAGGCTGGGCACATCAGTCCCAAGCATGTGATCCCCATCTATCCCTGTGGAGACATCACTCCTGCGCTTTGCTCAGTTCGTTTGTGACCTTTTTACAGTGGGAAGCATGAATTCAGGGCACCCTTTCCGTGACTTTCACAGCAGTCGCAGTGGTCAGCAGCCTTGGTACGGCCCCCTCCACCTGAGTGAACACCACTTCTTTTTCCTGAAGTCTTTCACCAGAAGAGTAATAACTCTTAGAAAAATCTACACATTGTTCCACTGCCTCAGCTGTGCCATTTTGCAGAACAATTGTAGCTGAAGTTGTAAAATTTCTCATTGGCCCGTTCCTGCAAAACATCTTATTATGAACAAACAAATCATAATAATAATGTGCATCTAGGGGAATCACTCCCAAGGGTAACCCCCCCTTAAAACTATATTGTTCTACCCATCAGGTTCTGCCACTAGATAAGAGAACCTTTCCCATGAAATCATTTTTTGACCTTCATGATCCCTTCAGGGCGTACAATTAGCACAGAAGCAGCAGCTTTAGTCCACATGTTTTTCCAGCAGGATATTAACAGTATGATTATAACGAATAATACCAGACACACAAATATGTATTGAACCAGAGACCCTCTCCAGGATCCTAGCACAGACTGTAGCCATGCACCAATGCCACAATCATCTGGATTATAATTATGATATATATTTTTCTTCATCATAGATGTGCTTTGCTAAGTCATTAATTTGCTAATAATTGTCTAGAATACAAGTACTGTTTAGTCTTTGCTCACCTAAACAGCTGTCTATCACCCTAATAGAGAATGGCCTAAAACTGTGATTATAGCGAGGAGCATACAGTTATTTCCATTCTAATACATCTGAGTTACACTCAGACTAAAAGCAGGGCTATTTACCCATGCCAATTAACCTAAATAATCACCTCTACCAAAGGGGATTACTCCCATGAGCATCTTTTATAGCAATACAATCCCAACAGGAGCTCTGATTATTATTTGTGGCTGACTGATAAAGTATTGATTCCATATCCCCATTTATTAAAGTAAAACTCCTCACACTTAACAGGTACACTGTCACCCCCCCTCAGGAAGCTCAACAAACACAGAAACAGTGACAATATAATAATGTTCACTCAGTCTCTGGTGCAGTGGTTCGGTGTCAGCGCAATGTGTAGATCCAGCGATCTCATCCTGTCACTCAGATGGCAGAGTCGGTAGTCAGTTGCACTTGATATGGTCCTTCCCAGCAGGGTTGCAACATCTGGCAGGGTATATCTTCCTCACCCACACCCACTCGCCAGGTATCAGGTCGTGTCTTCCCTCTACTGGAGGTCTCCAAGTGTCCAGCACCTGTTCACCAGCCCCGTGCACCACTTCAATTAACAACCTACAATACTACAATAGAGAATTAGCAAATTCAACAATCCATTAGCCAAATTCATCCCTCTAGGAAGTTTCGTTGATTGGCCTGTGATGATATCAAACAGGCTCTATTACACAGTTCTGTTTGATCCAGCCCGCATCCCATGGTGTTCCTTCAGTCTGATGTCTAGTCAATCTTTTCTGTTCCTTCATTCCACTGTTCTAGCAGACTGAGGGTGATCTCAGTCCATCTCACCCCGAATAATCCAGCCATAGCCTGTCCCTTGATCATAATACATGCGGTAGGGCAGTGCCCACCAAGGGCTTATCTCCATCATCAAGTGTTTGGTAGACACAGAGGCAGTGACAGCAACCCACTGGGAAAACAGATTATAAGAGCCAAGGTTGTAAACATTTGGTACTGCATGAAAGGTTTCTCAGGAGCAAGCCTTTTGAGCTGTAGCACCTGCACCTGAACTGTAGTTGAGTTCCTTTGATAAGCATCACATTGAGATGCCACATAAGTGGCTACTGCTTCAAACACGGTCCCCACCCAGGTTTGGGTAACCAGCACACCATTTGACTCACACCCAGGTGTCCGACACAGTGCA